>NC_087214.1:2024226-2078658 GCF_015104395.2 Macrobrachium nipponense | reverse complement strand
GTTTATATGAATTCTTGACTTTGTTAAGAGGTCGCAATATATTACGAAATGTCTAGTGTCTTTGATCAAGAATAACTCATACGGGCATGACTGATGTGACCTAAGATTTATTTGTCAAAAATAGTAATATATACAGGAATGCACATCTGTACAGTATGCATGTGTGCGCTGTGCACATTTCCGAGTATGCTTGCATATGCAGTCATAAGTACATTCATATGTACTTATGGAAATGTGTAAGCTTCTTCTTTCGGGACCCTGTTGCATTTCAACAGCTGCAGAAGTAGAAGAAGAGTTCGGTGCAACTTCAGCTTTGAAAGTCTAAAGATAGGTACTACTACTACTGTTTATAATAAACAAGCACTGATGGTCACTGAGGAATAAGATGAGTTCAGTCAAGTTCTAAGCATTTCGAGTTTTTTTTTTTTTTTGTATTATTATTTCCCATGTCGCCAAAAGCAAGACAATTATTTTTTTTTATTGTAATGGTTTGCTACTACAATTAACCATCACGAATGACTGAAAAACCATAGACATAAAACGCAACCCCCCTCGGGGACCCACAAATGAATTTGTTCTTAGACAAAATGATGGAGAGATATACTGCGTGAATATAATCCGTATCGTCACAACACTCCTAAAATAAGGACATCTAGCTTTTTCTCGATAGACTTTATATTTCGTTAAAAGTTCAAATAAACATATTTTTTTCTAATCGTCCTTCAAGAATGACAGAATGGTTAGGGGGGATGAGAAATGTTGCATAATCGAAAAGGTTGTCTTTCGAAGCAATGAGGGGCCATGAATGATAATGACTCTTCCAAAGTTGACTCGCCTAATGTTTGTGGATATCCTGAGACGTTTCATTCCTCTTTCTTAACTGGTAGATTTTCTTGTCTTCTCGTGTTTGATCGCAAAGTTGACGTAGTATGTCGTTTGCTGATGCTGCTTATGGACCCTTACTTTCAGTCTCATCGTAGACACATCTGTAATGATATTCACCGAATTCTGATGTCAGCTTATTTATGCACCTTGTTAAGACTTGCAATAGGAATCGTAATTTTCACGTCAAGTGCTGTGGTATTGAAGATTTACAAATTATACTGAATGTGCAGTTTAATTCAGTGAATATCATTACTACAGATGTGTCTACGATGAAACTGACAGTAAGGACCCAGGCATCAGCAAACGACATACCTAAACTTTGCAATCAAACATCTCTATTATAATTTTACACGAGTTCGCCTCCTTTCCTGGGTCTACTTCGAAGTCAATCACATAATTTAATTAAAAACTTATTAACGTGCATAAACACAGTGTTCGTAAACTATCCGTTTAGATGTTAGATATCAAAGGAAAGGAAAGTGATATCTCATTAGGATATGTCATGGTTCGGAAGTCACGTAAAGCCGTTGGTCCCGTTGCTGAATAACAACTGGTTCCATGTATCGTAAAAACACCATACAAACAAATTATCAGGATTTGTCATCTGAAAACTGGTCCTCATCTCACCAGCCATTGGGGAATCTTTTACAAAGATGCGTTGCTAAAAACCAAAGCTTTCAGCCAATGAGAGAGGGCGATAGAATTTCGGGTAAGGGGGCGGCCTGTGATTGGCCAAGGCAATTCCTGTGATTGACAGAAAAAATTCAGTGTAGGTCTAAACACGAAGACAGAAGGGTGCTCAGTAACAAGAGCTGCTCACGGAAGGAGGAGGAAGAAGAGGAGAAGGATTTTGGTAAGAAAGAGCGAGGCACTTTTGGGTTGGTTTTCGACATTTTGACGCTGACGATTGAATAACTTTTGGTCATTATGGAAACGCCCATCGAGAGAAGTGTTGTGTTTCCCAGAAGAATTTATAATTTTGTCACTTTTCGAGTTTTCGTAAATTGTGAGGTCCTTCGAAACTTGAAGGTCCATCGTAACCTATCTTTTCAAGTTGACTTTCCTAAGTTGTTAAAATTCTGAGGCTTGTGAACATATTTTTGGTTTGGGGTCCGTGACCCTTTTTGTGTGTGGGGTTTGGGTGGGGGGTTAAGTGTAGCCACAGTGGGTAAGAAGAGCTCTGATGGTGGCCCCACCGGAGCTCTTGAAACCAATACATACAGCCTGCCTCACACAGAACACACGGCTTATACGTATAGGTTGGCTACCGTGTAAACCGTACATACAACCGAACCAACCGTGGCCTTATCCGAGTTACGCTCTGGCCATTCGAGTGTATCCGTGAAAGCCGTGTATGATTATTAAAACTTTTAAAAAAACTGGCACGGGTGCCATGTCCGTGTATGATCGTATTAGCGATCGTAAAAGACCGTACGAGACCGTGTGAGACCGTAATAGACCATATATACAACGCACATGAAGTCCACTCCACGAGTGATCTCAAACCGTGTCAATATCGTATATAAATCGTATGGAATCGTGTGAACCGTTCCCAAGTCCTACATCCAACACCCGGATTAACACTCGAATGTCACACGATCACCGTACAATTCACACGAGTGTACACACGATTTTATACGATCGCCATACGATCAATACGGTTCAAGTACGAATTATACATGGTCAAGTACGACCAGACGGTCTCTACGTCTGTACAAAGCTCGTGAATGGTCATACAGCACTCGAACACAACAGAAAACACAACTACCTGCTGCCACCTTGAAACAACAGAGTACTTGCTACATAATGCCTCCAAAGAAGAAGAAGAAGGTCACCAAAAGAATCCCCACCATGGAAGATTCTCCCAGCGAGAATACAAAAAGGGCCACAAAGGCCCTCCGACCACTTCAACCTGTTGACCCTGATGAGCTGGAGGACCCGCTGTCATCTGCCATTTTTATAACTTCTCTGTTGGAAGTTCGAAAATTTATGAAGCCAAGCCATCAAAACGAGTCAATTTATATCAAAACATACACGAATGTGTGATAATTCGAGCATAACTCGAACAAAAGTCGGTGGGACCATATGTAAACCCTGTAAATGTCCAGGGTTTAACAGACCGTACTTGGAACCGTACAACAATCGTATGAAAATCGTTTGCAAATCGTGTTCAAACCGTAACAACCTTGCTTGACCGAGTATATCTGTGCTTTGTTCGTACATACTCGTGCTACATTCGAGTCTAAATCGTACTAACTCATCCCCAGGCACGGTTGGAGCTCAATACTCGTACCAGTCAACCCGTGTATAACCGAGTATACCGTATTGGAACCGTGTGCCCAACCGTGCTCTGTGTGAGACAGCTTACGATCTATGACAGTCCTTTGCGATCTCAGGTAGAGAGAGTCGTCAAAGAGCCGACTATCACGATTTATTTTGTTCTAAATCCCCGGATGGAAAAGTGCAGTGAGTGACTTAACTTAAGGTTGTTATTACTTGGAAATAAAATCAAATTCAGAAGGCAGGAATACGGATGGCAAGATTTCAGATGATACGGCTTTTAAATTTTATACTCTACGCTAATATTCAATGCAAAAAAATTGTTGTATTTATCGTTGATCAAAGACCAAGTACTTGCCGAAGAGATACCACGAATTCGCCAAAGTCATTCATCAACTAATGCGAATTATAGTAAAACTGGTCAAGCAGTACCTGCTGTAAATCTCATCATCATTACGAATCGGTGACATACATTTGAGTTATGAGAACGACTTTATAATCCCGAGTACAACTGCTTCCTTATATTACCGAGTGGGATTGGACCAACGAACGTTTGTTTCAGTGAGGCAGACCTTTTATTTGCCAATTCATTTTTAAGGTAAGACTATTAACTCGGGTTCGGGACAGCTTTGAACTGAATAGTCTGAGGTTTTTGTGATGACGTTACGACGTTTTTCAAACGTGGTCATGAAAAAACACGAAAGGACATGTAGTAGTACAATGTCGATTTTTGTACCATTGTGCGTCTGCGGTGGTGGGGGGGAGTAGGATCCATAGATACTGATGATACGTGTAGGAAATTTGTATATGGAGCTGGTTGATAAGTGTGGGATATTTTATACGTTGAACCTACTTGGTAAATGTGGCAGATTTATATGTAGATGCTGGCATATATGAGTGGGATATTTATACATTGAACCTACTTGATAAATGTGGTAGATGCTGGCTTATGAATGTGGGATATGTATACGTTGAACCTGGTTGATAAATGTGGCAGATTTATACGCAATTGCTGGCTTATAAGTGTGGGATATGTATACGTTGAACCTGGTTGATAAATGTGAGGCATTTATACGTAGATGCTGGTTGATAGATGTGGGAAATTTACATTTGGATATTGGTCGATAAACGTGGGAAAATTTATACACACACATGCATGTTAAACTCGGCCGTTTTGCATTACTATATTGTATTTTTTTCCCCATCAGAAATGAAAGTTTAACAGTTGGTCTTCCATGACCCGTTTGCAACTTCGTTTGACAGGTCGAAACATTAGCCCCACCCACCTGTTGTTATTTCACTAGGCCGGGGTTTCGAGAGGACAAAAATCCGGGATTCCCCTGAATCTGACGGAAAGCGGGTTGGGCTTTATTTAATGGGTTATATGAAATCTCTCTCTCTCTCTCTCTCTCTCTCTCTCAGTAATAGATAATGTATTTGCCCTGCGGTTTTTCTATCTGACACGAATAAAAAAAAATCCCAAATTTATATTCGACCATGGACCAGCAGCATCCTTACCCTTCATCGTTTCCGGATAATATACGGTGTTATAAATCTAATTCTATTCACTCATATATATAAAAAAATCGGACGTTAATGAACTTCACCGTCGTAGTTTCGTAGCGAGTGACCAACAGGTAACTGGAAGTTAGGTTGTTTTGGGTGGTAATTCCGGTGTTTTACGAAAGCGGGGATCCTCATGTAAGCTCGTCGCGGTTTTTACGAAAGCGGTTTTTTTGTTTTTATTATTTTTTACATCAAAAGAGCGGCTGGAATATGCATCATAAGCATGTTAGCCATACTTTACCGTCTGTTGCCCCCTGCTCACTACCAGCGTTTGAAAAATCTTTCTTCAAGATTTTGAAAATGAACTCAAAAGTCTGAAAGCTTGAAATAAAGCTGTGAAAATCTTCGAAATCTTGAAAATGATATACTACAGAAAGCCCTGAAACAGACAATCCATGGAAAAACGAAAGCGGGTTTCGGTCAGACAGCTATTATAGCTGCTTAGTGGTATTGTCACAACTTTCTGGTCAGATATGCGAGAGGTTTCCTTTGGAAGAAGAAGACAGTGTCATTGCTATATTTTGCACAACATGGAGCCAAAGGAAGCAACAAGAAGTACTGAAAGACAGAGGAAGAAGTCCATCATTAATTAAGCTTGCCCCGAACTTGACATCTTGTGTCTGAGCTTCCAGTCATGATGATTTACAGAAAGACTGGAGGGACCTTATTTGGGCAAAGGAGACGACAGTGCATCCCATGTTTTCTCTGGAAGTACTACCTGAATTTTGGTATAATTTAAGGAATATATTAGATAGAAATGGCCAGTTCAAGTTTAGTTTATTGTCTGACTTCATGTGTGGTCCTGTATTGCCATACTCTTCAGTCAGTATTGAAAGTAGTATATATCTTCCCAATTAAATCTGGTGAAGATGAAAGAAACGCCGCTCTTTTGATGGCATTTTTGTCGCGCTTTTTTACATGGCTTCCATTTTGAACCGCTCGAGATGACGAGGTCGTTTTGTTAGTTGTAGTGGTGAAATCGTTTGGACCTTCGTCAAATTCTGTTATTCACTGCTTCAGTGTTTCTAGATAGCCGTGGTACTTACAGTTCATGCTGTATTTCATTTCGTATTGGCACAGTTGGCGTCAAGCGTTCAAATAGTGAAATTCAAAATCATTATAACTATAGGTCAGTAATTCTCAAACTGGGTGCCGTGGCACTGTGAGCTACCACAGACAGTGCTTTGGGGGACCGTAAGATTGTCATGAATTTTATCTTGGCTCGATCATCTCGAACATTTAAAAAAAATATTTGCAGAAGTCTTCATATAATTATTAGTGTAATATATATATATATATATATATATATATATATATATATATATATATATATCTATACATGCGATTTGGTGGGATTATGAAGGAGTGCCACGATATTTATAATAATTGCATTAGTACCATCACTAAAAAAAAACAAAGATTGAGAACCACAGATAAAATTGAATTTAATACACACGTAAAAGCTAACGTACTATGTATCATATTTGGCATGGATTAGGTAGTAAGTGTGGTGACTTGAATATTTTATTTCACGAAGAAGACGTTTACCAGGAAAAGGATGATAAAGATGTTTTAGATCGAAAAAGAGTGCCTACGGTTCGTGTTGGTACGGGGAATGGTTGACTCTATACTCGTATAAGTGACGTTTGAAGCATCCTTACATTATTTCGTAATCCACGTAGGCCGTTAGGGAAGGTGCTGCTGCTGCCTGGTGACGTGAAAAAAACGGAAGTTATTTTCCTACGACGGTCAAGGGAACGGGAAGTATTTGTAAATACCTTAAATTTTTTCAGATACCCAGTCTAGTACGCGATCTTATATTCGTACATTTCTCAGCCAGTCTCAGCCTGGGATTCTTTGTAGAGGTTAATGGCCTTTAGTAACACTTTGTTTTTTCTTCCCGATTTCATTTCACAGCTCATGAAATACCTTAAAATATTGTAGTGCTGTTATATGTAATTGCATTAAATAATGAAATAAACGCTGCAACATCTAGAGAGACTGGTTAGAAATGCCTCCATAAGGGCTTGCGTGAAGGAAATGACTCTGTCGGTACATACCCACCACTCTCTTATAATTGGTCAGTTTGTACAGAGTACGGATTATTTATTAAACATTCAAGATCGTTCTCAGTATATCAGAAATTTGTAACAATCACTCTCTCAGTTGCAATGGAATTACTGAATGTTATTGAAACATTTTTTCTGGTCTGTGTCACGACAACAGAAAGATGTATGTGTATTTTCTGGTGACAGAAGTTCACTCTCGACGTGGCTCGGAAGTCACGCGTGTAAAGCCATTGGTCCCGTTGCTGAATAACCACTGGTTCCATGCAACGTAAAAACACCATACAAACAAACAAACAACTGATAGATGTAACGAATAGAGACAACCAGTGGTGAGGAGGTGATTATGAATAAAAGCTCGGGTCTGGACAGTAATATAACAAACAACGATTGGTGATTTTCATTGGCCCATAAGTACTATATAACTTTAGGAATGATATAGTCGAAAACCTCTGCAATTGGAGACTTTATTCAATCAACATAACATTATTTTTGTATTGAAGCCCTTTTCCTAACAAGTGATTAATGTAGAATTTTTTTTTTCACAGGCATTTCACTTTAAGGGCTAAAGGCATTTCGATTCGATACAACTCCGGTCTTTCGGATTTACCCAACAAAAACAGAAAAAAACGTAACAGTTTTAAACAATTGAGGTCACTGCGTGTAACAAAACACTTCTCTCCTAATTTTCAACACTTTGGTAGATCTAGGGTACTTATCCTCGGCGGCCTAGACTATGGCAGTTGTGGTTTTTCTATGCAGTTTTACCTGCAGTTTTACCTGCAGTTTTACCTACTGAACAGAATTTTAAGTAATATTTATTCGGACGACTGATATTAATCCCCCAGGGGCCAGTACTAAACACGGCGAAATACATTGGACGCCCCAATCCCTAGTGGATGTCGTATCCGCGGTTACGTTCCTTGCAGTCCCTGCGGACTGCTTTTGTAGAAATACCAAGACTTTGAAGTCCAGATAAATTTAGCACTCGATGAATAAGCAAAGTAAACCTAATTCCTCAACAGGGAACGTAGCTGTCATTCAGTAAAGCTAAATTTGCTACACTGCCTATTGTTGCAAATGTATTGTTTCAAGATAATAAGTTAAGTACGACATTCGTTTGGAACAAACATGGTCTCGTTAGTCAGTCATTGAGAACCGCTTTTCTAAGCGTCGTTTTTATAGTACTTGTTTTTGTTTTGTGCGGTAAATTAGCATCTCGAAGTCAATCAATTAATTTTACCCTTGAAAATTTAAATTTCCGAGATTAAGACTTAAAAACATTTCAAAACTAAAGAGTAATTTGAGAGAGTTGTGAAACATACAAAACATTTGAATTATGTGAACGTAGTGCTAATTGTAAGAGATTTTTGTAAATGAATCAAACGTTAGCGAGACAATTTTGTTAAAGATACAGGTAAATATTTAAAGAAATAAGTTTCTGTTTCAATTGTTTGTGTGGAAACGAACGCGGCTGTCTGTATCAGATCGTCTTGATGGATGTTTTGAAACGTCAGTTAGAATCAAAATGACGAAGGACGAAGAATCAGGAACCAATTAGCGTGAAAACCCGTCGTGGCAGAGAGAGAGAGAGAGAGAGAGAGAGATGGGAGAGAGAGAGAGAGAGAGTGCTATTCAACCATCACGATGGGGAGGAGGCCAGAAGTCGACGTTTGAATTTGGTAAGTTTGTCTGGTTACAGAACCTTAGAAAAAAATAGGTCCCTGAATCTGACGATAATTACGCAAGCAAATATTAACGTATTCAAATTTAGTAGGAAACGCTAAAGGTTGTATAAATAGTTCTAATATGTATGGAGGGTTTATATCAGTTCCTATATAAATACATGAAGGTTTTATATATAGTTCCTATTTAAGTGTATGAAGGTTTTATATATAGTTCCTATATAAGTGTATGGAGGTTTTATAGTTCATATATAAATGTATATAGGTTTTATAATTCATATATAAATTATGAAGGCTTTATACTTAGTTCCGATATAATTGTTACCATATAAAAAAAAAGCCTTGAGAGGCGGGGTGGGGGTAGGTTAATGAAATTTACACAGTACTGAAGTCTAAACCTAAAACAAGTCTTGTTAAATTGTATACAATTACAGGGTCAGTGATATTCTTATGATCACCATTCCTTTCAAGCTTTGATTCTTATTTCTCATTGCAAATTAGTTTTGTGGTACTGAATGTGCAGGCAGTCCCCGGCTTACAACGGGTTCGCCCTACAACGTTCCGAGGTCAAGACGCTTTTCAATTATATTCATCGGAAATTATTTCCAGAGTTACGGCGCTGACAACGCCGATCTGACAGACGATATATGACTCAAAAAAATGCAAAATAATCAACATTTGAAGTTTTTTTCATGAAAAATGCAATAAGAATGCAGTTTACATAGTTTTTAAATACACCCAAAGCATTAAAAGTAAGGTTTTCTTAAGATTTTTTATGGTTTTTGGCTTACGCCGCACCTCAAGAACAGAACCCTCGTTGTAAGCTGGGGACTGCCTGTATTTCATAAGGACACTCATCCTGTACCTTTGATTTGTTCACAAAACCTATCAATTAATGAATAATAGGTTGGTGAGGCACGTGTATGTAGTAATGTCCGCAAAACAGAAAATAAACTAGTTTCATAAGGTTATTTTAACTGTTGTTCTTCGTGAAGGTATCATTTCTGATATTCCTTGCCTGATAAACCAGAGGTAGAGACCTCAGTTATTACTAACAAATTCTGAGCAATCTTTTTTATTAAGATTTATCTCGCCACACCACCACCACCTTCTCTCCATCATCCATCATATTGACTAAAAGGTATAGCCTTACTTTCGCCTAAGCCCTTATCACACAACTGGTAGTCAAGATGTTATGTTTTTAATGACACTTCTTGCAGAGTTAATTCATCCTTTTAACTTGGTTCTCTGCAATCTGTGCTCAGCATATGTACAGCGCTGTATACCTAGCAAGCTTGACTTTTCCATCCAAGGCTGTACGCATAGGTACATGATACCTTACTCATGGTTTCTCACACACATATACATATATATATATATATAATTATAATATATATATATATATATATATATATATATATATATATTATATGTAATAATATAAATATATATATGTATATATCTATATATAAAATAAGGGGGAATATACAGAATCATCATTTTTAACTTCCCATGGAGACAGAGAGTCCAAGTGACAAGACATCTCGGCTTAAGAATGCTGATGTATCTTTTTGGGTGGTGTGATGGTAAGATCCTTACTAAGCAGGTCAACGATCATCCTGCAGTTCGAGAAGGTGCCTTTGAAAACTGGCTGCAACCAGTTACCTGGGGCGGGTGCGTTCTGAACTTTTGAGTGTGAGTTTGTCTGTACATGTACGAGCTATGTCCGTTCATAATGGCAGATATTAGCCAGAACGATGGAGACGGTTGCCTTGAAAAGAAAGAGCGGATAGCTCTGCAATGTTTCTTGTTTCTTTATTAAGTGCTTGGAGATTCTAGCTGGAGATGGATAAGAATTATTGTGCTCTAGGCAAAGTTATGGCCTGACTGTTTTTTTTTTTTTTTATATTTTGTAAAGATGTTCTATTTCATTTAATCTTTTGACTTTGTCTTTACAATTGTGTGTGCTTATCAGTGTGTCCCACCTGTCTTTTTAAACAGGCAGATCTAGTGGGGGGGACTGTGTCCTGTGTGGAAGAAACTATATTTTGGAGAGGAGATAATTGGTGTTTGACTATTACTTTATAGACTATTATTTCATGGGGGTTATCTAAAGCCCCGTACACACTTGGAAACATTGTTTGGAAACAATGTTTGGAAACGGTTTCCAAACAGCTTGGAAACGGTTTCCAAACAGTTTGGAAACTGTTTCCAAACTGTATGCAAACAATGTTTCCAAACTGCTTACAAACTGTTTCTAAACAGTTTGGAAACTGTTTCCATACTGTTTGCAAACCATTTCCAAACACAACCATTTCATGAATTACTGTTTCCCATCCAGAATGGGAAAAACTGCGCGTGTGTGTGTGTGTGTGCGGCCGAGGCGACGATGAATTAGTACCTACTCGAGACTTGTAGTGATAACACCATGTGGTCTGCCAAGAAAACTCTAGAACTAATTGAATTGCTGCATTCATCCCCAACATTGTGGGATGTAACAAATGTGGATTACAAAAATAGAATTAAAAAGATGGATGCCTTGACGGGGATAGCCGCCAAAAGCAAATCACCATAGGGTCCTTTTTCAAAAAAAAATTCCTCACCCATATCTTTCTCTTTTCTTGACCTCCCTTGACTTTATCAAAAAGTGCCAAGTAAAATGCAGACGCTGCTGCAGCAACCTCTACACTCATCACAGACATGACCACAACTGAGGTGTGGACAGGAAACATTGTTTTGGAAGTAGTTTACAAATAATTTGCAAACTGTTTCCAAACAGTTTGAAAACTGTTTCCAAACTGTTTGGAATCAAGTTTTCGGAATCAGTTAACAAACTGTTTGGAGACCGTTTCCAAACATTGTTTCCAAACAATGTTTCCCAAGTGTGTACAGGGCTTTAGTTATCTGAACTTGAGTTATCATTCCATTTGATTATCCTGTAAGAATCTGAGTTATTCAATTAATGCTTTGCTTTTAATAAAACGTATTTTTTATTTTTGTAGTCCCGACTCTGATTTGATGACCTAATTAAATGGAAGGGAGGTTATCGAGAGAGAGAGGTTGCAAGTCGAAAGAGAGAGAGAGAGAGATGGAGGAGAAAGTGTTACCAAAAACCCAGATGCCTTTCACTTCTGCCTTTCGCTACCTATGTGAATAACGAGGTGGTGGCCCATTATTAGTTGGTAGCAAGCAGTGGTTGAACAAAAAAGCCTTTTGTGAGATTAAATGCTGTTTTCGGAGTGTCTGGTTGTGGGAATGTGTTAGATTTCAGTTAGTAATTTATGGTGGTTAAGGTTTACCCATCCGTTGGCAGTGGTAATGAGACGGGGCAATTGAACTAGGCTCAGCATTTTGCCCAGGGCGAGATACCTCGAGTGTGTTGGTTGATCAGTGAGACTTCTTTCTTAGTGCGTGCTGCCAAGTGTCTTTTCCTCTCGAGGATCGGGTTATCATTACACACGCAAGTATGTGTGTATTTGCGTGTTACTGCGCATTCGGTTTGCCATTCGGGGTTTCTTCTCATCATTGATCACTTTTTTTTTTTTTTTTTTTTTTTTGGCTTTGTGTATGAATCATTTTGTGAGTTATGGGATTGGTTTAGAATACCATATTTGTTTTCCCCTAGGAGTAGAAAGTGATGTGTTTCTTTATTGGCACATATTAAAGGAGACGCGTTTGTCTTTGTTTTATACATACATGTGTATATGATGGTTTTCATACATGCAACACTGTGTTTTGCCTCTTGGAGACAGCGGCTGTTCATTCATGATGCAGTCAGCGCATTTTCTGCTGACCCAGAGGGGTATTGCAAGGGAAGGGTAGGGTAGTAGTGGTCTTCCTTTGAGGGAATTGCTTGCCAGGAGGTGAAGCGCTTTTTTTTTTTTTTTTTTTTTTAGTTGAGTGGGGGTGAACTTCTTTTTTATGTGTGTGTGTGTCAGGCAATGGAGACGAGTTTGGCCTTGGATAAGGAAATGGAAATTTAATGCCAGGACATCAGCTGATAACCACCGGGGAGATGATATGAGATGCCCGTAGGGTTTTTGTTTATTTTTGGAAAGATTTTTTTTTCTTTCTCTTGAGTGAAGAGAAAAGGAAATGAAGTGCATATATATTTGGTGTAAGCTTTCCTTATGCTTTGAAGAATGCTTTTACGCAATATTAGGGGGCATAACTATAAATGGGGACACAGAGATTCTTTTTTTTTAATGGAGATTTGATTGGTGTTGTCAATTGGTGATGCCGGTGTTGCTGGGTGCTGATGATCGCTGAGTGTTGTTGTATCTGGTGTTGTATCTGATGATACCGGTGAGTGGTGTTAATTTTGGTTAGGCAATTATGATAAATACTGGGAAAGAAATAGCAATATTAATGCTTTTACTGGTGTTACGGGTAGAATTATTACTATGGAGAATTATTATCATTATATCATTACTTGAGATATTTCACAGGAGAGGCACTTAAGTAGAATTATCATTACTTGAGATATTTTTGGGGATTCTGTCAGAGTTCGTGGGTGTTTAATAATTTTTGGGGTATGTGCCAATGATTTTATGGGTGGATGATATCAATTTTTGGTGGATTTAGATGAATTTGATGATAGCAATTTGGTGATACTAGCGAGTACTGATATTTACTAATATCTGTTGATACTTCTGATACTGATAGTTCTAATATTGGTGTTATTTTTTTTTTGTTTTATACTAACATGGGTGTTGTAATGCTATCAAGGGTGGTGGTGTTTTTTTTTTTAATTTGGGAGGAACTAACGACACATTTTTTTTTTATGGTTCGGCAGAAAATTGCTTAACATCTATGTGAGTCATGGGGATAGTTAACAGTGCCATTGATTTTTTTCTTTTTTCCTTTTTTAGTCGTTAGCCATAGCTGACGCAAGTTTTTTTTTTTTTTATCATGGCGGAGTTTGAATTTATTTTCTCTCCAGTTTGTGAGAATTTTTAATATCTCAGTTCGTGACTTGGAGTCATTGTTCTGGAATTGTTTATAATTTCAGCTGTTTGATGCTGCAATGAGATTTATGGGAGGAATTTTTGCATTTTATACAAAATGGGCACTACATTTTTTTTTCTTGATACTTTTGTGTTCCAGAAGTTGTGGGTTTCTTGCACAATACTTTTGTTGTATTTGTGACAACTTTGCCAGAGATAGGAAACTTGGTTAAGTTTCTAGTGGTCTATGCCATAGTGCATATGGAGAAGTCTTTGCTTAGACACTTTATATTTGGAGTTTTTGTTGTAATGAGTTATGGCACACTGGTGATTTTTTCTAGAATTTCCTGACCAATTTTATTTGCCAAGTTTTTGCCCTTTCTCAGCAGTTATGCTAAACAGAGATTTTATAGTTTTTGACTATAACATCGAGTTATTTTCCTGGAGAATTGGAGATATAATTGGAGATATAATATTTTGGAGATGTAATATTTTGGCCATTTGATATTTTTATTTTTTTGGAGTTATTCCACAGTTTAGGCCTATGGTGGTGAGAGCTATGCTTAGTTCAATTATTTTGCAGCCATTTTTGTTGTAAATGGAGACATCTTTTTGAGGAGATATGGGGCAATACTTTTGAGTGTCAGCTAGATTGCTTTGAGTGCATTTTTTGGAGATGGAGTTACATTTTTTATTATCTGCTTGGAGTGTAATAATCTTTTTGGAGACTTGTTTTATTCCACATGGAGTTATTGGTGAAATAGAGGTAAGTGTTTTTTTTTATTTTTGCCGAAACAGAGGTGAATATTTTTTTATTGCTGGAGTGGTGATTTTATTAACACTGGTAGTTATTGGTGAGATAGAGGGAATATGGTGTTGTGGGGTTATTAATTAAATGGAGGAAATATTTTTATTATTGGAGTGGTGTTATTATTAATATGGTGATTATATATATATATATATATATATATATATATATATATATATATATATATATATATATATATATATATATATATATATATATATATATATATATATAATATATGTATGTGTATGTGTATGTGTATGTGTATGTGTGTGTATGTGTGTGTGTGTGTGTGTGTGTGTGTGTGTGTGTGTGTGTGTGTGTGTGTGTGTGTGTGGGATGGCATTAATCTTTGGTGGTAGCTTTCTTTTTTTTGTGGTTATCAATTTTTTTTCTGGGATTTTAAGAGCCAAGAGAGGAGTTCTGTGGTTCTTTTTGGTTTCGTGACTATTGGGGAGGCGAGTGGCATTAGCGTCGCAGTCTTTTTTATATAATTGAGCAGTATCAATTTATAAGATTTATGTCTGAGACAATTTTTGAGCACCTTAGTCATATCCTGGAGATAATTTTGTGAAGTGGGCTGATATCATGTCAGTATAGAACTTTCTTTTGAGAATCATGAGTTTCTGAGTTGGAAGTCTGACTAGACATTTTTATGCTGCAGTTTGAGCACCTGACGTGTTCGCAGGAGGATTTTTGCTGAAAATGCTGGGATGAGTCCGGTTGCTGACTCTTTTCCCCTAGTGGTGATTGCTCAGAGTTTTTGCAATATCTGGAAATGTGACCATAGCATTTCATGAAAATGCATGTGTAAGGGGTTGCTTTCTGGCTGTGTCCGATAGATGAAAAGTTGCGGTGGGCAAAAATTCTGTAACTATACATGTGGTATTTGATGGGGAAAATGCGGGGTTATGTATATCATGCATATATTGTGCTTTGTGATGGGGAAAGTTCACTCATTGGTTGTTATCTTTTTTTTCTTTTTTTTCCTTTCCTACGAGAGATGTAATTGGGGATTGAGCCTTAAATAGCAATTCTTTTGGATGGGAGATGTAATTTTTTGTTGGGCTGTGTGAATTGCATGAAATGGGCGTTTGACATTAAGTCTCATTGTAATTAATTATGCAAGCAGTAGAGGGTTTTTGCTGTTAGTGTTAGATATTGGAGAATTTTACTGATTTTGTGGGTTGTTGAAATATCAGAGCTTGAGAGAACATTTTTATTTTTTCAGTGATAACTTTGGGTCTGGGCTTGTTACATGATTTTTTTTCTTGGGCTCATTACATTTTTCTTTTTTTACTTGTGAGAATTTGTGAGTTTGAAATGTGATGACAGAAGTCCGTGGAGATTCTGGTGAGTCTGAGTTTCTGGAGGTGTGTTGTTAGTGTGTGAATTTGGAGCATTAAGTTAGAGAACTTAATATTTTCTTTGAGGGTTGGGATAATGACTTATGATTTAGCAATCCTATGGAGTAATTGGGAGACATTCAGTTAGTATTTTTGGGAATTTTGTGGGAGGTCATTATTTGATGAAGTATGTCTGGGGTTAATTCTTTTTTGATTGACCGATGACTTGACTGACATACTTAAACACACCCATAAGTCGTCGTTCCCGAAGCTAGCAAGATGCCCACCAGCCGTTGCAGAGATGTTGCTGATGTATGCCCCACTTGTGATGGTAATTGCCTCGTAGCAAAGGAAGTTAAGGAAAGGAGAACGCATTTTCGAGAAGTTCGGCAGCAAGGAGGGCTTTTGCGCCCGTGTTGGAGGCGCCTGTTCTCGGGGATGGTTCTAGAATCGGCAGGGTGTTGTGGAACTCATCGGAACGTGAGAAACGCCGCGATTTCTGATGCAATACCTCGTTTAGATTCATCTAAGAAGTTCTAGAAATCCCTGGAGTCTGTGACGCTCACCGTAGGCTCCGTGCCCAGAGTGCCGTATAAATACAACGAACGAACTTTGGAAAGCGTGGATCGTAAGAGAGAGAGATCGTAAAAGAGAGACTCCAGTTAGTCACAGGAGAGATATCCTCAGTAAGAGCCACAGATCAGATTATATGTGAGAGATCAGCAGCAGCAGAGATCATTCGTGAGAGATACGAGAAAAAGGAACCAACGAAGGATCAGAAGAGTTGTTAGAGAGTTGGTTGATATTTGTCTAGTCATCTTCAGGAGTGGACGAATTATTCTGTGTTATTGCGAAGTCGAGCAGAACTTCAGAGAAGGAAAGGTCCTGCTACAGGTTTGGGGAGTTCCTGCCTTTCAAGTAGACTAGTTTCTGCAATACGGAGTCAAGAGGACGTCTGTAATCACCGTTTTACTTTTGAGAAGCCATCCCTTCGAATTGCCAATTCACTAGCAAGTATTTGAATTGTCTCACTGTTCCCCTCAGTTCATGCAGTGTAAGATTCTATCTTTTTATGTAAATAGGAGATACCATTCTGCATTTACCTTTGTTAGTGAGCTTGTAAATAAACCTTTGTTGTGTTAGTGTTTCTTTCTATATTCGTATCCCCAGTTTCAACTGTTGGTGTTGAAATATTTTTTTTATTATTATTTCATATCGAACCTGAAGTGGACCTCTCTCAGAGGCCGTAACACCACTTAAAAAAGAGTTTTCTACAAGTCTACAGAGTTCTACAGTGCTTTTGGGTCTACGGGAGCCATTAAATGTCTTCCACTGGGAGATGTTTTGCCTTCCTACTGCGTGTTTTACAAGTCTGTGCTGTTGGAGTTGCAGACAAAAAGGAGGATTCAAGATGGAGAAAAGAGTTGTGATAGAACATTACTTTGTGCTGCCAGAGACTTTCAGTTATTACTATATTTTTGTGTTTAATGAGCCGGCCAATGTGTTTCTTTTTTATATATTAAGCTGTTTTATGTGGCCTGTGGCTAGGCTGGGGATAGCCAGGATGGTGGCCGAGCTAATCTGTAAAAAGGGGAATGTACAGACTCATCATTTTTACTTCCCATGGAGACAGAGAGTCCAAGTGACAAGACATCTGAGCTTAAGAATGCTGATGTATCTTTTTGGGTGGTGTGATGGTAAGATCCTTACTAAGCAGGTCAACGATCATCCTTGCAGTTCGAGAAGGTGCCTTTGTGAAAACTGGCTGCAACCAGTTACCTGGGGCGGGTGCGTTTCTTCCGAACTTTTGAGTGTAAGTTTGTCTGTACGTGTACGAGCTATGTCCTTTCATAATGGCAGATACGTGTTTATTAGCCAGAACAATGGAGTGGGTTGCCTGGAGAGAAGAGCGGATAGCTCTGCAATGTTTCTTTATTAAGTGCTTGGAGATTGTAGCTGGAGATGGGTAAGGAATTATTGTGCTTTAGCCAAAGTTGTGGCCTGACTGTGTTTTTTTATATTTTGCAAAGATGTTCTATTTCCTTTAATCTTTTGACTTTGTCTTTACAATTGTGTGTGCTTATCAGTGTGTCCCTCCTGTCTTTTAAACAGGCAGATCTAGTGGGGGGGACTGTGTCCTGTGTGGAGGAAACTATATTTTGGAGAGGAGATAATTGGTGTTTGACTATTACTTTATAGACTATTATTACACGGGGGTTGGGGTTATCTAAGTTATCTGAACTTGAGTTATCATTCCATTTGATTATCCTGTAAGAATCTGAGTTATTCAATTAATGCTTTGCTTTTAATAAACGTATATTTTTGTGTAGTCCCGACTCTGATTTGATGACCTAATGAAATGGAAGGGGGAGAGAGAGAGAGAGAGAGAGAGAGAGAGAGAGAGAGAGAGAGAGAGAGAGAGGAGAGCCAAAGTGTTACCAAAAAACCCAGATGCCTTTCACTTCTGGCTTTCGCTACCTATGTGATAATGAGGCGGTGCCCCGTTATTATATATATATAATATATTATTTTTTTATATATATATATATATATATATATATATACATTTTATATAAATATATATATATATATATATATATTATATATATATATATATATATGTATATATTATATATATATATATATATATATACTATTCTATATATATATATATAAAAGTTAGTTCTGAAGAAAGTCAGGACAGCTATTGATTAGGTCAAGTGCATGTGTCTACTAGATCTGTTCATTCACTAATAGACTTGCTGCTTCTTTTGTCGATTTTTGCCCCAAACAAATACTATAGTAGGTCTGATCCGTTTGTTCAGGGGTTCGGGTTTAAATTCAGTTAACACTGTACTAATAATAAAAGCGCGGTTTCTTAGGTGACTGGGCGTTATGAAGAGCTATCACGTCTGAAGTCTTACGATTTTGCTGCTACGGAGATGTCATCCTTTGGTCAGTTATTCTTGAAAGGTAAGGAAATGTAACACCTTTTCCTTGTTTTCAATCCAATTACTGGTTAAGTACAGTGTATCAGAAAATTGAGATAAATTAAACTAAAAAGTTTTTCCCTGATCTAGTTCTTGGTAAAATGGAGAGTAATAAGTCTATCACAGAGTATGGAGATTGCATGATAATGCACACGTAGTATGTTGCATGAATCATTTCAAGTTTTCATGAAAGTATTTTGTCCTTTTAATTTTCAGTATTTCAGCCAAATGTTGATTCTTGCAAGTTCCCTGAATGCAATATTTAATATTCAGTGCCTCTATTTCAGTGGTGCTGCTCTTTTAGACTTATGGGGCTAATGACTAGATGTGAGAGAGAGAGAGAGAGAGAGAGAGAGAGAGAGAGAGAGAGAATGCAATAGCATATTTTTTCCAGGGGGAGGGGGAAGGGAGACTGGAGGGGTCCATGTTGCTGTTACGTACAATGGGCTAGAAATTTGTTTCGAACCTTTTTGTAACCAGTGCTGAAGTGATTGTGCAACATTGATTTGTGATTATCATTGCCCCATATGTATATAACTTAGGGAATGACATCAACGAAAACCCCTGTAATTGGAGACTTATTGATCACTGATTATTTTCTAGAACTAACCAGTTTTCATCATAAGTAATTTATAAACAATTTTACAGAAATTTCTCTGCAATGGCTAAGGCCACTTCGATTCAGTTTGTTTCAATAAATCCATGAAGGCAATTCGATACAACTCCGGCATTTCGATACCTCTCTCAAGATCATTGAGTTTCCGAAGAAAAAAAAAAAAAAAAAAAAGCCGAAAGAACGCAACGGTTTTAAACAATCGAGATCACCGCTCGTACAAAACACTCCTCTTAAATGTTCAAATCTTTTTAAGGTCAGCTACAGCACTTGATAAATGAGTAAACAGGGAACGCAGTGTTACTCGGGAGGCGAAATTTGCTGTTACGTTGTTTGCACTATTCTAAAAGTATTGTTTTGTGGTAATCAGCTACGTAAGTACGACATTCGTCTTTGGAACAAATTTTGTCGTCTGTCAGTCAGTCTTTCTAAGCGTGTTGTTTAGTACTTGGTTTTGTTTTGTGCATTAAATTAAATAAGATCACGAAGTCAATAGATTAATTATACTCTCGAAAGTGTAGATTTGCGAAATTATTAAAACTAAAAAATCAATTCAGAAGAACTAAAGAGTAATTTATGAGAGTTGTAAAACATAAAAGATATTTGAATTATGTAAGCTTAGTTGCTTAGTTCTAGTTGTAAATGTCAGAAACGTGCCTGTAAATCAAACGTAATTAAGCGAGACAGTTTTGATAAAGATACTTGTAAATGTGTGAAAAAATCAGTTTAGTGTTTCAATTGCTTTTTGTGGAAATGAACGGGGCTGTATTAGATCGCCTTGATGGATTTGTACTGAAACATCAGGAGGAACAACCAGGAACAACTTTAGCATGAAAATATGGAAACATGTCGAGGTAGAGAGAGTGCTTTTCAGCCCGAGCTCTAGACCTTCAGTGCATCCATCACGGCAGGGAAGGAGTCAATTGCAATTGGCTCTGTAAGTTTTTTCATCAGGTTAGATAATATTAAAAAAAAAAAAAAAAAAAAAAAAAAAAACAGGCCCTTTCATCTGTCGATGACCTAAAGGCCGATTCGCGAGCAAATATATAATCACATTTAGTAGGAAACGCCAAAGGTTTTACTTATGGTACATGAATAAATGTATTTAGGTTTTATATATAGTTCCTGTGACCGTTAAGTATATATATTGTTAAAACAGAATTGCATCTAATAAAAGGAGCCCAAGAAAACGCCAAAATGTAGAAAGTAAATGCTATTATATTTCAGAGACCAGCAGTTTCTCTCGGCCCAAAGAGAGATAAAACTGGTCTCTGAAATATAGAATTTACTTTCGACATTTTGGCGTTTTTATGGCCTCCTTTTATTATACAGTGCCTATGCAAATGTTTGATGGTTTTATATATAGTTCTACGCATTTATTTTTCTCTCTCTCACCAAATCAATGCTGAAACACGCAGTCTATGTATACAGTGTATCAGAAAAGAGCGAAATACAAACGGTTGTGGTTCATTTTTTTCTTCACAGACCTAGTTTTCATTGAAATAGAAAGTGGTGTTCTTATTATAAAGATTAGAGATGGCGTGATAATGCACACTGATATAAATATTACAGCCTCCAAAGCATTCACGTAATTAGATTTTCCTTTGACTTTCAGTGTTTCAGGCAAATGTTGGTTTTCTCAGATGACCAGAATAAAAAAATGTAAGGTCCAATATTTTAGTAGTCTCAGGTGGTATTAATAACTCTTTTGACTACTGGTTTAATGATTAAATCCGAGAGAAAGAATGGAATCGTTTTTAAGGGGGTTGGGGGTGGGAGGAATTGAAGGACTTGAAAGATCCCACTTGCTCTTGTGTACAATTCACAACAATCTGATGCAATAAAAAAAAAAAAAAATGCGCAAGAGGTCGTGTCGTAAAAGGAATTAGAATTGACTGAATCTGTAACATTGCACTGAACCCTTTACAAATGACATTCCAGGCTGACCTTTTTAAGATTATAACGTATATTTGTCATTAGTTACCTGAAATAAAGTGTCTCCATTTTACAATACATTACATACTATGATTTTCTCCCAATTTTATTCAATGTTATTTATGTTTCATACATTTCATACTACACTCTTTGTAGTGCCAGGGGGTAGGCTACGTAGGCAATTATATCTTCATCCATTCATTACAATAGTATTATAGAAAGCATAATTAATTGTGGCAATAAGTCTCCGATGGTATGCATACCTACAGAGACTTTATGGAGGAGTTATGGAGTTCCATTTGGCAACGTCTGTATGTGGAGAGAGAGAGAGAGAGAGAGAGAGAGAGAGAGAGAGAGAGAGAGAGAGAGAGAGAGAGAGAGCAATTGGTGGTTGGATGGTTAACGATTATATTGGTTGTGGGATTGTTCTGGTTGTCTGTTGGAGCTCTGTGTTTTGGAGCAAAGACAATACACGAAAGATGGGAAGCTCAAGCCACAGCCGCATCCATAGATATAGAAGCCTAGATGCCGCATCGACCGCTAGCTGAATAGGCTGGCGCACGTCATCAGGTCCGCCATCTTGGGGCGGTAATTCAAACTATGCAGCAGGCTGCAGTATATGACGTTTTTTTCGCAACTATTCGCTTAATATTGCACGGATTTTCTTGTCTGATGGCTCGTTAAAAAGCTTACATAATTCCCTACAAGGATCTAATAAAATAAAGTTGTTCCTTATTGTTTGAAAGTTAACTTGCAATGACTTTGTTTTAGCAGGAAGGGGGGCTAGTTGTACACAAATGTTAATATTTACCCATAACTATTGCTGTAAACAATAATTTGAAATGCTGTGATAAGACAGCCTACAAAAAAAAAATGGTTAAAACAATATTGTTTAAGGGCCATTAGGTCAATAGGGTAAATCATGTATGTTGGACACTAATTTGATGTTTCTGGATTTCTTTCACTGCATTATAGCTATGTAATATTAAAGTGTTAATCTGGTCCTTGTAATAAGAACTAAATGGCCAAGCAAGGCACATAATGAGTTTTTGTTGATGTTTTGATATAGCCTGCTATTTCATATCAATGCATATAGATTATCATTACAATGTAGTATCATTAAACTGTTGGAAACAGCAATGAAAAAAAAACTTGTTTAAACTGCTGGGAATATTTATAAATAAATGCACAGATGTACAATAAATGTTATATATACATTCAATGTAAGAACAAATATCATGAAAATAAATCATTGTGCACTACTTTGAGAGTTGTTACTTCAAAGATAGGCTTAATGACCATAAGGCCACCCACAGCTTTAAATTTACATGTGTGACCAACCAATGAACAGTTAGCTCAAAAAAAAAATTTTAGACTGGCCTTATGATTGTGGCCTAGGCTGAAAGGCTCGGTGGAGGGGGGGGGGGGGGGGGGGGGGGGTTTACTATGACCGGGTATACAGGGTTGCTCGTCAGGATTGGCTCATTTTGGCAATTTTGGTCTGTAGATGGGTCCCCTTCTGGAAGGGTAGAAGTATAGAGATGGCCCAGGCCCTTATCCCAAATAAGGTATAATAATTTGGGTCCTTGACAACACAGGTCTAGAGATGAGATATATTGAACTGTTAATGCTTGCCATAATGATATATCCTAGTCTGAGCAAATTAAAGGTAGTTTTGTGAAAAATTTAAGTTATATATAATTATTTCACCATATAAAATTAGGTCTAGAGATAGGTCACTTTTGCCACTAGACGAGGTCTCTTGATACCCGCTAAATTTTCCCAAGCCAGGTCTAGAGGTCAGAATTCACTGAGGAGCATCCGTTCAAAAAAATTGGAAGAACCCCCCCACCCCAGGCTCAAAGAGCAGGCAGAGATGCAAAGGCTAGATAACACAGAAATCCTAGTTATTCTAGGGCCTACTGTAGTTTATTTTAGGCTCAACCCTACAGTTTTTAATGACTTAAACTTGTAGGCCTGTGCCAAAAATTATATATTGGGGGATTTTTTAACAGAGCACTTCGAGAGACAAAGGTTTTACTTGAGTTGCACAGATCCATAGCTGTAGGCCTACTTTGGTAATCTGTCTTATCACAGCATTTCAAATTATTGTTTACAGCAATAGTTATGGGTACATATTAACATTTGTGTACAACTAGCACCCTTTCCCCCTACCTGCTAAAACAAAGTCATTGCAAGTTAGCTTTCAAACAATAAGGAACAACTTTATTTTATTAGATCCTTGTAGGGAATTATGTAAGCTTTGTAACGAGCCATCAGACAAGAAAACCCTCCGTGCAATATTAAGCGAATAGTGGGCGGAAAAACAAACGTCATATACTGCAGCCTGCTGCATTGTTTGAATTACCGCCCCAAGATGGCGGACTTGTTGACGTATGTCCGGCCGGCCGATGCGGCATCTAGGCTTTTATATCTATGGCCGCATCGGCCACATACAATTTAGTACCTGGCATGAAATGGAGATGGCGGTAGCATTGCACCTGCCTACATCGTCTGTTTGTTTACAAAGACAATCCATATTCTGTTTGTTTACTTTTTCACAAAGTGGGGCATTCAATTTCAATCATGAGTGGGCGTAGCCATCATCACTCGTGTGTGGTTTGCAATAGGACGAAAAATGATTTTCCCCATCTGATTTTTCATGCTTTTCCTCAGAATAAAGAAAGGTAATAATCATTACATCTGTTACAAAGTACTGATGACTTTTAGAGAAAATGAAGAAATAAAATAGACCGAAGCAAAATTGAATGTCGGTGCAGTGTTATTCCGAAATAAATATTGGAAAATATTTACAATACGGTGGACGCCTCTAAGCGGAAATAAAATATATTTATATGTGATTTTCGACAAAAAAAAAAAAATATGGTATTGTTTTACTTATGGACATTAATTGCTTTCAACATAAAATATAGGTTTTTCTGTTGTATTATGATGTGATTTGAATGATTTTGAGGTTTATTTCCATCGCAAATGAATACTTATCCTTCTACCAACCCTCCGTTGGGGAGACAAAGTAGGTAAAAACAGGGCAAAATGGAGGAACAAAAACCTAAATATAACACTCAAACATATAAAAATGGACCGGTATACACTGAATTCGAAATACATAAAAACACTGGAAATGGGAAAACCCGAGCCAGGAATTTTACATGAGAAAATGGCATACAAATGCACTATATGACCAGTTATTACACGTCACATTGTAGTTGTGCACTAACCTAACCTAACCCAACCCAACCTAACGTTTTTATTGATTTGTATAAGAACTAGGTTACCTTATTAATGTTCATAACTAAAATAATACCAAAAATATTCTTGCCATTTGAAACCCCAACAACCAACCTAACCTTCCTGGTAGTGTACATCAGTAGCCTAATCATGTCAACAGTAAACCTAACCATATCAGCAGTACCATAACCATGCCAACAGTTACCTAACCATGTCAACAGTAATTTGCAATGGAAATGAAGCTATCTTGCAAAACGTATCAAAATCAACTAGAAAAACTATATTGTCATTTAGAGGCGTCAATTGTATTTCAAATAAATACATTAAAAGTATATTGGCAAATCTTGAAAATCTCTAGAAATATGAAATAAACATACCAATTCCTATCACTGTCATACAATTCGTGAATATTGGGTCTCCATGCCTTTTCCAGATAGACTACTCACAGCAACTTGGATATACTGTATATATACTGTAGTTATGTTATATTCTCAGCAGCTTACCTTTGGGTTGTAGTTATAAATGTTTACCTTAATTTTTCATTAATAAGCAACTATTTAGCAAGCCAAAGTTGTTTCATCAGGAAGGATGGATCTTGTGGGAGCATTCATATGGGAGAACATAAGTAGGTTAGTTAAGTTAGAGTGTTTTACTTTAATTTCAAGTTCACTAACCTTTTAATCTATGATTGAATTTTCCTATATGTATGGATAAAAGCATTCAAAATAAAAAAATAAAAATTACATGCAAACCAGCATATCTGCTCCCACAAGATCCCTTCTTACCGTTTCATCTATGTTTCTGCATTATATGCTCATAATTGTTCAATTTTTAAAATGAAATCTTGTAATTGGTACCAACACCCCACATAGTATTTCAAAGTAAATGTACGCAGTAATACACTAGTAATAAATAGGCAAAACAAGTTTTGAAAACCTATGATATTTGCTTGTACTGTACATGATGCAAAAAGAAACATGGTTCAAGTCAATTAGAATAGTTGTTTCAATTTTTTTTAGGAATGTGCATGCTTCTTGCAGAAATGGCATTTTACTAGAAAATACCAGGCAGAAGTGTTGGTTACATTACCTTCATAAAAGGGTGCCAATTGAATATGCATTTTTGAGAACTCCCACAATTGGGCTATGAGATTTTAATAAATTGTTATAAATAAGTTCTGACTTGATCGAGAGCTTAATGAATAATCATAAAATATAATAAACTATTCATTCCTCTAGGTTCTTAGATTTGTCTGACACATATGTATTGTTTTATGTACAGTATACAATCATAGGCACAAGCCCCAAAAAAGGAAAATAATTACTGTATACTATATTGGTGAAATAATAAGATAATATGAGAATAAGTTTGTGTCATTCTAACTGCCCTCTCAATTATAGATAAAGATACTTAGCATTTAATAACTGTTTACATTAACTGAAGGATTTTATTTAATGATTCAGAATGCCTAATATATAAGTCATAAGCTATGATAGAGCTCTATAATCATGTTAACAAACAATATTAATCGATTTAGTATTCGATAATTTATAAAGAGAAATTTATTGCAGCATAAGAATAAATTTTAACATTTAAAAAAGCCGCGCTACGCAACAGCGAGTTTTAGTTGAGGGCATGATCAATAGATGGCGCGCATTCTGACGGGTTGGATGATGTTTTTTTTAATGGTATTAATAGTCAGTTTCCCATCTTTCGTGTATAGTCTTTGGTTTTGGAGTCAGTTTTTAGTCAGTCTTAAGTCAGAAGCTGTGAGAGACAGTAGTGTTAGCAGCATTTAGTTAAGCATCGAAATTCGTTTGAGTTGTGTTTTGTAGATTTGTTGTGTTGTTGTTGAGTTTGGTGTTGTTGCTTTAGAGTTGTTGTACCTGTATTGTTGGATTTGTTGTGCTTTTGAGTTCCTGAGTTTTTGTTGTATGTGATTGTTGTGGT
The DNA here is from genome assembly GCF_015104395.2 of Macrobrachium nipponense. Lineage (NCBI taxonomy): Eukaryota > Metazoa > Arthropoda > Malacostraca > Decapoda > Palaemonidae > Macrobrachium > Macrobrachium nipponense. The sequence continues at coordinate 2,052,339 of NC_087214.1, read as the reverse complement.
TGAGGGTGGTTGTTGTTATTCCTTGATGTTGTTAATGGGTGTGTGTGTTGCCTTTTGTGTTGTTGGTTTTTTTGTGTTGTTGGTGATTGGTTGTGCAGTGGTCTTGGGTTGTGATTGTGTTTTGTTGTTGTTGTGTTGTTGAGTTGTGGTTTTGTTCCTTGGTTGTTGTTGTGGTCCTTGATTGTTGTTGTGGTCCTTGGTTGTTGTGTTGCTGTTGAGTTGTTGGGTTGGTAGTTTTCTTTGGGTGGTGTTTTGTTTTGTTGGGTTGTTGTGGTTGTATTCTCTTGTATCTTCTGTGACCTCGACTGGCAGACAGCACAGGATAGCCCGGAGTATCTGGAGTGGTTGGTAAGTCCATGTGTTTTGAGAGTTTTTTTTGTTTTTTGTGTTTGTGTTTTTTGTTTCTGTGTGTAGGTTGGTCAATTGTCATGCGCGTATTTTGTTGTGTAAAGAAGAAAGTGTGACTGAGGGTGAGTTGGGCAGCTGGAACGATTAAATTTATGTGGGGGGGATTTGCCCGCTAGTTATTTTAAGCTTGTGATCCCGCCACAACTTACTGCCAGAGACTTATGCTTTGTATAATGTTATTGTAACACATGATCTGTCCATATTGTACCAGTGAACAGGGGCACAGAAGGAAGTGCTCAGAGTATGTGGTTTCAAATGGTGTTTTATGGCCATTTTATCTTCATATATAGATATAAACATATGTTTGTTTTAGAATCGCAAAAAATTAAAAGTGCGATGATTATATGAACAAAGTTACAGCTACGAAGGAAAACTGAAATACTGGAGATGCTAAGTATCATCGTCTTATTTACTAAGACATGGTCACCATGTCTTGTAAGACGAAAAGTACTTCGCATCTCCAGTGTTTCAGTTTTTTTTCGTAGCTGTAACTTTATAAATATCTATATCTATATCTGTCTATCTATCTATCTATCTATATATATATATATATATATATATATATATATATATATATATATATACACACACACACACACACATATTCACTTTCACATAAAATGAAAATATTGCATCGTAGATTGAATCTTCCTTGACAAAGTTAAGTATTCTTCTTTTAATTAATAATTCATTGTTGAGAAAGGAACACTATATCTTGCTTATTTGGTATGATTAAAAGAGCCCCAACTACTGAACAAGATCATAACGACGATATAACTTTATTACTGACCGGAGTTCGTTGAGGATATGGAATCAATGGGTATAAAATGTATACTTGTTACGCAACTATCCACAGTAAATCAGCTTTTAAATCACCCTATAACTATTGATTGTTCATTTTAAGATTATCTTTTCGTTTTGCTTAATATTTAATTTTATATTGAAGTATGTTTGAAAACATACGAAAGCTCATGCTATAATTACATTTGCATTTGTAGGCCTATAATATACAGCAATGGAGGTTGAAATCACCATAAATTCTTTACTATTCTACTATTGCATATCACTATAGCCTTCTGGATAAACATACTGTGACAAAAGCCGAGGGAGAAATGCCAGTGAGGCTTCTATGCCCTGGAAGGTGAAAACCATGGAGAGGAATACTAATGTGAATTATGCCCACACCCAGATTATATTTCATTATTCAGATTTTTAATAAAAAAAAGTGAATGTAGAAGTGTGAAAATATGAAAAGTTAGATAAGCACGACAATAAACTAGCATTACAAGAACTGATTGACAGCACAAGAATAAAGCAGAAATGCACTACGTGACGGGATCTAATTAAGGGATTTTGACGGAGGAAAAATCTATTTCTGGGCAACGACCCGTGTCGCTCCGTGAAATGCATCCTTGATCCTCATTTCTAAGGCATAATATTGCTATACATACCAGAGAAAAAAGAGAAACAATAGTGCGGGAATAACTGGCTCGCTCACCTTTTAATAAAGGTGTCGGTATAGTAAAAGAGCGAGTGGGAACCACTACCAGAGGTCCATTGCCAATTAGTTTTCTTCTCCACCAAAATCCCCCATCTACAGAGGAGCCGAACCAAAGCCCCGCTACCCGCTACTACTACAGTGAGCGTCTCTGGCTACATTCCTTTCGATAGCATCGTTAGCGTCGCACGCATTTTTGCTTTGTGTTGTGTTTTCGCTTTCGTCTGGAATTCTTCCCTGATCCAAGATGGCTCAAGCTTCTGCATCCAAGTTAAGTACTGCTTTTAAGGTTTTAGATCTCATTATTAAGATCTACATTGTTTTTTGAGTCTTAGAAGTGTGATAACGGGAACATCTTTGTTCCCGAGCCGCCTTCTGCGCTCATCGACCGCATGGCGGTCTCACATGCTCCTATAGGTCCCCTATACCATCTGGACATACGATGTTATGCAGTATTTTACCTTATCACTTATATTTATTATCATTTAATGCAGTTAGCTTGATTTGATTCATTTTAGCCCTTCACGGGGGTTGTATCGCTCCGACTGCATGTTTTGGATCGTAGCCTAGCCTAGTCAGATCCCGATTCACTGTCGTTAGGAGTTCTACTCCTCTTCCTGTGTCTTTGTATTGTCCTTCTGCTCCCCAGTCGCCTGCCCCCGATTCTTTCGGTACGGCATACTGTCTGGCCATGCGAGGACCAGGCTAACACACCCAAATCGTCAGATTTGCGATTAGCCTAGCCCTTCAGGACATTCCTTTCTCTCTTTCACGTTGTTATTTCGTCTCTCCACTCCCGTGCTAGGCTAGTTAGCTATCTCATTATTGATATTTATTATTTTTCATTCGAGTGCTATGGCTGCGGCTTGGGCTGGCCTATAGGCCTTCCCTCATCGACTGGTCTTTTCACACCGCGTGTCTGTTCACCCGGCTGAGAAGGTTTCCAGTTGATCGCATACGAGCCACCCTGTTACCGACCTCCCACTCCCCTCCTCCGCTTTCCCCCCTTCCTTCCCGCTCACCCACCTTGGTGCAGTGACGACTCGCTCACTACCCAGCTAGCCTATCCGAGTCTACTTAGAGCCCTGAGGGAGGGGGAGAGGGACACACTCGGTGCTCAGGCGTACCGTACCTAGCCGCCTGTCTACAGGGTCCAGGGACTCGTCCCCCCCTCCCTCCACCTCTAGGTGGGCCTCTAGGCATGGGAGGCTGGGATCCCGTCCCTCTCACCCTTCGTATGACTACTCCCCTCCACCACCCCTCATGTCTGTCACCCTCCCACCCGCTCCGGCTGACGCCTGTCCTGACCTTGAGCTTGGGACTTTCAGACTTACGGCTCCGGCCTTGTAGTGGAGCTCTGTTTCATGAGTTTTTGTTTATTATATATATGATATCTCTTGCCATAGCACACACCTGTACATATGTATTTAATTATTATTGTTATTATTATTATGTCTCAGCACTCTTCCCCCCTGATCAATTGTATGTTACTCCGGCACCGAGTATGCCTCATTCATATTCCATGAAGTTTTACTCCAGCCCTGACTGGAGTTGTTGAATGCATGCTCTCACGTTCCACTGGTAACATCAGGTTTTATATTCAGGCCCCGGAGTAATTGTGACAGGGTGACACTTACCTTCCTTTATTTATTATTATAATACGTAGGTACATAGTTATGTATCTATATATATGATGACACTGCACGCCGGAGCTACTCCGGCGGCAGTATGATAATTAATTGTTAAACTTCTCCGGAAGTTTTTCAATGGTACTCATGTATCATTCGACTTACAGGTTACTTGTTGCCAAGAGAAGGGCTGCAATGCAGTTCTGCAGGACCCCTGTGGCCATGAGGTGTGCCGTTCCCACGCGGGCTGCGCGGTGAGGGTGGACAATTACACGGTGTGGCACCACGAAAACTGCTCAACGTGCTACAACCTGGTGTCCGAAGCCTCCGCCGAGGTATGTCTTATTTCAGACTACCCTTGTTGTGATACATTGAGTTTCCTTACTAATAATTACCTTTGATACTAGTGTATTCTGTTTCTAGTTATAAGTCTAACTTTAACACCTTTTACAGGGCCTGGAAGATGTCCAGTCGGCAGTGCTGGCCTCCCTGAAAGCCTGGGTCGGGGGTTTTGGGAGGAACTCCCCCAAGGGACGCCCCTACATCCTCGCCCAGGACATGGCAGACCTTATTTTTCCTGGCGCCAAGAAGGGGTCAGTGGTGGAGCTGCACATGGCGGCCCCCCTCATTGCGGACATTCAGGCCATGGTCGTGCCCCAGGAGGACGGCGCCATTGCTGAGGAAGTCGCAGCTCTCAACTTGGACCTAGAGCCCATGACTGTTGACGTCATGGGCAGCGGTAAGGGTGTGAGTGAAGCAGATCCTGTGGGGGCTCAAGGGCTTTCCCTGAGTCCTTCTCCTTCTCTTTCTCTTCCTTCAACATCTACTTCTTTCCGGGGGTTCTCAGAGAAGTAAAGGTCTGTCAGGCCTAAGTCTTCTCTGACAATCCCCAAGGTGAAGTCTTCTTCAAGCTTTAAACCAAAAACAAAGGCCCTGCCTAAGAAGACAATCCCTTCTCCAGTCTCTAAGCCCTCGGCTCACCATCCCGAGGCTGACAGGACAAGGGCAACATCGTCTTCTTCTTTGAAGTCTTCGAAGCATAAGTCTCGTAAGGAGAAAGCTCCTGCTTCCTCCTTCGACCCTGAAACCTTCTCCTCCAATATATTGGCACAGGTAGGTGACGTTGTCGAGAACTTGGTGCAGACCAGGTTCCAGGAGATGTTTCTACAACTCTCCAGTTCGGTCGAGGCTTCCGGGCAGTCGATCCAATCCTTGACGGAGAGGGTCGCGACCCAGGAGGGAGCTATCACGGGCATCCGGGATACTTTAGCGGCAGGGCATCCCCAGTCAGGCCAAGCGGTTTTTCCCTCGCTTATGCCTGATTCCTCAACCCTCCCTACGTTCAAGCCAAACAACCCTTGGAGGGTGGCTCTCCATGCTCCCTTCTCAGAAGGGATGCTTTCGATTGAAGGTTGCGGTACTCGGAGAATCGAAGACTTCGAGTTTTACCCCGAGAACCTGCAACCTCCTTTCATGGGCTACGTCCGCCTAACAGACGCAGCCATGATGAGAGAGGACAAGGTCCCTAAGGAGACCATCATCCTCCCCCGGGAGCAGGCTCAGCAAGCTTGGCTGAGGAGCTTAGTGGAGTGGGAGTGTGAGAACACTCGCCTCACCGCTTTTAGGAGCCCCTTCACCATCCTCACCACGGTGGAAGGTACGCCTCTTCCACTTACGCTGAAAGTGGTGGAAGCTACTTACCAGGCGACTCTAGATGAGCCCATGCCCCAGCTCAGGGAGACAGAACCGACCTCTCTCCTGATACCGGGTTCGGAGAACTACTTCGAGGGTGCAGCCCTACCTTTACTGTAGGGAAGCTTAAGCCGGACTGTGCTACCACCTTGTTCAGTGAGCGGCTGCCCAGGCTATCGGACTTACTCATCCGGACCAAGTATGACGCCCGAACTAGACTGAGCAGATCCCTCAACTCCTTGACAATGGCGGAGATGACGGCTCTTGTTTACGAACAAGAGCCGTTGTTTAAGGTCATGGCTAAGTCGCTGCTGCATACAATACAATGCGATTTCTATGACTTCGTCATAACAAGGAGGAACTGTAGGAAGCACGTCCTGGCGGAAGCCACAATCTGTCATGAGCCAAACAAGCTCATCTCCTCTTCAACGAGGTGATATATGAAGCCTCTAAGGTGAATCAGAGCTTGAGGGTCCGGTGGGGTCTTGTTGCAAAACGAAAACCCGAGTCCACCGGATCCAACCCCAGGCAAAAGAAGAAGCCTAGGAAGTTTCAGCCCTTCCAGGCTCCTCAACAGGCTCTAGTACAGGTACCTCAAGTACCACAACAGGCGGCGTCAAAACCACAACCGCAACAGCAGTATGTGCTTCTGACCCAACCTCCTCAACAGCCCCAGCCATCAACCTCCTACGCTGTCTCACCAGCCTATAACTCGGCTTTTGAGGCTCAGGCCTTTTAGCCATTTAACAGGTTCGCCAGGGGCAGCTGGGCTAGAGGTGCCTTCCGCCAAAGAGGAGCTGGAAGGGCCGCCAACAGGGGCAGAGGTTTCCGGGGTGCATGCGGAGGCCGCCCATCAGCAAGCCAACAGTGAGAGTCCCAAGGTAGGAGGGAGGCTGTACCTCTTCCGTCAAAGGTGGGGTTCAGCCCTTGGGCTCAGAGCATTGTATCCAAAGGTCTGGGATGGAGTTGGCTTCAAAGTCCTCCTCCATCCAACAGCTTCTATCAAAAACCAACAGCGGAATTGATAGAGTACACCCAAGGTCTTCTTCGTCTTCTTCTCAAGGGTGTAGTATCAAGGGTCAAGAATTTAAGGTTTCAAGGATGCTTGTTCAGCGTGCCAAAGAAAGGCTCAGAAAAGCAGAGAATTATCCTAGACTTGTCCCATCTAAACTCATTCATTCTTTGTGACAAGTTCAGGATGCTGACCGTTTCGCAGGTACGGACCTAGCTTCCCTGTGGGGCCGTCACAACCTCTATAGATCTTACAGATGCCTACTATCATGTTCCAATAGCAAGACACTTCCACCCCTTTCTAGGCTTCAAACTAGGAAGGGTAGCTTACTCCTTCAAAGTGATGCCATTCGGGCTCAACATTGCGCCCAGAATCTTCACAAAGTTGGCGGAAGTGGTCGTCCAAGAATTAAGGAAGAAAGGAATAATGTTAGTGGCCTATCTGGACAATTGGCTCATATGGGCAAGCAGCCCCGAGGAGTGCCAAAAGGCGACGGTCAAAGTAATCGAATTCCTGGAACACTTAGGGTTCCAAATAAACAGGACAAAGTCCAGGCTAACACCAGAATCACGTTTCCAATGGTTAGGCCTACAGTGGGACTTGAGGTCCCATACTCTATCAATCCCGCCGTTGAAAAGGAAAGAAATAGCCAAGTCAACAAGGCAGTTTCTCAGTCATGCCCAGACCTCCTGGAGGAGCCAAGAAAGAATCTTAGGCTCTCTCCAGTTCGCTTCAGTCACAGACACCCTTCTGAAAGCCAGACTGAAGGATATAAACCGGATCTGGCGTTCAAAAGCAAACCGCAGATCACGGGACAAACTAGCCTCCATCCCGGCGATTCTACGAAAACGTCTCCGTCCATGGACAAAAGTCAAGAACTTGGCAAGAGCAGTACCTCTCCAGTTCCCCCCACCTTCCTTAGTGATCCAAACAGATGCCTCACTAAGCGGCTGGGGCAGATACTCACAGTACAAGAAGGTCCAAGGAACCTGGTCCTTACCATTCCGCCAGCTACATATCAATGTTCTGGAAGCCATGGCAGTATTTCTCACACTCAAGAGGCTCCGGCCTCCCAAGAAAATACATGTCAAGCTAGTTCTAGACAGTGCAGTAGTAGTCCACTGTATAAACAGGAGCGGATCCAAGTCAAGTCACTTGAACCATGTGCTGATAGCCATATTTTCCTTGGCAGACAAAAACAAATGGCACCTGTCAGCCACCCACCTAGCTGGGGTAAGGAACGTGGTAGCAGATGCTCTATCACGCTCCGCCCCGCTGGAGTTGGAGTGGACCTTAGACAAGGAGTCATTCAAATGGATCTGTCACAAGGTTCCAGGGCTTCAGGTAGACCTCTTCGCCATGGAGTCAAATCACGAACTCCCTTGCTATGTGGCTCCCAACCTGGACCCTCTGGCCTATGCCACGGACGCTTTGGCTCTGGACTGGAACAAGTGGAAGAAGATTTATCTGTTTCCTCCAGTGAATCTTCTTCTGAAGGTACTAGACAAGCTCAGGACGTTCAAAGGACGCGTTGCCTTAGTAGCCCCCACTGGCCCAAAAGCAACTGGTTCCCTCTACTTCTGGAATTGGGGCTCCGGCCTCACCAGATTCCCAATCCCAAACTAACCCAGTTAGTACAAACGAGGACGTGTCCACTTCCTCAAGAATTCAGAAAGCCCTAACTTTATGGATTTTATGAAGTTTGCAGCACAAAAAGATGCTAACATCGATCCTCAAAATATCAAAATCTTAGAATCTGATAAGAGGGAATCCACATTACGTCAATATGATTCAGCCGTTAAAAAACTGGCTTTGTTCCTCAAAGGTGCAAATGTACAAACTATGACCACTAATTTGGCCATAACTTTCTTCAGGACATTGTTCGAGAAAGGTCTAGCACCAAGCACAATAACTACCACCAAATCAGCTCTTAAAAAGATCTTTCAATTTGGTTTTAATATAGACCTGACGGATTCGTATTTTTCTTCTATCCTAAAAGCTTGTGCTAGACTTAGACCTTCTGAGAGACCTAAGTCAGTCTCATGGTATTTAAATGATGTCCTTAAATTAGCCTTACAAATAGATAATGACTCCTGTGAATACCTAGCCCTTTTAAGGAAAACATTATTCCTCATAAGTTTGGCCTCAGGAGCTAGAATTTCAGAACTGTCGGCTCTTTCTACAGATCCAGGTCTTATCGAATTCCTCCCCTCAGGAGAACTTCTCCTTTCCCCAGATCGTCATTTTTTGGCCAAGAACGAAGATCCACAAGATAGGTGGACCCCTTGGAAAATCATACCACTTCCACAGGACCAGTCATTATGTCCAGTCAACTCCTTAAAAGCCTACCTGAGCAGGACTACCCTGATATCCTCAGGCCCATTATTTATTAGGGAGAAAGGTGGTACACTTTCCTTAAAAGGAATTAGGCAACAAATTTTGTATTTCATAAAACAAGCCAACCCGGACTCTTTTCCAAGGGCTCATGAAGTTAGGGCAGTTGCCACCTCAATCAATTACTTTCAACATATGAACTTTGACGATCTTAAGAAATACACAGGCTGGAAGTCTCCGACAGTATTTAAATGCCACTGTTTGAAGTCCTTAGAAGCTCTTAAATTCTCTGCAGTGGCAGCGGGAAACACAGTTTCCCCTGACACTGCTTGATATAATTCCTAAACCTTTTCTCTATAGCTCTTTCTCTTCTGCCTGCCTCACTAGCACCCTTACTTAGCTCGGTCGTCTCTGTATATTTAACCTTGGATGTAGTTGTACATATGGATATTGTTACCTTGTCTTTGGGCTTAGTTCCCTTATCTGTTTTGTATACCCTTACCATATATGTTACTATGGTTTTGTATTCTTAATACTGAGTTAATTTAAGGTTTATTAAGACTCATTAATTTTGTATATAGTTTTATTACTCTATTGTAATCTTAAGTTCTATATTATAGTAACTAACCTTACTTATGTTTTAATTTACCTCCTTTTTCAGTATTATGATATGTTTTGTATAACTTTCCAAGCTTGATGGGGCCAATTCTCTGGCACTATTTCACGGAGCGACAATGGGCTGAGCCCAGAAAAGGGATTTAGACGGAGAAAAAATCTATTTCTGGGCAATGACCCGTGTCGCCCAGTGAAATCCCACCCTCTTTTCACATTCCTCACCCTGTCTGGCCCAACCAGGCCGATGCTGAACATCAAGACAGGAGGAGGAGCTAAGACGATGAGGAACTTACCTAGCCATCAGTGCTGCCAGCGTCGGCAATAAAGTAACCATCCATGAAGTGCTTGATGGATGCTTCTGTTTATTGCCTTGCCATTCATAAAATAACAATTAATGTTGACTGAAACATTTACCATCACTGTAAGTAAGAGATATTTTATCTACTTACGTAAAATTTATTATATTTGATTAACTAGAAAATATATTTTTCGACCTTTGAAATCAGAGGAAGAGAATAAGAAATGCAAAAAATTATTTTTGGTCCTATTTTCTCACATCTAAAACGGTGGTAGTTATTTTATTTTTAAGAAGTTTTAATATACGCTAGAATAAACGTTCAGCTTTCCAATGGTACCACTTTAGTCATGATGAAAAGTACAGGGGTAAAATTAGAAAGCATATTGTGGGAACTTTCAATGCGTCTAACTCTTCAACTGTTCACCAACGGGTAAAGTACCAAGACTGGAACGTCAACAAGAGGATCAGCCCGTCCGGACCGGAGAGGGTTAATCATGGCTCAATCATTGAAAGAATTGAAGCTTTTCATTACGTCTAGTTGATATGCAAGCTATTTTCTTACCAAAAAATGATGTTATCAATTTGAAATCCGAATTATCTCGCTCTGCTGAATCATTGAATCAACTGCACAGAACCTACTTACCCTCAAGCGACGAACACCCACTTGCTCATACCTTGGGTATCGCTAAGTTAATGTTCTTTGATTTGCAGAATAAGACGGCTGAAACAGAATGCTTAGGACGTGACCACCTTATGTGGACTGTTCCACACACCAGTGTAGAAAGACGTAACCCATTTGTATTTGCCGTACTTAACTTGTTTGGTTCTGTAGCAGGTTTAGGTTTAAGTATCTCTAATCGTCTTAAAATTAACAATCAGAATAAGAGAATTGAAATATTACAGCACGAACATGAATTAAATTTTTCTCAACTTCGTAAACAACTAGAATCAATTAACGAACTCATGACAGTAGTAAACGAACATTCCAGTAACTTAAATCATATCCAAGACGTGCAATCTCTGCTTGCAACTTTAGCATATTACAATACGAAGATGGATCATATATATACTAAGGTTTCTCACTTCACCAAAAAATCCAAAGATTATGTGGAAGCCATAACATTTGCTGCTAAAGGAGTCTTGTCGCCACACTTATTACCTATTAAAGACTTAACCTTAACTATAGATAATACTCGTGACAAACACAGTTATGCTCCTTTGATAGAAGCACATAAGATTGAGTTCTATTATAGCGTACTCTCAGTTAGCATAGAACACTATAGAATCATGATTAAGATCCCCTTTGATCCTTCTGATGCATGGGACTCCTATAAAATAGCACCATTTCCCACTTACATGTCAAATAACTCATTACCAGTTATATCGAATCTGTCTGGCTACATGTTAATTTCCCCTAACATGGAAACTTTTATGGTCGTCAGAGACCTGGAATCATTTGGTAATTGCTACACAGCCATGGATAAAAAGGTTTGCATGGCTGACACCTTTGAATTCCGGAATATTTCCGAGGGTTGATGTGAGTTAGACCTAGCCTTAATGGAACTTTGCCCCATACGCAAGAACACTGCTTCGATCACCTCTACCCTTATGACAAGTATAAGTTTGCTCACAGGCTGAACAACGGAACCTGGCTGAGATTCTCCCTAGAGAAATTTAGTGTCCTGTCAAAACAGATCAGCTACGGAATCTCATCTCTTCATTGCTGCCAACAGCTGCAGTGGAGCAACAGCTTGTGCCTTGTATGATAAGGCGCCCTATGAGGTAATGTTAGACTTGCGATAATCTATACGCTAAGTCGGTTGGTATTGCACTTCCATCTTCAATGGAGTGTTTTGGGGTTTGTAGATCACTTACGAAGTCGGGATTATCTTCTTGTTTATGAAGATGATGTGTTAAACTCATGGTGAGGAGGTTCTTGTAGAAAACACGAAATATAAAAATATATGTATTCTTCTGAAGTTTTACATGCTGAAGATCAGATATGATTGTACAAGTCTTCTAATAACGATAGCTTGATCGCTCCTGCCAATGATGATGGCTAATCCTATTCCTCTACATGATAAAGCTTAGGTAAAGAGGTACAGGTCTTCTAATGACGATAGCTAACTCTGTTCTCCTGTCTACCATCTCTGTTACAAGTTATGAAGGAACAGACAGTAGTTCGAACATATGAACATACATACAAATGACATAGTTTCATACGAACACACAATCAAAATGAGACACGCTACAGATCACGTAGGCCGTTTGAATTATAGGTCGGGGTAGTTGTCTCAAGCAGGGAGCTTGGACTGTTTCAAAACAAATGAATGACCACAGGTGACGGCATGTCAACTTAGCCTACATACTGATTGTATACGTCATCTTTAGCGTCTCTAGTCTGATCACATTCCTGCAAGCAATCTGGTTGACCTCTTTAGTTTTAGACTTTTATATATATGGACTAACATTCCATATTTTATTATGTAAACACTTACACAGCCAACTACACCGTCCATGGAGTAAGCACAATCATCCGGGAGAGGTCCTATTTTCCTAACGGTCCACCCTGTTTACATGCCTAATGAAGACCTTCGCTACTGTGCATTGCTAGCCATTGTTATGCTGACAGTGGCGATCATAGTCAACATGAACGTATTTGCTTGGCGCAGGATAAGAACATACAGCAGGCCCAGGCACGGAATGTCAGAAACCGCCAAGACAATGTATCCTATGTCCCGAAAACATGGGATTATCCGTGTTGTGAGAATTTGGCCACTTTAAGTACCACTGATTTGTTTTGCAACTGTGAATGAGTGAAAAGTGGATCAGTGTTTGGTTAGCTTGTAAAGTAGTGGGGCTCATTAACAATGCATTCCATGTATCATTATCTTTAATGAACAATTTATGAATACAATCAAATATAGCTGTGCGTTTGCATGCACCAGAAATATGTGCACATGTAACGTTAAATCACATTTATCTTTGATCAACACACATATATAGGCCTTATATTTATCTCTTACAAGGTACCATTAATTTTTGTTCTTATAACCTTATATTAATACATATAACATTCTGCGTGTCATGTAACTAACCGAAATGCCTTAGTATTTCTAATGAATTAATTACCTTCACGACTTGCATTTATATAAGTATATCAATTTAGCATATATATATATATATATATATATATATATATATATATATATATATATATAACTTCTTTGGATCTAAATACACACAAGTAGGATTATATATATATATATATATATATATATATATATATATATATATATATATATATATATATATATACATTACATTTTTTTAGCATATGTATCCTTAGTACTTACCTTATGACTGTGCTTTATAATTATTATTAATTGCATTGTCATATTAATATTCTCTGATTTTGATGGAATCAATCAATCAATTATCACTATTTTGAAGAATCATTATCTTGAATTATCTTGATCTTAGAATAGCACACATCCTGTTTAAGGGCATTTCCTGATCTGATTGAACTTATTTTGTTGTCGTGACCGAGCGATATGTAATAACAATTACATAATAAAAGGAAATGTAATACATTCCTTAGAATAAAAGCATATCTCTGATTCAGGTCAAATATCATACAGGAAAAAGCTCCCAAAATTATAGTCACAGGCTGCGCACAAAGGCTATGTAAGCATAAACAACAAACATATGAACGACATCATCTTGCACTGGGAACCTAGATCTGAGTCTCACGAGAACTAAATAAGTTTGTTGAATTATCATGACCTAAGAGAGGTGTTCGCGAGTGTGTACGTTAGTTTTGTAACCTATTTGAATGTACATTCAAGTGTAATCTTCACTTCTTCCTCCTCTCACTCTCTTAGAACAACGCTCTTCTGAAAAGTCTATCTCAAGATGTAATAACACTTCAGAGAATATAGATTTAGCTAACTTCAAGAGTTTCCCGACATCCTTCTATAATACTAATATGTAACGAAGAAAACTGAAGAAGTATATCTACCTTACTTGCCTGCAGAGAGAGAGAGAGAGAGAGAGAGAGAGAGAGAGAGAGATTGTTAAAATCTCCAGACACACCGCTATTCGCATTTTGCGAATCATGGAATAAAAAACCGAGGACTCTTTCTGACACACAAACAATAGTGGGTCCAGTCCTCCACATATATAATAATAATAACAGCCAGGTTTAAAACGTAGCCTGATACCTAACAGCTGATACTCAATAGTCTGCACAATTATTTTATTGGATTGTAAAGTTTACCGTATCTGATATCATTAACAGAGATACAATTGATATTGTAGTTTGCAGGGCTGTATAAATCTTGCCGTTGCCAGTACTGACATATATGCTGGATTGCCCCTTCTGGTTACTTCTTATTAGACTAAATCTGCTGTGGTAGCCACATTGTTGCCTCGTAATATATTCTGGACTTCAAAGTCTGTTGCAGAAACTTAAGCTTATGCATACCAGGATGTTTGAAAATGTACCTTGAGGCTGTTGAAAAAAATATGTAACAGGGTTTTTTTTATCATTTTTTTACCCCTCATAACACATGTCCAGACCCCCCTAGAAAATTATGTAACATCAGCTAGTAACAAACCCCCCTCCCCCCTTTTTGAATTATTGTTTCAGGTGCAGGAGACAAAATGGCCTTTTAATTACACTAGCCTGTGTTTTAAAACTTTCTTTTACAAAGGTCAAGGGTTTTCCAACTGATTTATGACCCTTTATGCAGCTGAATTCAAGAATACAATTCATTTTCCTGGGTCAGGTCTGGTTTCTAAGATATGGTCTATTTCTATTCCTGCTTATTTTTCCAAAATATTGCAATTATCCAAGCGTTTATGGGCTTTGTTTTGCAAAACCGGGTTGTGGGTAATCTTTAATAATTAGTCTTATTTCTCTGTTCAGGTCAAGGTATGTATAATAATAGACCAGAAGGGTGAACACCATCCCAATAGGTTCTGTTACATCTGCGCACATGTGGTTCTTCCAGACCGTCAAGGAAAATTCACGGATTTTGTGAAGAAGGAATATCAAGCTTACTTTGCAGTCAAACTAGGGGACCAGGGTAAGCTATTCGCTCCCCATATCTGCTGCAAAACATGTGCAGAGAATTTATGGGATTGGAGGAACAAGAAAGGGAAGAGTATGCCATTTGGTGTCCCAGTGGTATGAAGGGAAGGGAAAGATCATGTTACCGACTGCTACTTTTGCATGACAAATCAAAAAGGCATCAATCGCAAGAACAAGGAATACCCAGATGTTCCTTCTGCCATAAAGCCAGTCCCCTATGGCCCTGATCTTCCTGTTCCCGACATGAAATCTGGTTCTGATTCGGAGTGATTCCGAATCTAGTGACATGACTGATACAGCTGAGTGTGGTGCATACAGGCCAGTAGAGGACGACCAACCGGTGCCTTTGACCCAAGCCAAACTCAATGACCTGACACGAGACCTGAACCTTTCCCAGGAGTCTGCCTAGCTACTGGGTTCTCGTCTCCAAGAGAAACGTCTACTGGCACCAGGAACAGCATTCTATTGGTATCGGGACCGCGAGAGAGGATTTAGAAAATTCTTCACGTTTGATGAAGTATCTTCACTGGTCTACTGTAACAATTTTGCTGACCCGATTGAATTACTTGAGCTGAAGCATGATGCTATTGAATGGAGACTTTTCATTGACTCATCTAACAGACGTCTCAAGGCAGTTCTTCTGAATAACGGTTATAAATTTTCATAGATCCCTGTTGGGCACTCAGTTTAAATGAAAGATTCAAAAGCATTGAACGTCTGTTGTCTGCTCTGAACTACCAGGAACATAAATGGTTGATCTGTGGAGATCTTAAGGTTGCTAGACTCATCCTAGGACTTCAAGGTGGTTGCACAAGGTATCCATGCTTTCTGTGCTTATGTGATAGCCGTGCTGATGACCAGCATTATGTCAAACAAGAGTGGCCATCAAAACATGGATTAAAACCTAGGTCACACAACTTTCTGTCCTACCCTCTGGTTGAACCAAGCAAGACATTGCTTCCACCCCTCCACATCAAACTCGATCACATGAAGAACTTTGTAAAGGCATTGGACAGGGACTGTAAAGGATTTGTTTTCCTCCATCAGAAGTTTTAACAAAAACGCATGGAGAAACTTAAGGCAGGTATATTTGATAGTACTCAAATAAGGGAACTCATCAGGGACGCTAGTTTTGATGATGCACTGAATTCTGCTGAACTCTCTGCCTGGTTGCCCCTCAAGTCAGTCATTGCAATCACCAGCAACTGCTGGTGCCTGAAGAGGGATGTGGAGTCTGCTCAGCACAAACGGAAGTCCCTGAAGAGACCATTCATCCAAGAGTAGCTTCCTTAGTTCATTATACGCTTCTTGCTATCTATCCAAAATATTTAGTAAGCCTTCTGTGAATAAATCAGTCTAATATTTTCAATATTGTTTCATTCACCTACAAATAGATCGGAATTTAGGATACTTTTAATGTGCTAATATTTCATTAACTTGATCTGATTGAGTAAAATGAGTATGAGATTTGGATTAAGTGGAAAAAACTGGCCTCAAATCAGGTATTATAAGTTAGACCTTGAAAACAGCGCATGACAGTGTTATTTACGTTTAGTTTTGTTGATAGGCGACAAAGGTGCCCGTTTTTAGCTTGATATAATTCTTTAAGTTTGTCATAATACACAAAGTAGATTATGCTAAGTTTGGCAGAGGATTGATTTAATTTGTGATATTTTTCTAATTCACGTTAATGCTTAAATAAATAAAAATTGATGAGTTTGTTATATTATTCTATGTCATGCAACACATATAGCAGAAAATATTGAAGTATAAACAAGGGTTGAATTTGTGATATTTTTTCACATATAATTGTGCAAAAAGAATAATAAATAAAAAATTAATTAAATAAATAATAAATACCATATTGTCAATATTACTAAAATAGAATTAAATGTTTACTGTAGAATCTACTATCTTTTGTCCTTCTACATTTACATCTTTTCAAAAGAAAAAAGAAAAAAGATCTGGAAAAGTATTTAACTTATGACTGCTCCCCTTATAACACTTCACACAAAGCATTACGTAAATCTTACAATGACCCCTAAATTCCTAATACAATATGTGTCATCCATAAATTGACTTTTAATCCCTTCTGCAGTTTCTAACCCAAGTCAGGTAGTGATCTCACTGTTTGTTATTGTCTGGAACTCTTAAATACAAAATTGACAAAACTCAGTCCTGAATCTCACATGTCACATATTATCAGCAATTGGCTTCCTACACTAACCTGCAGACATTTAAGGCATATTTAAACCTAAGAGGCTACTCACAGATCTTGTACTATTCCATCTAATTACAGTATAAATTGTAATTACAATCTGCAGTAATTCATATTCATACTATTGTGATTGAGGGGAGAGTACACAGAAGCAGATCAAAGCATCTGAACCATGACATGAAAGACATTTGTACATATTCAAGTGCAATTATTACTAGGAGGTATATATATAAAGCTATGTAACATGTCACAATCACACTGACCTATAATTCAACGCACTTATTCACATTGTACTGTCTAAGTTAGGTTAGCCTGTAAGGCCCCGTCCACACGGCCGAGCTTTGTTTGATGTGACGTCAGAAGCGGAAAAACTGCGGTAAAGTTCTGACTTTTCCCCGCCGTTTCTCCGCTTCTGACATCACATCGCGTGGACGGGCCCTAAGAATAACATAAACTTTCATAACTAGCCAAGACTTGAGCTGTACTTCATATGATATGTTGGTAAGGACAGCATTCCTGTTGGTTAAACCAACTTAGGCTACTTTTGCCAAGTGAAGGTTAGGCTATGGTAAGCTACCCTTGGTTATTTGATGATCAATCCTGGCACTAGACTAGCTAGGTAGTAAATATTTTACTTTTAAAGATATATTGTAGTATGAATTTAAAGTATCCTTTAGAGTAAAAATTGAAGAATAGCCTACTACCTTTAAGTGTCTGGCAGCTCAAATTCAGTCAAGTCAAATGCATACAAGGAGGTCTGAGTCTAATGGGAAAAATATTCCTTTAATTATTAGTAACATATTTAGGAATTGATTCATCATCCTCTTCTAATATCTTTACTGTTGTAAAGAGTGATTGGAACTGTAAAATGTTTTCATTTTTGTTGTGGACATGAGTGCGTGGCAGTGTAGCCAGTTACTTGTTTTGTTTTTCTTTCACTTTGAGTATGGGAGCACTGCCCTGAATCTTTCGTCTGCATCCTTACAAGGTAAGCTTCTAAAGTCGTAATATTACTGTTGGTTCATTAGTTGGAACAGATCACTATCATGAAAGAACATTAGCAGACGAGGATTCAAGTGCAGAGTTGCCTGCCCAGTCAAACGTGATTGCAACGCCTTAACGTGGAAATTTCCACTGCCGATCATGATCTTAGACTAGGCTATACAGTAATTCAAGAAACCCTTCCCTAATCTAATCCTGTTTAAATGAGGAATTATGACTATTTTTGGTAAATATCGTTTGGCTATATATGTATATAAATTCATGGAAAAATGATATTGTTAAGATACAATAAAGTTTGTTCATACTTACCTGGCAGATATATATTAACTGTATTTCTCCGAAGTCCGACAGAATTTCAAAACTCCCGGCACACGCAGTGGTCGGCCAGGTGGTTAGTACCCATTCCCGCCGCTGGGAGGAGGGAGTCAGGAACCATTCCCATTTTCTATCAGATTTTCTATTCCCACTGTCTCCTGAGAGGAGGTGGGAGGGACTTTGATTATATATATCTGCCAGGTAAGTATGAACAAACTTTATTGTATCTTAACAATATCATTTTGTTCATGAAACTTACCCGCAGATACTATATATAGCTGAATCCCACCTTTGGAGGTAGGGAGAGACAGAAAAGGATTTTGGAAACACATTACATGCAGATGATTGACATCTGGTTCCTTACCTGTTAGCATAGTTGACTTCGTGAATTACTGTCACCCAAGTCTGCTATTACTTTACTAGAGTCTCCAGCAAGGTATTGACCTATATAGCTGGTGAGTTTCTAGATGATCGTCAACTGGGAGCGTGACCACAAATGTGACTAGACCATTTTGACCATACTATGAGGGCAACGAAGCAAAAAAAAAAAAACCACCACCTGACCAGCCTAACAAATTTAATTCCCACATTACTTAGGCTAAAGGAAAAGAAGTCCGCTCAGGCGGACGACCTTACAACCAAAAATCATTATAAACCTTTAAAAACTCACCATACCCATTTTCTACAGGGTAGGATGAGTGCTACTTCCTGCCCCCAACAAAGTGTCTGCGGCGACGTATGGTCCAAGCGCATAACAGTTCTCGTATGTCGTCTTCACATCCCGCAGGTAGTGTGAAGCGAACACCGAGTTGCTGCGCCAAAAAGTGGCACTCAGAATGTCATTGAGTGCCATATTCTTTTGGAAGGCTACCGAGGTAGATATAGCCCTCACTTCGTGGGCATTCACTTTCAATAGCTTAATATCACTGTCTTCGCAAAATGAATGTGCCTGTCTAATGGTGTCCCTCAAGAAGAATGCCAGAGCATTCTTCGACATAGGTAACCTCTGGTCTCTTGACCAAAAAAGAACACCATAAGTTTGTTAGAGGACCTCAACATTCCTTCGTTTTCTGCAAATAAATCTTTAGAGCCCTGACAGGACACAGGACTCTCTCTGGCTCTCGTCCAATGATTTCCGCCATACCCTTAATCTCAAAACTTTTGGGCCAAGGGTTGGAAGGATTCTCATTTTTAGCTAGAAACGTCGGGCTTAATTAGCAGACTGCATTATGCCCCTTAAATCCAATATGCTTGCTAAAAGCTTGAATTTCGCTAACCCTCTTCGCCGTCGCCAGAGCGGTTAGGAAAACAGTTTTCTTAGTAAGATCTCTTAGCGATGCATTTTGAAGCGGTTCAAACTGACTGGACATTAGGGAATTAGGATTAAGGACTACGTCCAAATTCCAAGACGGTAATTTAGGTTGAGGAATCTTTGTAGTTCGAAAGACCTTAATAGATCGTGAATATCTTTGTCATTTGTCAAATCAATTCCTCTATGTCTAAAGGACTACAGATAGCACACTTCTGTAGCCTTTGATTGTCGAGACCACAAGCTTCAAGTCGTTCTTCAGGTAAAATAAATAGTCCGCTATTTGGCTCACAGAGGTCGTGGTAGAGGAAATGCCCTTCCTTCTGCACCAACTCCTAAACGTAGCCCACTTTGATTGGTACACTGCAAGAGTGGAAGCCCTTCTTGCATTGGCAATAGCTCTTGCCACAGGTCTTGAAAAAACCTCTCGCTCTGGCCAACTTTTGATAGTCTGAATGCAGTCAGACTCAGAGCGGGGAGGTTTTTGTGGTACCTCTCGAAGTGGGGCTGTTTGAGTAGATCTGTCCTCGAAGGCAGTGTCCTCGGGAAGTCTACTACGAAGGACATGACCTCTGTGAACCATTCTTTTGTCGGTCAGTAAGGGGCGATTAACGTCATTCTTGTCCCTTCTGAAGTCGCAAATTTTCTCATCACTTCTCCCAGGATCTTGAACGGGGGAAAGGCGTACAGATCCATCCCTGTCCAGTCCCAGAGAAGGGCATCTATTGCTATTGCTCCCGGGTCGAGCACCGGGGAGCAGTACAGCGGAAGCCTCTTTGTTCTTGATGTCGCAAAGACGTCTACTAGAGGACGTCCCCACAACTTCCACAGCTCTTGGCACACCTCCTGATGTAGAATCCACTCGGTCGGCAGCAGTTGACCTTGCAGACTGAGGAGATCCGCACGGACGTTCTCCACGCCTGCAACGAATCTCGTCAGAATCGTTACGTTTTGCGTTTTCGCCCACAACAAGATCTCTCTCGCTAGGTTGAACAATGATTGAGAGTGAGTCCCTCCTTGTTTTTTTATGTATGCCAGAGCTGTGGTGGTGTCCGAATTTATCTGAACTATCTTGTGTGAGACTTTGTCTTAGAAAAATTGTAGAGCCAAGTATATGGCCGCTAGTTCTTTGAGATTTATGTGCCAGTACACCTGTTCCCCTCTCCAGGTGCCTGACACTTCTTCCCCCCCTAGTGTAGCTCCCCACCCCGTGGTGGATGCGTTGGAGAACAACACTAGGTCAGGGCTCTGAAGTTTGAGGGATACTCCTTCCGAAAGTTTTAAAGGATCGAGCCACCACTATAGGTGATCCTTTACTTCTCTCGTAATTCTTAAAATTGCATCTAAATTTTCTTTGTCCTTCCAATTCTCCTTCAGGAAAAACTGGAGAGGTCTGGAGTGTAGTCTCCCCCAAAGGAAACAAACTTCTCCAGCGAGAAATGGTCCCCAGCAAACTCATCCATTCCCTCACCGAGCATGATTTTTTCCTTAAGAAGACTGATATTTTTGTCTATCCTTGTTGTGACGTCCCTGGGACGGAAAAGCTCGAAAAGCCACTGAATCCATCTGAATCCCCAGATACATGATGTGACTTTTTCGAAATTCACCAGAAGTCCCAGGGACTTTGCTAGAGTTAAGGTTGATTGAAGGTCCTTCTGACACTTTTCTTTCGATGATGCTCGAATGAGCCAGTCGTCTAGATATAGAGAGATCCTGACGTTTGCAAGATGAAGCCACCTCGCCACATTCTTCATTAAAATTGTGAAGATCATTGGTGCCGTACTCAATCCGAAGCAAAGAGCTCTGAAATGGAAAACTCTTCCCTTCATGACAAAACGCAGATACTTCCTCGATTGGGGATGAATCGGGACGTGGAAATATGCGTCTTGAAGGTCTAATGACACCATCCAATCGCCTTGTCTTACGGCCCCAAGCACTGACTGAGGTGTCTCCATCTTGAACCTCTGTCTCTCTATAAAAAGATTTAGACTGCTCACATCTAAAACTGGCCTCCAACCTCCCGACTGTTTCGGTACCAGGAATAACCTGTTGTAGAAACCCGGGGATTGAAGGTCGTCTACCTGTTCTATTGCCTTCTTCTCGAGCATTTGTTTGAGCAGATCGAACAAGATCTGTTGTTTTTCCAGCTGGTACGAAGGTGATAGATCCCTAGGTGTCGTGCACAGCGGAGGCAGCTTCAGGAATGGTATTTTGTATCCTCGCTCGATGACATTGAGCGACCAGGTGTCCGCCTCTATCTTTCTCCAGGCTTTTGCAAATAACTGAAGCCTGGCTCCTACTGGTGTCTGAAGGACTACATTCTCATTTCCTACCTCTGGGTTTAGACGGGGCTCTACCTCTGTGTGTTCTTGCAGAAGTCGAAGGAACTACAGGACGTCTAGAAGATTGCGCTAAGAGGTCCTGAGTAGCTTTTTCTTGCAGACTGCCGGCTACATCTTGAATCATAGCCTGGGGAAAGAGATGGTTCGAGAGAGGGACGAAAAGCAAATCTGCCTTCTGTGCTGGAGATACTGACTTCGCAGTGAAAAATTTGCAGTAGAGATCTCTCTTTTTTTTTTAAGAGCCCTGCACAAAAATGCCGACCAAGCCAATTCCCTCTGAACCATCTCCTGACAGGCCTTATCCATACACCCGCAACGAACGCTGGATAGCTCCCCCAGGCTAATTGAATCTTGACTACGAGGCCTTTGTGTCTAGCAGTCCCAAGCACCAGCATCCAAGAAATTGAACACTTCTATTGTCCGAAAAAGGCCTTTAAGATGGTGGTCCATTTCAGCAGGAGTCCACGCTACTTTTGCTGACGAAAGGAGAGACCTCCTTGGTGCGTCGACTAGACTGGAAAAATCACCTTGCGCAGATGCGGGAGCTCTTAAACCGACATCTTCGCCTGTATCGTACCAAATGCCTGCCTTGCTGCATAGTCTCGAAGGAGGCTGGGCAAAATAAGACTTTCCCTGCGCTTTTCTCTCGACTCCATCCAATCTTGACCTTTTTGAAAGCTCTTTAGTTGAAAGAGACTTCGTCCATCTTAAACAAATCCAGGAGTCTTGCTGGTTTTCGACAATGAAAACTGCGAAGGAGGAGAGCGAGGAGCTGCGAGTTGGAATTTGGTCTCCAAAAGAAGCCCAAAGCAAGCGAACTAATACTTGATAAATCAGAAGAAGCTGACGTAGAAGGTTGATCCTCGTCTGTTCCTTCTGAAATACTACTCAATACTTCTTCTTCTGTAGGAGCGGCAGAGGGGCCTCCCGAAGAAAGGTGGTAGAAGTCCTTTCGGTCCAATCTTTGATGAAGAGCGCTGCTGTGACGTACCAGGTGCGTTCTGTATATTAGTATCCATAGGTTCAGGAATAGAAGTGCTTGTTTCCTGAACAATCTCTCGATGGGAGTCTCTACAAATGTTAGAGTGTAGGCGAGCGTCCGGACAAATATTACGTTGTGAGGCCTGATGAGTGTCCAGCAAAGCGTCATTCATAACATCTGTATGGGTGTTCGTAAACTTGTCACACTCGGCGTCCATCCGAGCGCCACACCTGGCGTCCAGCTAAGCGTAACGCCGTGACTTCCAGCCGAGCGTCCAGCCGGGTCACGCCTAGCGTCCAGCCGAATCCGCTTGACGTCCGACCGAGCATCACGCTTAGCGCTCCGCTGAGCGCCACGCTTGGCGTCCATATAAGCATCCAGCTTAGCGTCCATATCCTGATACTCAGCTTGCAAACCGCCTTGTTTCGCAGCAGAAAGAACGTCAATTTTCGGATAAAGCGAGCCTCTATGAGAAGAGAGGGGAACGCTTTGAAGAGTAGGGCGAGTTTTCTTCCTCTCGATATATGAATCTTTCGGAGGAAGTTCCTCGCACTCTTTACCCAACTGCAGGTGAGATGCACGAAATCTAGAGGGCGTAGAAACTGGTGAAAGAGAGCGCATCCGAAGAAGCGGGAGACCACTTAGATCTTTTGATCGGCAATTTATCATCTTTTCTTCTACGACACGGTTCTGCCTCTCTCTCAGCCAGCAACGAAGCAAGTTGTTGTTGCAACGAACAGATGACTCTTTTTGTTGGAGACAGTTCCTTTTCAGGTGAAAAGCTGATCCTGTGAGAAGGCGAGGGGTGAGGGGAAGCCCTATTCCTTCTCACATGGACCGACTCAGTTCTCTTCTTGGAGTGACTGGGGCGCTCAAAGGCGTCATCGTCGGATGACGTCCTGGTTCTCTTTTGTGGCGTCAATGCCGCAAAACTCTCTGGTGAAGACCGCAAAGCAGCAGAAGAGAAAGGACATGAAGCGTCCTCCCCCCGAAAACCAAAAACACTGGCCGCCTGTGCAACAACTTGCGTCTTTGCTCTCTTTTGCGGTGGAGAGTAGTCCACATAAAAAGGCGCAGCCCGCAAAGCAGAAGGAGCGAAAAGACGTTCCGCGTCCTCCTATGAGAAACTACTGACGACGGCCGCCTGTGCGACATCTGACGTCTTAGTTCTTTTCAGAGGACGCGAGTGTCCCCCAAAGCTCCAACTCCTTTGCGGGAGGAACGACCTCCGAAGACGAAAAGCACTCGCGGAGGATACGCGCACGAGCGCACTCTTTGGCAGCCTGGAGATCGTCGACAGGATCTGCCGAAGGGACGCCAGATCGGTGGGGGTTCCCCGTAACCCTCCTTCGGCTTTCGACATGTCCGTCTCCCTGGTCCTGGGAGTTCGACAGAGGTCCAGGCCTAGAGGCATTATAGGGCCGATCTGACGCCCCCTCCACAACACTGGGGGCACTTTCACTGCACTTCACTTCATTAACACTGCTTTTACCCTCCAAAGCAAGCACTTTAGATTCTAGATTTCGTAATGACTCTAGAATCGTAGATAGGGCATTGACCTCCACAGATTTTTCAGGGCCCGAAGGCACAACAGATTTAGGTGTTGCACAAACTACTGAAGGAATAATAGGAGAAACCTTACTACCCTTACTTCTACTGACTGATACACTCCTGGAGGAAGACCTCCTTGTCCTATCGCGCTCCAATTTTTGCACATAGGATTCATGAGCCTTCCAACCTGAATCAGACAGACATTCATACTCCTTACAACGGTCATCTACTACACACACATGGTCTCTACAATTCGTGCATACGGTGTGTGGGTCTACCGAACCTTTCGGTAGCCTCACCTTACAACCTTCCATACAACACACTCTGGTGCTAGTTGAACTAGTCCCAGACATCTTAGTTAAAGAAAAAACCAAACCAAATTCAAAATCCAATCCACTATCAACGTATGCCTAGTCACGATCCACTTTCAATAACCAAAAGACAAACGGAATACTTAAGTAACAAAGAAGTTTTGAAAATCCTAGACGGAGGTACTGAAAACAGTTGTTATCAGCACCGGCGACAGAAAAAATCTGATAGAAAATGGGAATGGTTCCTGACTCCCGCCTCCCAGCGGCGGGAATGGGTACTAACCACCTGGCCGACCACTGCGTGTGCCGGGAGTTTTGAAATTCTGTCGGACTTCGGAGAAATACAGCTATATATATATATCTGCTAGGTAAGTTTCATGAACAATATTAATTACATAGGACTTAGCTTGTACCCTCATTAAACTAACCTAACTTTGTGGCCTATTGTAACCTAGTAAAAAATCAGCTATGTAAACTTAGCATAGGCTATCTTAACGATTTATGAAGAGGCCAATAGGCTAGACTATATCCTGTTTTAAAAGGCACTTAGCCTAATTTTACCTCATTTTAGTGTAAGTTTTTCTCAGACATCTTTCAGGTAGCCTAATCCATTGACATAGGGTAAAAAACCGCATGGTACAGGGGTGGACCATGTACGATCAATGTGTACAACCCCAAGAAAAGTACATTATAACGCGTCCTGACACTGGAGTAGAGGTATTTAACTCCGTTTCTCACCAACAACAAGTCGCGTCTGATGCCCATCTCCAATGTCAGGATGCGTTATAATGTATTTTTTGGGGTTGTACACATTGATTGTACATGGTCCACCCCTGTACCATGCGGTTTTTTACCCTATATTGTGTACAAACATTTAGTGCTGTGTGGAGTAGGGTATCAAATTATTTACACCTTACTGTAAATTAATTGATTCCAGGGCTGCTCCACGTTTGATACTTATCCTATTATGAAGGAAGAGCAATTCCCATAGTGTGTAGTTGATACGATATATTTTATAGATGTCTCTCAATATGAAGTTATTTTTTGTTGTAGTTTTAAACTACTCACTTGTATTGTTTTCTGGAAATAAAAATTAAATAAAGTAATATTTCCAGGGATCTAGTCCAGGAGTTCTGAAGCTAGGGTTTAAATTAACCAAGGTCCAGGAGAATAGGCTTGGGGAGAAATTTGGCATGATGTAATAAGTAATAAAGAAACAAGCTGAGTACCAGGGATTTTCTTCAATACCCCTAAAATGGAAATCAGCCCTTCAATTGCCTCCCAGTGGGAAGACATCACCTGGCCTCATCAGTAGTAAGTCTCATACACACAAGGAATATTATGTAATAGCAGGTAGGACAGGCCTACCCTAATTCCCAAGCAGAGTAAACATCAGTCTTCATAACCACGTGTCAACTATGACACAGTACCATTCTACGACCCCTGTCTCCAGGCAAGAAGACTGACAGTAGTGCATATGTATATTAATAGTATTATTATTTTTATTCTCGTATCTTAATGTCATGGTGGGAGAAAAACACCGCGCACACGACATGAAAACTTATTGATAACACTTCATCAACACTTATAACAGCAGCAGGCCTAGGGCTAGGCCTCATGATACTAGAAGCAGGGAAAATTGCCAGACTTAACCTTGGTTATAGCTATATGGACTGACAAGAACCCTATAAGGTAATTTATTAGTCTCTTTGAATTTACTGTCAAATTGGCTTTAATAAAATGCTTATTAAAGCATTTATTATTTTATCAGCTCTAAAAGCAGGTGTGTATGTATGCAATTATTACTTGCCTGTCAAAACTCTCCCAGCTATGTCTATGGACTACCTCTCCATTAGCCTCCTTCAAGCTTTGCAATGCAAGGGAAACATGGATGGGATGAAAAGGGTGAGGGAAGCTAAAATTTATATCTATGACCTTACAGGAAACGTAATTACGGTGGTTACACCGCTCAAGAATAGATTTACCCTTTCTGCAGAAGGAAATTCTCGCAGAACTCAGTATCTGTTGGGACTCCTACTGCATGATTAGGTAAAGATTTCCCATGCAAAACAACAAGAACCATCTTTGCTAAAATATAGACATTTGTTAGAATTTTACATCAAAATATTTAGAATATGACTAATATTTCCTTTTCTAATTGTGTTGAATTTTTTCCACATTGTTTCAGCTCTTTCGTTATTTTCATATTTTTTTCTTTTTTCATTTCGAGTACATGCTATTCTCGATTCTGTTGTCAGTCTCTCTCTCTCTCTCTCTCTCTCTCTCTCTCTCTCTCTCTCTCTCTCTCTCTCTCTCTCTCTCTCATAGAAACTGCTCCATTTAGATCCTGGTGTTAAATAAATAAGAATATTCACACTCACAAATTAATTGAAACAGCGGTTTCAGTTTAAGAGTAGATCGATAGAACTTTCATCCATTTTGTGACACCTCCGAAATCTTCTATGCATTATTCTGTATTACGCCTCCATCTCATTCAATAAACATCTCAATTCAATAAATATCTCGTTTAAATCATCACTAATTAAATTGTTTAAGGCAATTGTTTAAAAAAAAGCTAAGATCCAAATCCAAGTCATATTTAAGACGTACGTCTGGCAGAGCCAACGCCAAAGTTCAACCGAGTGGCTCTCTCCGAAAGTGTAGATATTATGATTCAACAGTTTTACATCTTATTTTATTTCAAGGTATTTTATTCTTGTAAGTTTATATATTATAACTTTTATAAAAAAAAATTCGATACAATAAACTAAATTAAAAGCAGAACGATGCTAATGAATCTTGAAAGAGACAGTATTAGGCCTAAGCCGGAGTCAGTCAGGAATCGGAGCATTAAGGCGAAGTCTGTCGTGTTTACATCGTCCTCATGAATTCCCATTCTGGTTTTATTCCTTTTCAAGGATGAAGATGTCATTTAAGAAAGACAGATAATTGATAATATATTATATTTTTCGATTCCCCTGGTGACAAAACAAAACCATAAGATGCTTGTTCAGGGGTGGATCTTGTTAATATATAGAAAAGAACTTCAAAGGTTCTCTTACTCTGTCCTATTATTAATATTTTTTCCCTATTTCTTTCTATCTTTCTACTAAATATGAACTTGTTACATTGGTGAAAATATCTTAATATTTCATATTGTGTTATTAATTCAAGAAAATTACATACAGCCATAATTTGAAAGTGAACTGAAAATTTTGCTAATTTGCTGCTATAGATGACACACACACACACACACTCACACACACACACACACACACACACACACACACACACACACACATATATATATATATATATATATATATATATATATATATATATATATATATATATATATATATGAAGTGTCTTGCAGATAACAGAACACCACCGTTTAAAACTGTTGGTGAAAGCGTTTGTATCGATCTTAAGGACAGTTGTGTATGTTGATAGGATGCGATAATCTATTGGAAATGCTAATTCTGAATACTGACTTCCTAAGC
>NC_087214.1:2014226-2019226 GCF_015104395.2 Macrobrachium nipponense | reverse complement strand
TTATATTCTAGTAATATTCAATCATTTGCCTTAATTTTGCAACAAATTGGATGTCTCTAGCACAATATTTCGATTTTATGGTGAATTTATGAAAAAAAACTTTTTCCTTACATCAGCGCGGTAACTCTTTGAATAAATTTTTTTCGTGCGATTGTCCTATTGTTTGCACCATTTTAAATTTGCCGTTACATAAAGTTTTATATATTATAATGTGCGCAATTTCATGCACAATACACCTAAAAAATACTCATGATTGTAGCTTTTATCAGTTTTGATATATTTTTATATAAATAACGATAAGTGCAAAAAATTTCAAACCTTCGGTCAACTTTGACTCTACCGAAATGTCGAAAAACGCAAATTGTAAGCTAAAACTCTATATTCTAGCAATATTCAATCATTTACCTTCATTTTGCAACGAATTGGAAGTCTCTAATACTATATTTCGATTTATGGTGAATTTATAAAAAAAAAAAAAACATTTCTAACGTCCGCGTGGTAACTCTTCCGAAAAAAAATCAGAAATGTTTTCTTGCGATTGTCGAAATGTTTGCACCATACAACATACAACAAAAAATGATTGAAGGTTGTAGCTTTTCTCTTTTTCAAAATATTTGCATATAAATCACG
The DNA here is from genome assembly GCF_015104395.2 of Macrobrachium nipponense. NCBI lineage: Eukaryota > Metazoa > Arthropoda > Malacostraca > Decapoda > Palaemonidae > Macrobrachium > Macrobrachium nipponense. The sequence continues at coordinate 2,018,596 of NC_087214.1, read as the reverse complement.
ATAAATAGAAAAAAACTATGTTCAGTCAACTTTGACTCAACCGAAATAGTCGAAAAACGCAATTGTAAGCTAAAACTCTTACAATCTAGTAATATACTATCATTTATCTTCATTTTGAAACAAAATCGAAGTGTCTAGCACAATATTTAGATTTATGGTGAATTTAAAGTAAAAAACTTTCTTTCCCTCCGCGCCGCCGTTTCGCGGCCGCAAATCTCCGAAATGCGTACGTCTCATTCTCCTAATATTTGCTCCTTTTCATATTAGGCGTTTTATAGAGTTTCATATAATAAAATGCGCAAATTCATGAAAAATACAAACAAAAAAAATATGTGAAGGTTGTAGCTTTTCTCAATTTTGCAATATTTGCATATACAGAAAATATATATATAAAAATTTTGACATTCGGTCAACTGTAACTCGTCCAAAATGGTCGAAAACTTCAATTCTAAGCTAGACTCTTACAGTATCGTAATACTCAATCATTTGTCTTCATTTTGAAAGAAATTGGAAAGTCTCTAGAACAATATTTAGATTTATGTAGTTGATGTATTTTTTTTGAGGTCCAGTGTAAAGAATTATTTTTTTGTTGTTGTTTTAAACTACTCACTTGTGTTGTTTTCTGGAAATCAAAAAATTAAATAAAATGAATATTTCCATTGATCTAGTCCAAGAGTTCTGAAGACTCGGTAAATTAACCAAGTCCAGGAGAGTAGGCCTGGGAGAAATTTGGCATGATGTAATGAGTAATAAAGAAAAACAGCTGAGTACCAGGAATTTTCTTCAATAATCCTAAAATGGAAATCAGACTTCAATTGCCTCCCAGTGGGAAGACATCACCTGACCTCATCAGTAATAAGACCCACACACACAAGGAATATCATGTAATAGCAGGTAGGACAGGCCTACCCTAATTCCAGGCAGCGTTAAACGTCGTCAGTCTTCATACCCAACCCATGTATCAACTGACACAGTTCCATTCTACGACCCCTGTCTCCAGGCAAGAAGACTGACAACAGTGTATATGTATAGTACCTAGTATTATTATTCCCGTATCTTAATGTCATGATGAGGGAAAAATCCTCCCCTGACAATGTTATCAAGAAGCTCACAAAAAAAGTTTTATAGTGTTGCTAGTAATGAAAAGAAATCCCTAAAATGTACTTAGCTTGCCTTACTTTCGCGGATTTGAAATTTGAAACCATAAGATTAATATTTAAATCATTTAATATGTTAATGTAGTGTTCTCTTATAACAATAACCATTCAAGATATGTTAATTAAGAATAAGTCCCGTACAAATAAACATCATTTAACAAAATTCCTTGTAAGGATTGCTCATCTTTTTACGTTGGTCAGTCAAGTAAATTCTATGTGTACGTTATTACAGCATATGTATTCAGTTAGAACAGCCCAGACTTCAAATCCACTGTTTATCCATCTGAGTGAAAAAAATCTCATTGTATTAATTGGGGTGATACCTCTGTAATTGCTAGATCTAATGATTATATTTCAAGAAATTTACTGGAATCAGCAATTATACAAATCACTAATAAAAACAACCTAAATCTTAGTCTGGGACTGTACTATTTGGACCCATATATTTGTAAAATGTTTATGAAGGACCTTAAAATAAATGAACTACTAATTAATTAGTCCCACATGTATATAGTTATTATCTCTCTCTCTCTCTCTCTCTCTCTCTCTCTCTCTCTCTCTCTCTCTCTCTCTCTATCTCTTGTTCAATATATTTATATCCTTTTTTTCTTCTTTTAAAATCATTTTGGGAACATTTTTTGTAAATTTCATGGTAATAGTTGTATATGCCTCATTGTTTTTTTCAAATGTATTGTTTTCTGGATGAATCATCTGTTGACCACGTGTGGTGCTCCTCCAAGGTGTGGCTGCCTAACAATCACTAATCTTGCCCTCAGGCGTTTCCTAGTTTCTGTAGATTGAAATTGACCTTATTCCTAATCTTTGCAATGTCAGTTTGGATATTAAGCCTACTTTTACTATGTTTTTCCTCTGTATGATCAGTTTATGCCTTAGTAAAGGGTCATGCTAGACCGAAAGTTCTTGCCTATCTCGCTTTTCATTTTTCCTTTGTGTCAAAAAGCTTTTTTATGACATAGCATCATGTTTTTATATACTCCGTGATCAAGTCATTCATGTATATATTATATGTATATATATATCTATATATATATATATATATATATATATATATATATATATATATATATATATATATACAGCGGCCCACGGTTAACGGCGCAATCGCTCAACGGCGAATCAGTTTGACGGCTGTCGCCAAAAAAAATATTCTTTAAAAAAACAAAAAAATTAGGCATTTGGTTAAGGTAGTTTTACACGACAAATTTTCGGTCAACAGCGCCGCTAGCGCCGTTAGAAATACCGTTCAGCCCATAAAGGTTATGCAAATGATATTAAAAAATTTTCGTATTGAGAGTTTTATTACATAGGTATTATGGGTAAAATATATGCCTCTGATGCTGTTCTATGCTGAAAATATCGAGTTAAATGAGTGCAAATTTAGCTATGGATGTGTTGATTTATAAATAAATGATCATGCTTTTATGTTTAAAATGTGTATGAAAATGTATTACGTATAGGTATTTTTTATTTCTGCCCATAAATATGATACAAGGCAGCTTTTGAAACTGCCCTTCACGTTATCAAAGAGGATATTTTTTCATGTTCTTTCTTGTGAGCCGATGCCTGCCGCTCTTCTGAAAATATCAAGTTAAAGAAAGTGCAAATTTAGTGATAGATGTGCTTAAAATGTGTATGCAAATGTGTTATGTATAGGGTATTTTTAATTCTGCGCAGAAATATAGATATACTAAGCAGCTTTTGAAACATGCCCTTCACGTTATCAAATATGATGTTTTTTCATTCTTGTAAGCAGCTGCCTACCGCTCTTCCGAAAATATCGAGTTGAAAAGAGTGCAAATTTAGCGATCAATGTGTCGATTTTTATGTTCATGCTCTTATGTTTAAATGTGTATGAAATATATTACTTATAGGGTATTTTTATTTTTTGTACATAAATATGATACAAGTTAAGGCAGTTTTCGTAACTACCCTCCACGTTGTCAGAGGATGTTTTTTCATGTTCGTTCTCATCCGCCAATGTTCCGAAAAATGCATGGTGTTATTTGATTATTTATGCATCTTTCCCATAAATCCTTTAAAAAGTTACACATTACTTCCCTGTATCCAATATTATGTATGTATTCTCATATTATTGTATTATAGAATACTACGGCAAATCTAATCTAGTATTCCGCGGAGCTGCCCAATGTTTTAGTTTCAAATCAGCTGATGCGAACACGAGTTTGTTTCCGCCATATTTAACACAATTCTGAGCTAATTTTCTTGCTTCTAGTTGGCATAGACGAATATCTAGATCCTTGAACTTATATGAGACAAGGTTATTTTTCCTGATACAACGGGTTTTTAGGTGGAAATGTGAATTGAATATGTCTCGTTGTGATTGTGAACTGTTTTTTTTTTCGTAAACAGATTACGTTGGCGGCATGTTTATTGCATAAAAAATTACGTGATTCCATTCGCAATTTTCCTTTATATCATCGTAATACGAACGTTACGTTATTTATCTTATATCAGCATGAAACCAACAGTAAAATGTCTTCTTTCAAGCACAGTGTTTTGATTAAAATGATTTTATCTCATTTTATCTACGGTTGTGTTTTGATGGCATATGTTTACTGGTAGTTTTATCCGTGTTGCCAATGCACGATAATAACCATTAGCAGCTTGAACAGTTTTCTCAGCTTCAGTAATAACTAGGTTTAAATTTAACAGTATATTTCCTGATTGAGCTTTGATCTATATTGATCTTTGATCTATATTGATCTTTGATCTATAGTGAATAAAGTTATTACATTAAGATATCTCAGTTCTATTCTACAAAAGAGTAATTTATAACAACTGTGGTAATAGTTTACTATAGTATGATGATTAAAATACAAGTCAAACGGATGTTTTTCGAATTCGGTTGTACTTAGAAAAAAAAAGCTCTTTTCGTTATGCAACGAGTATAACATTAAAAACCATACTTTCATCATTCTCTTTTGCTGTTTTTGAACTTATTTAACTAGAAGATCAGATAAAGTTAGGCTATTATAATTTGGTCTCTCATAAAATTGGTTTATCGTAAGACAATTATTGTGACTTGAATACTACAACAACCTGTACACTGTATAAAACCTTATTATATCTTTACATACTCTAGACACCCAAAGGATTAAAGCTAGGCTTTTTTCACTTTACAGTATTTTATAATACTGTAATGTACTGTACAGTAAATTCTATAGATCTATA
>NC_087214.1:1989455-2013726 GCF_015104395.2 Macrobrachium nipponense | reverse complement strand
GTTTATATGAATTCTTGACTTTGTTAAGAGGTCGCAATATATTACGAAATGTCTAGTGTCTTTGATCAAGAATAACTCATACGGGCATGACTGATGTGACCTAAGATTTATTTGTCAAAAATAGTAATATATACAGGAATGCACATCTGTACAGTATACATGTGTGCGCTGTGCACATTTCCGAGTATGCTTGCATATGCAGTCATAAGTACATTCATATGTACTTATGGAAATGTGTAAGCTTCTTCGGGACCCTGTTGCATTTCAACAGCTGCAGAAGTAGAAGAAGAGATTCGGTGCAACTTCAGCTTTGAAAGTCTAAAGATACTACTACTACTGTTTATAAACAAGCACTGATGGTCACATGAGGAATAAGATGAGTTCAGTCAAGTTCTAAGCATTTCGAGTTTTTTTTTTTTTATTATTATTTCCCATGTCGCCAAAAGCAAGACAATTATTTTTTTTATTGTAATGGTTTGCTACTACAATTAACCATCACGAATGACTGAAAAACCATAGACATAAAACGCAACCCCCCTCGGGGACCCACAAATGAATTTGTTCTTAGACAAAATGATGGAGAGATATACTGCGTGAATATAATCCGTATCGTCATAACACTCCTAAAATAAGGACATCTAGCTTTTTCTCGATAGACTTTATATTTCGTTAAAAGTTCAAATAAACATCTTTTTTTTCTAAACGTCCTTCAAGAATGACAGAATGGTCAGGGGGGGATGAGAAATGTTGCATAATCGAAAAGGTTGTCTTCCGAAGCAATGAGGGGCCATGAATGATAATCACTCTTCCAAAGTTGACTCGCCTAATGTTTGTGGTATTTATTCTGAGACGTTTCATTCCTCTTTCTTAACAGGTAGATTTTCTTGTCTTCTCGTGTTTGATCGCAAAGTTTACGTAGTATGTCGTTTGCTGATGCTGCTTATGGACAAATTAAACACACGTGCGAACCGAACCTTGTATTGTAACCGATTCTTGTAACAAAAACGCAAGTGTGGACGGTTCCTCGAACCCGAACCCCGAACCCGCGAGGTTCGAGGCTCCGTTCGCCCTCCGTCCCGCCAATTGTCGGTTTTTGGGCCCCGAATCAAAGGGAGGTCTCTTTGAACGTTACGCCATGTGTGGACGGGACCTGTATTACGCGCGTAACAACAGAGGTTGGTGAACTTGTTAACACCGACTATGAACAAGGCCGTCCATAGTAGATTCCCTTGTTTTGGTCAGTCAGTACGTATATGTCTTCCATGGCTGATTGGAGTGAGGAAGAGGTCCTTCAATTTATTTAGTTATTACGAACAGACTTTACTGTGGCCTGAAACTTCTTGGAATCTCATGTCAGCGAGTAATTCCCGATCACTGTATTCTACCCTTCTAGTATATAACCTTGATTGCCACCATCTTCTTTTATTTCGCTTCATCTTCGTTAAATAATGTATATAAATATACACGGCAGCTGCTACTTGCATGGTGGCCATCGTCGGTAAACAACCCGGACAGAGACAGACTGATGATCGCAGTGGATTGAAATGAAGTTACGTGCTTAACGTGGTTACGGTTCGTCCTCAACATTTTGACACCTTGTAACCGTATATGCGTAACTCAGTTACACATACAAGGTTCGGCTCTCACTTTCAGTTTCATCGTAGACACATCTGTAACGATATTCACTGAATTTTGACGTCAGCTTATTTATGCACCTTGTTAAGACTTGCAATAGGAATCGTAATTTTCACGTCAAGTGCTGTGGTATTGAAGATTTACAAGCTATATTGAATGTGCAGTTTAATTCAGTGAATATCATGACTACAGATGTGTCTACGACGAAACTGACAGTAAGGACCCAGGCATCAGCAAACGACATACCTAAACTTTGCAATCCACCATCTCTATTATAATTTTACACGAGTTCGCCTATTTTCCTGGGTCTACTTCGAAGTCAATCACAATTTAATTAAAAACTTATTAACGTGCATACACACACAATGTTCGTAAACTATCCGTTTATATGTTAGATATCAAAGGAAAGTGATGTCTCATTAGGATATGTCGTGGTTCGGAAGTCACGTAAAGCTGTTGGTCCCGTTGCTGAATAACAACTGGTTCCATGTAACGTAAAAACAAATTATCAGGATTTGTCATCTGAAAACTGGTCCTCATCTCACCAGCCATTGGGGAATCTTTTACAAAGATGCGTTGCTAAAAACCAAAGCTTTCAGCCAATGAGAGAGGGCGATAGAATTTTGGGTAAGGTGGCGGCCTGTGATTGGCCAAGGCAATTCCTGTCTTGACAGAAGAAAAATCGGTGTAGGTCTAAACACGAAGACAGAAGGGTGCTCAGTAACAAGAGCTGCTCACGGAAGGAGGAGGAAGAAGAGGAGAAGGATTTTGGTAAGAAAGAGCGAGGCACTTTGGGTTGGTTTTCGACATTTTTGACGCTGACGATTGAATAACTTTTGGTCATTATGGAAACGCCCATCGAAAAAAAGTGTTGTGTTCCCAGAATTTAGAATTTTGTCACTTTTCGAGTTTTCGTAAATTGTGAGGTCCTTCGAAACCTGAAGGTCATCGTATACTACCTTTTTAAAGTTGACTTTCCTAAGTTGTTAAAATTCTGAGGCTTGTGAACATATTTTTGGTTTGGGGTCCGTGACCCTTTTTGTGTGTGGGGTTTGGGTGGGGGGGTTAAGTGTAACAGTGGGTAAGAGCTCTGGCTCTTGAAACCAGTACACACGACCTATGACAGTCCTTTGCGATATCAGGTACAGACAGTCATCAAAGAGCCGACTATCACGATTGATTTTGCTCTAAATCCCCGGATGGACAAGTGCAGTGAGTGACTTAATTTAAGGTTGTTAACTTGGAAATAAAATCAAATTCAGTCGGCAGGAATCGGATGGCAAGATTTCAGATGATACGGCTTTTAAATTTTATAGTCTACGCTAATATTCAATGAAAAAATTTGTTGTATTTATCGTTGATCAAAGACCAAGTACTTGCCGAAGAGATACCACGAATTCGCCAAAGTCATTCATCAACTAATGCGAATTATAGTAAAACTGGTCAAGTAGTACCTGCTGAATAATCATCATCATCATTACGAATCAGTGACATACGTTTGAGTTATGAGAACGACTTTATAATCCCGAGTCAACTGCTTCCTTAATTTTGTACCATTGTGTCTCTGCGGGGGTGGGGGGAGTAGGATCCATAGATACTGATGATACGTGTGGGAAATTTTTATATGAATGCTGGTTGATAAGTGTGGGATATTTATACGTTGAACCTACTTGATAAATGTAGCAGATTTATATGTAGATGCTGGCTTATAAGTGTGGGATATTTTTTCCATTGATCCTGCTTGATAAATGTGGCAGATTTATACGTAGATACTAGCATATAAGAGTGGGATATTTATACATTGAACCTACTTGATAAATGTGGTAGATGCTGGCTTATGAATGTGGGATATTTATACATTGAACCTACTTGATAATCCATGTCAAATATGATACAGATTTTACGTGTGTAAAATCTGTGGTTCTCAATCCTTTTTTTTTTTTTTTTTAGTGATGGCACCCTAACTAATGCAATTATTATAATATCGTGGCACTCCTTCATAATCCCACCAAATCGCATGAATATATATATATATATATATATATATATATATATATATATATATATATATATATATATATATATATATATATATATATATATATATATATATATATATATATATATATATATATATATATATTATATATATATATATATATATATATATTATAGACACTAATAATTATATGAAGACTTCTGCAAATATTTTTTTAAATGTTCGAGATGATCGAGCCAAGATAAAATTCATGACAATCTTATGGTCCCCCAAAGCACTGTCTATGGTAGCTCACAGTGCCACGGCACCCAGTTTGAGAATTACTGACCTATAGTTATAATGATTTGAATTTCACTATTTGAACGCTTGACGCCAACTGTGCCAATATGAAATGAAATACAGCATGAATTGTAAGTACCACGGCTATCTAGAAACACTGAAGCAGTGAATAACAGAATTTGACGAAGGTCCAAACGATTTCACCACTACAACTAACAAAACGACCTCGTCATCTCAAGCATACTATGAAATCGCGGGTTCAAAATGGAAGCCATGTTAAAAAAGTGCAACAAAAATGCCATCAAAAGAGCGGCGTTTCTTTCATCTTCACCAGATTTAATTGGGAAGATATATACTATTTTCAATACTGACTGAAGAGTATGGCAATACAGGACCACACATGAAGTCAGACAATAAACTAAACTTGAACTGGCCATTTCCATCTAATATATTCCTTAAATTAGACCAAAATTCAGGTAGTACTTCCAGAGAAAACATGGGATGCACTGTCGTCTCCTTTGCCCAAATAAGGTCCCTCCAGTCTTTCTGTAAGTCATCAAGCTGAAGCTCAGACACTAAAGATGTTAAGTTCAGGGCAAGCTTAATTAATGATGGACTTCTTCATCTGTCTGTCAGTACTTCTTGTTGCTTCCTTTGGCTCCATGTTGGGCAAAATATCACAATTTGTCGAAAATTGTATTTTTCCTAACTATACAAACCTCAGGTCCTTTAACAATAGGAAGGTAACTTAGCGGCAGCTGAACCGGTCATAAACTTCGAACAAGGGGGTTCGGTAGTTAACTACTTGTCCGGCAGTTGGCGGTCAGCGCGACTGCGAGGAGAGGAGTCACTTTGCTTTAGGCCCAGGAAACGCAGTGAGGGGTGGGATGAGGTGGGACTATGTGTAAAGGACCTCAGGTTTGTATAGTTAGGAAAAATACAATTTTCTACAAATTGTGATTTGTTCCCATACATATACAAACCCTCGGTCCTTTAATAATAGGAAGACTCACTTATTGGTGGGTGGAATCTGAGTCTTATGAACAGACTGGTGTTCATCCGACCTTGGTTCCCTCCCTGGTCGTAAGAGCAGAGGGAGGTATCCTAGCCTCTGCCCAGCTGATCAGGGTGTGCACCGCAGGATCAGTGGCCAGACCTCTGGACCAAATTTATAAGAGGGAGGCCAGCGTACCTCTTATAAATAGCAAACAAACAAGAACTAGTTCCTACTTCAAGAGCCAAAATAAAGTCATGGGTTTGTCTCTTGTTGGCTTCCACTCCCCCCCCCCCCTTGTAGGGGAGTGGTGGATAAATGCTCCTATCCCTACTGAAAGGGATAGGATGGAGCTCAGCCATGTAGCTTACCTGCATCTGCTTCCTGTTCAGCGTAGTGACGACCGCGGCCCTCTGCCCACAGGTAGAGGAGGAAGAAAGAAGGAGTAAGAGAAGCCAGTCACACTCTCTTTCACTCGTCCATTCATGCTGTCACACAAGGATGCGATGATGTTCTGTCCACTCGGGTGCTGGGTAAGCTACACAACTTGTTGAGCAGCCACCACGGGTCCCAATGAAAGGGTGTCCAAGGACCTGTGGGCAATATCCCGAAGATAGAAGGAAGTAAATGTGGTTTGGTTGGCCCAAACCCCTGCCTTCAGAACCTGCGCCACGGAGAAGTTCTTGCGGAACGCAAGGGTTGGACCAATACCTCTGACTTTGTGAGCTCTCGGACGAAGGGTACGGGTGTCGTCACTACCATCTGCGTCGTACGCCCTCCTGATCACCTCACGCAGCCAGAAAGAAAGAGTTTTCTTGGAAACCTCTTTCTTGGTGACCCCGGTGCTAACGAAGAGGCGTCGACACTCAGGCCTGAGGTGCCAAGTTCTCTTCATATAGTGCTGTAGCACCCTCACAGGACAAAGCAGCATCTCATCCGCATCGTTATCAGTGAAATCCTTCAGGGAGGGGATCATGAAAGACTCGAACCAGTCATCAGGGACCGAAGGATTCTGAGTCTTTGCTACGAAGTCCGGGATGAAATCGAGCGTCACAGATCCCCATCCCCTGGAATGCTTTATGTCGAAGGAAAGACCATGAAGTTCCCCTACTCTCTTCGCCGATGCCAGGGCCAGCAGGAAGAGGGTCTTGAGGGTCAGATCCCTGTCTGATGACTCTCGGAGTGGCTCGAAGGGTCTTCGAGTCAAGCTCATAAGGATGAGTGTCACATCCCACCCTGGGGGCCTGAGTTCCCTGAGTGGGCAAGACCTCTCGAAGTTCTTCATAAAGAGGGAGATCTCGAAGGAGGAGGAGATATCCACTCCTTGCAGTTTAAGGACTAGGGCCAGGGCAGCTCTGTATCCTTTAACTGCGGAGACGGAGAGGAGCTTCTCTCGGCGAAGGAAAACGAGGAAATCCGCTACCTGCTGAAGAGTGGCTCTGACACGACACCAACCACAGAAGACAGACCACTTTCCCTGGTATACAGCTGCAGAGGACTGTCTGAGGTACCCAGCCATCTCTGTTGCTGCTCTGCGAGAAAAGCCTCTCACTCACAAGAGATGGTGGATAGCAGCCAGCCGTGAAGACACAGGGACCAAACCGACCGGTGGTACCGTTCTACATGTGGCTGGCACAAGAGGTTGTGCCAAGGGGGAATCTCTCTCAGTGCTTCGGCGAGCAGAGCCAGCAGGTCCGGGTACCAAACAGCCTGAGGCCATTTGGGTTCCACCAGAATCATCCGAAGATTCAGGGTGACCAGCATCCTGCTGATCACCTTGCGAATCAGACAGAACGGGGGAAAGGCGTACATGAAGATGTTGTCCCAAAGGTGTTGAAGAGCATCCTCTGCAGCTGCCCATGGGTCCAGCACAACTGAGTAGAAAACCTGGAGTTTTCTGTTGTGCTGGGTGGCGAACAGATCCACGACTGGACGCCCCCACAGGTTGAAGAGCCTTTCCGCCACGTCTGGGTGAAGGGACCACTAGGTTCCTATCACCTGATCCCGACGGCTGAGCTTGTCTGCTACTACATTCCTCTTGCCTGGAATGTAGCGGGCTGACAGCTCTACTGAGTGTGCCATGGCCCACTCATGCACCTGCAACGTCAACTGATGCAACGGGGGGGGACACTAAGTCTCCCTGTTTGTTGACGTATGCCACTACCGTGATGTTGCCACTCATCAACACCACTAAGTGTCCCATCAGACGGTCTTGAAACTCTTGGAGAGCAAGAAACGCTGCCTTGAGCTCCAGGACGTTGATGTGAAGGTGCTTGTCGTGATGATCCCACACACCCGCAGCCAGCAACTCCTCCAGGTGTGCGCCCCATTTCTCGGTCGATGCGTCTGAAAACAGCAACATCACCGAGGGGGGGGAGTGCAAAGAGGCACTCCTCTTACGAGGTTCCCGTCGTCCAGCCACCAGGCTAGGTCTTGCCTCACCCCCTCCGTGAGACACGGGGAAGTAAGGTGGGTTTCTTGCCCGTGACCAACACTCCTTTAGTCTCCATTGAAGAGACCGAAGGTGAAGACGCCCATGAGGGACTAACTTCTTGAGAGACGACAGGTGACCGATCACGACCTGCCACTGCTGAGCTGGCTGCTCCTGTAGGGACAGGAACCGTCCTGCTGCTTCCCTGAACCTGCTGATCCGCAAGTCTGAGGGGAAGACTCGCCCTGCTACCGTATCAATCAGCATACCCAGGTACTTCATCCTCTGCTTGGGCTCGAGATCTGACTTCTCGTAATTCACTACGATCCCCAGATCGTGGCAGAGGCAGAACTCAAGGAGTCAATCCCTGTCCTGTAGCAACTGCGAGCGGGAGCTCACCCGGACCATCCAATCGCCGAGATACCTCAGAGGACGTATCCCTACCGAGTGGGCCCAAGCCGACACCAGCATGAACACTCGCATGAACACCTGTTGGGCGGTTGAGAGACCAGAACAAAGTGCCCTGAATTGGTACACCGTCCCGTCGAGGATGAAGCAGAAGTACTTCCTGGAGGACTGATGGATGGGTATCTGGAAATATGCGTCCTTCAGGTCCAAAGAAAGCATGAAGTCATTCTCCCTGATGGACTCGAGCACTGAACGTGTCGTTTCCATCGTGAACCAAGTCTGGCGAATGAATCGATTCAAGGGAGAGAGATCTATCACCGGGCGCCAGCCCCCCCCGAGGACTTCTCCACCAGGAAAAGTCGACTGTAGAAGCCCGGTGACTGATCCCATACGATCTCCACAGCTCGTTTGCTCAGCATGGCTTCTACTTCTTGCCGAAGCGCCATGTCCCTGGCCGAACCAGGAACGTACATTTGTAGATGGACCGGGTTGGAGGTGAGGGGTGGCCGAGACTCAAAGGGTAGTAGATATCCCTTCCGAAGGACATTTACTATCCAGGCCTCTGCTCCGTAATGCTGCCAAGTTGCCCAGTGGCTCGCCAGGCAACCCCCCCACTTCCGGCAGCAGGTGAGGGGGAACACTGTCCCTAGCGTTTCCCTCCTCTCTTCAACTTCTTCTTCCCGGCTCCTTCTCGAGAGGAGGAGGGCTGGGAGGAGGGCTGGTTATGGTCACTCCTAACAGTTGAAGTCGAAGGCAGAGTCTTTCCTCTCGGCTTCAACGAAGCAATCATCTTAGCCGCCGAGGAAGTGCTAGCTAAACTCTTAGGCTTAGCCGCAGTCATTCGAGACTGCCCAGCCACCTTCGAGACTGCCTGGTGGACTAAACGGTCACTTTCGTCAGTGCGCCGTTGTTCCATCGCAGCATCCACCATCTCTCTGGGAAAGAGGGAGGAGGAACTCCGCACCGGTCTGTTGCGAAGACCCAAGGCCGCCTCACGCCCTGCCGACCTGGTTACTCAAGTGAGGACAGCGTCCTTATGCCTCAGTACCAGGCTGGCCCACAGGTTTGCCGTCTGGTGGGCCAGTAAGAGATGGCCCTACCTCCAGACTGGCACAGTCTCACGAAAGTTGGGTCCCCTGCAGGAGTGATGTTCCCCAAGGAGGCCGCGGCTTTCGACACTGTGGGACCACAGGTCGATCCAGGAGACTGCTTGGAATGCTGCCATGTCAGTCGATCCCAAGGCAAGTACCTCTTGCTGTGAGAACCAGAGGTTCTCTGACAGCAGCTACTGCAGACACCCCCAGAGTTAGCCTAGCTAGCTCTGGGTTAACCTGCTTGGGTGGCAGAGGGTCCTCTGTTGGCACGTAGAAGTGCCTCTGTCATGGTAGAGGTGGGGGGAAGGAGCTTGGACGACCTGCCGGACCGTACCTGGTTCAGCACACTGTCGGCCAAGGCCGATTACGGCAGACCCACCATCATCCTGGGTTCCTTTTTGGGGCCCCAGAACGACTCTTAACCTAGATGTAGGCTTGGAAGGTGGGAGCAGTGATCCTTCCCCGAGGTCGTTGTGCTGACGAATCAGTGCAATAACCTCAGCGAATGACCTCTGGATCTCAGGAGTGACTGCGTCTTGCAGAGACGAACGTCAGCCCGTCCAGTGAGAACGCCTCCCGAGACCCTCCTCCTTCAGAAGGAGGAACCACCACAGACCCCTCCTGGTCTCCTCCTGGCGCTTGCGCATACGATCTGGTTGGTCCTAGGACCGTGCCAGGTTCATAGGGCATCGCGGCGGGATCGTGAGGAGCGCGCCCCTCGCGATCACTCCTGATCGCCTCGCTCTTCCTGGTGTAGCCCAAGGAAGTTGAAGGGATAGGAGAGGCAGACCTGACGCTCCCCCCTCGCCCACTGGCAGAACCGGCGTGCTGGGGGTGCCTGCAGACACTTGCCAACCCGCAGTGGCGATCAAGCTGCAGGCCTGGTCGAGCAACTCCCCTGGGGAGAGGGGCTGGACCGAGAACAGCGGCGACGGTCCCGAGCGTCAGAAGAGCTGCTGCTGGTCCCCCTCTCCGCCCGGTCCCAATGGGAGTGGCGGTCTTCTTCGTGAAATAAAATATTCAAGTCACCACACTTACTACCTAATCCATGTCAAATATGATACAAATCATGTGCAGAGAATTTATGGGATTGGAGGAACAAGAAAGGGAAGAGTATGCCATTTGGTGTCCCAATGGTATGAAGGGAAGGGAAAGATCATGTTACCGACTGCTACTTTTGCATGACAAATCAAAAAGGCATCAATCGCAAGAACAAGGAACATGTACTACAATACCCAGATGTTCCTTCTGCCATAAAGCCAGTCCCCTATGGTTCTGATCTTCCTGTTCCCGAGCCAAATGTCACTATGAAATCTAGTTCTGATTCCGAATCTAGTGACATGACTGATACAGCTGAGTGTGGTGCATACAGGCCAGTAGAGGACGACCAACCGGTGCCTTTGACCCAAGCCAAACTCAATGACCTGACACGAGACCTGAACCTTTCCCAGGAGTCTGCCTAGCTACTGGGTTCTCGTCTCCAAGAGAAACGTCTACTGGCACCAGGAACAGCATTCTATTGGTATCGGGACCGCGAGAGAGGATTTAGAAAATTCTTCACGTTTGATGAAGTATCTTCACTGGTCTACTGTAACAATTTTGCTGACCCGATTGAATTACTTGAGCTGAAGCATGATGCTATTGAATGGAGACTTTTCATTGACTCATCTAACAGACGTCTCAAGGCAGTTCTTCTGAATAACGGTTATAAATTTTCATAGATCCCTGTTGGGCACTCAGTTTAAATGAAAGATTCAAAAGCATTGAACGTCTGTTGTCTGCTCTGAACTACCAGGAACATAAATGGTTGATCTGTGGAGATCTTAAGGTTGCTAGACTCATCCTAGGACTTCAAGGTGGTTGCACAAGGTATCCATGCTTTCTGTGCTTATGTGATAGCCGTGCTGATGACCAGCATTATGTAAAACAAGAGTGGCCATCAAAACATGGATTAAAACCTGGGTCACACAACTTTCTGTCCTACCCTCTGGTTGAACCAAGCAAGACATTGCTTCCACCCCTCCACATCAAACTCGATCACATGAAGAACTTTGTAAAGGCATTGGACAGGGACTGTAAAGGATTTGCTTTCCTCCATCAGAAGTTTCAACAAAAAAGCATGGAGAAACTTAAGACAGGTATATTTGATGGTCCTCAAATAAGGGAACTCATCAGGGACGCTAGTTTTGATGTTGCACTGAATTCTGCTGAACTCTCTGCCTGGTTGCCCCTCAAGTCAGTCATTGCAAAATTCCTTGGCAACCACAGAAGTTACCAGTATCAGAAGGTGGTTGATGAGTTAATGGAGAATTTCCGCCAACTTAGTGCACGCATGTCAATGAAAATGCACTTCCTCCGGTCTCATCTGGACTATTTTCCAAAGAATTGCGGGGACTTCAGTGAAGAACAGGGTGAGCACTTTCACCAGGTCGATGGAATGTCAACTTTCTGGCTGGTGCCTGAAGAGGGATGTGGAGTCTGCTCAGCACAAACGGAAGTCCCTGAAAAGACCATTCATCCACGAGTAGCTTCCTTAGTTCATTATACTTTTCTTGCTATCTATTCAAATTGTTTTATAAGCCTTCTGTGAACAAATCAGTCTAATATTTTCAATATTGTTTCATTCACCTACAAATAGATCGGAATTTAGGATACTTTTAATGTACTAATATTTCATTAACTTGATCTGATTGAGTAAAATGAGTATGAGATTTGGATTCAGTGGAAAAAAACTAGCCTCAAATTAGGTATAAGTTAGACCTTGAAAACAGCGCATGCCAGTGTTATTTACGTTTAGTTTTGTTGATAGGCGACAAAGGTGCCTGTTTTTAGCTTGTGATATAATTCTTTAAGTTTATCATAGTACACAAAGTAGATTACGCTAAGTTTGGCAGAGGATTGATTTAATTTGTCATATTTTTCTAAGTCACGTTAATGCATAAATAAATAAAAATTTATGAGTTTGTTATATTATTCTATGTCATGCAACACATAGCAGAAAATATTGAAGTATAAACAAGGGTTGAATTTGTGATATTTTTTTATCATATAATTGTGCAAAAAGAATAATAAATAAAAAATTAAATAAACAAATAAATAAATACCATATTGTCAATATTACTAAAATAGAATAAATGTTTACTGTAGAATCTTTACTATCTTTTGTCCTACATTTACATCTTTTCTAAAGAAAGGAAAAAAGATCTGGAATTGTTATTTAACTTATGACTGCACCCCTCCCCTTATAACACTTCACCCTCCCCCCCCCCCCCCCCCGCCCCCCCCCCCCCAAAGCATTACGTAAATCTTATAATGACTCCTAAATTCCTAATACAATATGTGTCATCCATAAATTGACTTTTAATCCCTTCTGCAGTTTCTAACCCAAGTCAGGTAGTGATCTCACTGTTTGTTATTGTCTGGAACTCTTAAATACAAAATTGACAAAACTCAGTCCTGAATCTCACATGTCACATATTATCAGCAATTGGCTTCCTACACTAACCTGCAGACATTTTAAAGGCATATTTAAACCTAAGAGGCTACTCACAGATCTTGTACTATTCATTTAATTACAGTATAAATGTAATTACAATCTGCAGTAATTCATATTCATACTATTGAGATTGAGGGGAGAGTACACAGAAGCAGATCAAAGCATCTGAACCATGACATGAAAGACATTTGTACATATTCAAGTGCAATTATTACTAGGAGGTATATATATAAAGCTATGTAACATGTCACAATCACACTGACCTATAATTCAACGCACTTATTCACATTGTACTGTCTAAGTTAGGTTAGCCTGTGAGGCCCCGTCCACACGGCCGAGCTTTGCTCGACGAACTTTGTTTGATGTGACGTCAGAAGCGGAAAAACTGCGGTAAAGTTCTGACTTTTCCCCGCTGTTTCTCCGCTTCTGACATCACATTGCGTGGACGGGGCCCTAAGAATAACATAAACTTTCATAACTAGCCAAGACTTGAGCTGTACTTCATATGATATGTTGGTAAGGACAGATAGAAAAAAATCAGCATTCCTGTTGGTTAAACCAACTTAGGCTACTTTTGCCAAGTGAACGTTAGGCTATGGTAAGCTACCCTTGGTTATTTGATGATCAATCCTGGCACTAGACTAGCTAGGTAGTAAATATTTTACTTTTAAAGATATATTGTAGTATGAATTTAAAGTATCCTTTAGAGTAAAAATTGAAGAATAGCCTACTACCTTTAAGTGTTCTGGCAGCTCAAATTCAGTCAAGTCAAATGCATACAAGGAGGTCTGAGTCTAATGGGAAAAATATTCCTTTAATTATTAGTAACATATTTAGGAATTGATTCATCATCCTCTTCTAATATCTTTACTGTTGTAAGAGTGATTGGAACTGTAAAATGTTTTCATTTTTGTTGTGGACATGAGTGCGTGGCAGTGTAGCCAGTTACTTGTTTTGTTTTCTTTCACTTTGAGTATGGAAGCACTGCCCTGAATCTTTTGTCTGCATCCTTACAAGGTAAGCTTCTAAAGTCGTAATATTACTGTTAGTTCATTAGTTGGAACAGATCACTATCATGAAAGAACAGTAGCAGACGAGGATTCAAGTGCAGAGTTGCCTGCCCAGTCAAACGTGATTGCAACGCCTTAACGTGGAAATTTCCACTGCCGATCATGATCTTAGACTAGGCTATACAGTAATTCAAGAAACCCTTCCCTAATCTAATACTGTTTAAATGAGGAATTATGACTATTTTTGGTAAATATCGTTAGGCTATATATGTATATAAATTCATGGAAAAATGATATTGTTAAGATACAATAAAGTTTGTTCATACTTACCTGGCAGATATATATATAGCTGTATTTCTCCGAAGTCCGACAGAATTTCAAAACTCCTAGCACACGCAGTGGTCAGCCAGGTGGTTAGTACCCATTCCTGCCGCTGGGAGGCGGGAGTCAGGAACCATTCCCATTTTCTATCAGATTTTCTATTCCCACTGTCTCCTGAGGGGAGGTGGGCAGGTACTTTGATTATATATATCTGCCAGGTAAGTATGAACAAACTTTATTGTATCTTAACAATATCATTTTGTTCATGAAACTTACCCAGCAGATATATATATAGCTGAATCCCACCTTTGGAGGTAGGGAGAGAGAGAAAAGGATTTTGGAAACACATTACATGCAGATGATTGACATCTTGGTTCCTTACCTGTTAACATAGTTGACTTCGTGATTACTGTCACCCAAGTCTGCTATTAATTTACTAGAGTCTCCAGCAAGGTAGTGACCTATATAGCTAGTGAGTTCTAGATGATCAGTCAACGGGAGCGTGACCACAATGTGACTAGACCATTTTGACCATACTATGAGGGCAACGAAGCAAAAAAAAAACCACCACCTGACCAGCCTAACAAATTTAATTCCCACATTACTTAGGCTAAAGGAAAAGAAGTCCAGCTCAGGCGGACGACCTTACAACCAAAAATCATTATAAACCTTTAAAAAACTCACCTACCCATTTTCTACAGGGTAGGATGAGTGCTACTTCCTGCCCCCAACAAAGTGTCTGCGGCGACGTATGGTCCAAGCGCATAACAGTTCTCATATGTCGTCTTCACATCCCGCAGGTAGTGTGAAGCGAACACCGAGTTGCTGCGCCAAAAAGTGGCACTCAGAATGTCATTGAGTGCCATATTCTTTTGGAAGGCTACCGAGGTAGATATAGCCCTCACTTCGTGGGCATTCACTTTCAATAGCTTAATATCACTGTCTTCGCAAAATGAATGCGCCTGTCTAATGGTGTCCCTCAAGAAGAATGCCAGAGCATTCTTCGACATAGGTAACTCTGGTCTCTTGACCGAACACCATAAGTTGTTAGAAGGACCTCAACATTCCTTCGTTTTCCGCAAATAAATCTTTAGAGACCTGACAGGACACAGGACTCTCTCTGGCTCTCGTCCAATGATTTCCGCCATACCCTTAATCTCAAAACTTTTGGGCCAAGGGTTGGAAGGATTCTCATTTTTAGCTAGAAACGTCGGGCTTAATGAGCAGACTGCATTATGCCCCTTAAATCCAATATGCTTGCTAAAAGCTTGAATTTCGCTAACCCACTTCGCCGTCGCCAGAGCGGTTAGGAAAACATTTTTTGTTTTTCTTAGTAAGATCTCTTAAACGATGCATTTTGAAGCGGTTCAAACCGACTAGACATTAGGAATTTAAGGACTACGTCCAAATTCCAAGACGGTAATTTAGGTTGAGGAATCTTTGTAGTTTCGAAAGACCTTAATAGATCGTGAATATCTTTGTCATTTGCCAAATCAATTCCTCTATGTCTAAAGACTACAGATAGCACACTTCTGTAGCCTTTGATTGTCGAGACCGCAAGCTTCAAGTCATTCTTCAGGTAAAATAAAAAGTCCGCTATTTGGCTCACAGAGGTCGTGGTAGAGGAAATGCCCTTCCTTCTGCACCAACTCCTAAACGTAGCCCACTTTGATTGGTACACTGCAAGAGTGGAAGCCCTTCTTGCATTGGCAATAGCTCTTGCCACAGGTCTTGAAAAACTCTCGCTCTCTGGCCAACTTTTTGGTAGTCTGAATGCAGTCAGACTCAGAGCGGGGAGGTTTTTGTGGTACCTCTCGAAGTGGGGCTGTTTGAGTAGATCTGTCCTCGAAGGCAGTGTCCTCGGGAAGTCTACTATGAAGGACATGACCTCTGTGAACCATTCTTTTGTCGGTCAGTAAGGGGCGATTAACGTCATTCTCGTCCCCTCTGAAGTCGCAAATTTTCTCATCACTTCTCCCAGGATCTTGAACGGGGGAAAGGCGTACAGATCCATCCCTGTCCTGTCCCAGAGAAGGGCATCTATTGCTATTGCTCCCGGATCGAGCACCGGGGAGCAGTACAGCGGAAGCCTCTTTGTTCTTGATGTCGCAAAGACGTCTACTAGAGGACGTCCCCACAACTTCCACAGCTCTTGGCACACCTCCTGATGTAGAATCCACTCGGTCGGCAGCAGTTGACCTTGCCGACTGAGGAGATCTGCACGGACGTTCTCCACGTCTGCAACAAATCTCGTCAGAATCGTTACGTTTTGCGTTTTCGCCCACAACAAGATCTCTCTCGCTAGGTTGAACAATGATCGAGAGTGAGTCCCTCCTTGTTTTTTTATGTATGCCAGAGCTGTGGTGTTGTCCGAATTTATCTGAACTATCTTGTGTGAGACTTTGTCTTCGAAAAATTGTAGAGCCAAGTATATGGCCGCTAGTTCTTTGAGATTTATGTGCCAGTACACCTGTTCCCCTCTCCAGGTGCCTGACACTTCTTCCCCCCCTAGTGTAGCTCCCCACCCCGTGGTGGATGCGTCGGAGAACAACACTAGGTCGGGGCTCTGAAGTTTGAGGGATACTCCTTCCGAATAAAGGATCGAGCCACCACTATAGGTGATCCTTTACTTCTCTCGGAATTCTTAAAATTGCATGTAAATTTTCTTTGTCCTTCCAATTCTCCTTCAGGAAAAACTGGAGAGGTCTGAGATGTAGTCTCCCCAAGGAAACAAACTTCTCCAGCGAGGAAATGGTCCCCAGCAAACTCATCCATTCCCTCACCGAGCATGATTTTTTCCTTATGAAGACTGATATTTTGTCTAATCCTTGTTGTTGACGTCCTTGGGACGGAAAAGCTCGAAAAGCCACTGAAACCATCTGAATCACCAGATACATGAGGGATCAGTTGTGACTTCGAAATTCACCAGAAGTCCCAGGGACTTCACTAGAGTTAAGGTTGATTGAAGGTCCTTCAGACACTTTTCTTTCGATGATGCTCGAATGAGCCAGTCGTCTAGATATAGGAGATCCTGACGTTTGCAAGATGAAGCCATCTCGCCACATTCTTCATTAAAATTGTGAAGATCATTGGTGCCGTACTCAATCCGAAGCAAAGAGCTCTGAATTGGAAAACTCTTCCCTTCATGATAAAACACAGATACTTCCTCGATTGGGGATGAATCGGGACGTGGAAATATGCGTCTTGAAGGTCTAATGACACCATCCAATCGCCTTGTCTTACAGCCCCAAGCACTGACTGAGGTGTCTCCATCTTGAACCTCTGTCTCTCTATAAAAAGATTTAGACTGCTCACATCTAAAACTGGCCTCCAACCTCCCGACTGTTTCGGTACCAGGAATAACCTGTTGTAGAAACCCGGGGATTGAAGGTCGTCTACCTGTTCTATTGCCTTCTTCTCGAGCATTTGTTCGAGCAGATCGAACAAGATCTGTTGTTTTTCCAGCTGGTACGAAGGTGATAGATCCCTAGGTGTCGTGCACAGCGGAGGCGGCTTCAGGAATGGTATTTTGTATCCTCGCTCGATGACATTGAGCAACCAGGTGTCCGCCTCTATCTTTCTCCAGGCTTTTGCAAATAACTGAAGCCTGGCTCTTACTGGTGTCTGAAGGACTACATTCTCATTTCCTACCTCTGGGTTTAGACGGGGCTCTACCTCTGGAAAGGCCTCTTCCTCGAGGAGGAGGTCTCGAGGAAGCCCCACCTCGAAAGGGCTTTATTTTCTTGGAAAACTGTGTTCTTGCAGAAGTCAAAGGAACTACAGGACGTCTAGAAGATTGCACTAAGAGGTCCTGAAGTAGCTTTTTCTTAGCAGAACTACCGGCTACATCTGTAAATCATAGGCCTGGGGAAAGAGATGGTTCGGAAGAGAGGGGCGAAAAAGTCGAAAATCTGCCCTCTTGTGCCTAGGAGATACTGACTTTGCAGTGAATTTGCAGTAGAGAGCTCTCTTTTTTAAGAGCCCTGCACAAAAATGCAAAGCCAATTCCTCTGAACCATCTCTGACGGCCTTATCCATACACGCAAGAACATTGGATAGCTCCCCCAGGCTAATTGAATCTTGACTACGAGCCTTTGTGTCTAGCAGTCCCAAGCACCAGTCCTAGAAATTGAACACTTCTATTGTCCGAAAAAGGCCTTTAAGATGGTGGTCCATTTCAGCAGGAGTCCACGCTACTTTTGCTGACGAAAGGAGAGACCTCCTTGGTGCGTCGACTAGACTGGAAAAATCACCTTGCGCAGATGCGGGAGCTCTTAAACCGACATCTTTGCCTGTATCGTACCAAATGCCTGCCTTGCCGCATAGTCTTGAAGGAGGCTGGGCAAAAGAAGACTTTCCCTGCGCTTTTCTCGACTCCATCCAATCTTGAACCTTTTTGAAAGCTCTTTTAGTTGAAAGAGACTTCGTCATCTTAACAAATCCAGGAGTCTTGCTGGTTTTCGACAATGAAAACTGAGGAGGAGGAGAGCGAGGAGCTGCGAGTTGGAATTCGTCTCCAAAAGAAGCCCAAAGCAAGCGAACTAATACTTGATAATCAGAAGAAGCTGACGTAGAAGGTTGATCCTCGTCTGTTCCTTCTGAAATACTACTCAATACTCCTTCTGTAGGAGCGGCAGAGGGGCCTCCCGAAGAAGGTGGTAGAAGTCCTTTCGGTCCAATCTTTGATGAAGAGCACTGCTGTGACCAGGTGCGTTCTGTATATTAGTATCCATAGGTTCAGGAATAGAAGTGCTTGTTTCCTGAACAATCTCTCGATGGGAGTCTCTACAAATGTTAGAGTGTAGGCGAGCGTCCGGACAAATATTACGTTGTGAGGCCTGATGAGTGTCCAGCAAAGCGTCATTCATAACATCTGTACGGGTGTTCGTAAACTTGTCACACTCGGCGTCCATCCGAGCGCCACACCTGGCGTCCAGCTGAGCGTAACGCTTGATGTCCAACCGAGCGTCACGCCTAGCGTCCAGCCGAGCATCACGCTTGACGTCCGACCGAGCGTCACGCTTAGCGCTCCGCTGAGCGCCACGCTTGGCGTCCATATAAGCGTCCATATCCTGATTCTCAGCTTGCAAACCGCCTTGTTTTGCAGCAGAAAGAACGTCAATTTTCAGATAAAGCGAGCCCCTACGAGAAGAGAGGGGAACGCTTTGAAGAGTAGGGCGAGTTTTCTTCCTCTCGACATACGAATCTTTCGGAGGAAGTTCCTCGCGCTCTTTACCCAACTGCAGGTGAGATGCACGAAATCTAGAGGGCGTAGAAACTGGTGAAAGAGAAGAGCGATCCGAAGAAGTGGGAGACCGCTTAGATCTTTTGCTCGGCAATTTATCATCTTTTCTTCTACGACACGGTTCTGCCTCTCTCTCAGCCAGCAACAAAGCAAGTTGTTGTTGCAACAAACGGATGACTCTTTTTGTTGGAGACAGTTCCTTTTCAGGTGAAAAGCTGATCCTGTGAGAAGGCGAGGGGCGAGGGGAAGCCCTATTCCTTCTCACATGGACCGACTCAGTTCTCTTCTTGGAGTGACTGGGGCGCTCAAAGGCGTCATCGTCGGATGACGTCCTGGTTCTCTTTTGTGGCGTCAATGCCGCAAAACTCTCTGGTGAAGACCGCAAACGCAGCAGAAGAGAAAGGAAGAAAGGCAGAAGCTTCCCCTCCTCCTCCCTGAACCAAAAAAAACCTGGCCGCCTGTGCGACAACTTGCGTTCTTTGCTCTCTTTTGCGGTGGAGAGGTAGTCCACATAAAAAGCGCACCCGAGGTCCTTTCGCGCGTCCATCCTCCCTGAGACCAAAAACACTGGCCGCCTGTGCGACAACTTGCGTCTTTGCTCTCTTTTGCGGTGGAGAGTAGTCCACATAAAAAGGCGCAGCCCGCAAAGGACGTTCCGCGTCCTCCTCTGAGAAACTACTGACGACGGCCGCCTGTGCGACATCTGACATCTTAGTTCTTTTCAGAGGACGCGAGTGTCCCCCAAAGCTCCAACTCCTTTGCGGGGAGGACGCCTCCGAAGACGAAAAGCACTCACGGAGGATACGTGCACGAGCGCACTCTTTGGCAGCCTGGAGATCGTCGACAGGATCTGCCGAAGGGATGCCAGATCGGTGGGGGTTCCCCGTAACCCTCCTTCGGCTTTCGACATGTCCGTCTCCCTGGTCCTGGGAGTTCGACAGAGGTCCAGGCCTAGAGGCATTATAGGGCCGATCTCCACAACACTGGGGGCACTTTCACTGCACTTCACTTCACTAACAATGCTTTTACCCTCCAAAGCGAGCACTTTAGATTCTAGATTCCATAGTGACTCTAGAATCGTGGATAGGGCATTGACCTCCACAGATTTTTCAGGGCCCGAAGGCACAACAGATTTAGGTGTTGCACAAACTACTGAAGGAATAGTAGGAGAAACCTTACTACCCTTACTTCTACTGACTGATACACTCCTGGAGGAAGACCTCCTTATCCTATCGCACTCCAATTTTCGCACAAAGGATTCATAAGCCTTCCAACCTGAATCAGACAGACATTCACACTCCTTACAACGGTCATTTACTACACACACATGTGTAAGTGTTTACATAATAAAAATATGGAATGTTAGTCCATATATATAAAAGTCTAAAACTAAAGAGGTCAACCAGATTGCTTGCAGGAATGTGATCAGACTAGAGACGCTAAAGATGACGTATACAATAAAAGTAGGCTAAGATAACATGCCGTCACCTGTAGTCATTCAATTGTTTATAAACATTAGTCCAAGCTCCCTGCTTGAGACAACTACCCCGACCTATTATTCAAACGGCCTACGTGATCTGTATAGCGTGTCTCATTCGATTGTGTGTTCGTATGAAACTATGTCATCTGATAGTATGTTCATATGTTCGAACTACTGTCTGTTCCTTCATAACTTGTAACAGAGATGGTAGACAGGCAGAACAGAGTTAGCTATCGTTATTAGAAGACCTGTACCTCTTTACCTAAGCTTTATCATGTAGAGGAATAGGATTAGCCATCATCATTGGCAGAAGCGATCAAGCTATCGTCATAGAAGACTTGTACGATCATACCTGATCTTCATCATGTAAAACTTCAGAAGAATATACTATTTTTATACCTTGTGTTTTCTACAAGAACCTCACCGAACCATGAGTTTAACACATCGTCGTAAAGATAATACCGACTTCGTAAGTGATCTACAAAACCCCAGACACTCCATTGAAGATGGAAGTGCAATACCAACCGACTTAGCGTATAGATTATCGCTAGTCTAACATTACCTCATAGGGCGCCTTATCATACAAGGCACAAGCCCTAATACATGGTCTCTACAATTCGTGCATACTGTGTGTGGGTCTACCGAACCTTTCGGTAGCCCCACCTTACAACCTTCCATACAACACACTGTGGTGCTAGTTGAACTAGTCCCAGACATCTTAGTTAAAGAAAAAACCAAACCAAATTCAAAATCCAATCCACTATCAGCGTATGCCTAGTCACGATCCACTTTCAATAACCAAAAGACAAACGGAATACTTAAGTAACAAAGAAGTTTCGAAAATCCTAGACGGAGGTACTGAAAACAGTTGTTATCAGCACCGGCGACAGAAAAAATCTGATAGAAAATGGGAATGGTTCCTGACTCCCGCCTCCCAGCGGCGGGAATGGGTACTAACCACCTGGCCGACCACTGCGTGTGCCGGGAGTTTTGAAATTCTGTCGGACTTTGGAGAAATACAGCTATATATATATCTGCTGGGTAAGTTTCATGAACAAACTTAATTACATAGGACTTAGCTTGTACCCTCATTAAACTAACCTAACTTTGTGGCCTATTGTAACCTAGTCAAAAATCAGCTATGTAAACTTAGCATAGGCTATCCTTAACGATTTATGAAGAGGCCTAGGCTAGACTATATCCTGTTAAAAGGCACCTTAGCCTAATTTTACCACATTTTAGTGTAAGTTTTTCTCAGACATCTTTCAGGTAGCGTAATCCATTGACATAGGGTAAAAAACCGCATGGTACAGGGGTGGACCATGTACGATCAATGTGTACAACCCCAAGAAAAGTACATTATAACGCGTCCTGACACCGGAGTAGAGGTCTTTAGTTCCGTTTCTCACCAACAACAAGTCGCGTCTGATGCCCATCTCCAATGTCAGGACGCGTTATAATGTACTTTTTTTGGGGTTGTACACATTGATTGTACATGGTCCACCCCTGTACCATGCGATTTTTTACCCTATATTGTGTACAAAAATTTAGTGCTGTGTGGAGTAGGGTATCAAATTATTTACACCTTACTGTAAATTAATTGATTCCAGGGTTGCTCCATGTTTGATACTTATCCTATTATGAAGGAACAGCAACTCCCATAGTGTGTAGTTGATACGATATATTTTATAGATGTCTCTCAATATGAAGTTATTTTTTGTTGTAGTTTTAAACTACTCACTTGTATTGTTTTCTGGAAATAAAAAATTAAATAAAGTAATATTTCCAGCGATCTAGTCCAGGAGTTCTGAAGACTACGTAAATTAACCAAGTCCAGGAGAATAGGCTTGGGAGAAATTTGGCATGATGTAATAAGTAATAAAGAAACGAGCTGAGTACCAGGGATTTTCTTCAATGCCCCTAAAATGGAAATCAGCCCTTCAATTGCCTCCCAGTGGGAAGACATCACCTTGTCTCATCAGTAATAAGACCCATACACAAAAGGAATAGCCTATCATGTAATAGCAGGTAGGACAGGCCTACCCTAATTCCCAGGCAGCGTAAACGTTGTCAGTCTTCATACCCACGTGTCAACTATGACAGTACCATTCTACGACCCCTGTCTCCAGGCAAGAAGACTGACAGTAGTGCATATGTATATTAATAGTATTATTATTTTTATTCTCGTATCTTAATGTCATGGTGGGAGAAAAACACCGCGCACACGACATGAAAACTTATTGATAACACTTCATCAACACTTATAACAGCAGCAGGCCTAGGGCTATGCCTCATGATAGGTACTAGTAGCAGGGAAAATTGCCAGACTTAACCTTGGTTATATATGGACTGACAAGAACCCTATAAGGTAATTTATTAGTCTCTTTGAATTTACTGTCAAATTGGCTTTAATAAAATGCTTATTAAAGCATTTATTATTTTATCAGCTCTAAAAGCAGGTGTGTATGTAAATGCAATTATTACTTGCCTGTCAAAACTCTTCCAGCTATGTCTATGGACCTACCTCTCCATTAGTCTCCTTCAAGCTTTGCAATGCAAGGGAAACATGGATGGGATGAAAAGGGTGAGGGAAGCTAAAATTTATATCTATGACCTTACAGGAAACGTAATTACGGTGGTAACACCGCTCAAGAATAGATTTACCCTTTCTGCAGAAGGAAATTCTCGCAGAACTCAGTATCTGTTGGGACTCCTACTGCATGATTAGGTAAAGATTTCCCATGCAAAACAACAAGAACCATCTTTGCTAAAATATAGACATTTGTTAGAATTTTACATCAAAATATTTAGAATATGACTAATATTTCCTTTTCTAATTGTGTTGAATTTTTTCCACATTGTTTCAGCTCTTTCGTTATTTCTATTTTATTTCTTTTCATTTCGAGTACATGCTATTCTCGATTCTGTTGTCAGTCTCTCTCTCTCTCTTCTGTCTTCTCGTGGTTCTCTCTCTCGTCCTCTCTCCTCTCTCTCTCATAGAAACTGCTCCATTTAGATCCTGGTGTTAAATAAATAAGAATATTCACACTCTCAAATTAATTGAAACAGCGGTTTCAGTTTAAGAATAGATCGATAGAACTTTCATCCATTTTGTGACACCTCCAAAATCTTCTATGCATTATTCTGTATTACGCCTCCTCTCATTCAATAAACATCTCATTCAATAAATATCTCGTTTAAATCATCACTAATTTAAGTTGTTTAAGGCAATTGTTTAAAAAAAAAAAAAAAAAGATCCAAATGTGCATATTTAAGTCGTACGTCTGGCAGAGCCAACGCCAAAGTTCGACCGAGTGGCTCTCTCCGAAAGTGTAGATATTATGATTCAACAGTTTTACATCTTATTTTATTTCAAGGTATTTTATTCTTGTAAGTTTATATATTATAACTTTTATAAAAAAAAATTCGATACAATAAACTAAATTAAAAGCAGAACGATGCTAATGAATCTTGAAAGACACAGTATTAGGCCTAAGCCGGAGTCAGTCAGGAATCGGAGCATTAAGGCGAAGTCTGTCGTGTTTACATCGTCTCATGAATTCCCATTCTGGTTTTATTCCTTTTCAAGGATGAAGATGTCATTAAGAAAGACAAATAAATTGATAATATATTATTTTTCGATTCCCTTGGTGACAAAACAAAACCAATAAGATGAGGCTTGTTCAGTATCTTGTTAATATATAGAAAAGAACTTCAAAGGTTCTCTTACTCTGTCCTATTATTAATATTTTTTCCCTATTTCTTTCTATCTTTCTACTAAATATGAACTTGTTACATTGGTGAAAATATCTTAATATTTCATATTGTGTTATTAATTCAAGAAAATTACATACAGCCATAATTTGAAAGTGAACTGAA
>NC_087214.1:1939455-1984455 GCF_015104395.2 Macrobrachium nipponense | reverse complement strand
ACAAAAAAATACTCATGATTGTAGCTTTTATCAGTTTTGAAATATTTTCATATAAATAACGATAAGTGCCAAAATTTCAACCTTCGGTCAACTTTGACTCTACCGAAATGGTCGAAAAACGAAATTGTAAGCTAAAACTATTATATTCTAATAATATTCAATCATTTGCCTTAATTTTGCAACAAATTGGATGTCTCTAGCACAATATTTCGATTTATGGTGAATTTATGAGAAAAACTTTTTCCTTACGTCAGCGCAGTAACTCTTTGAATAAATTTTTTTCGTGCGATTGTCCTATTGTTTGCACCATTTTAAATTTGCCGTTACATAAAGTTTTATATATGATAATGTGCGCAATTTCATGCACAATACACCTAAAAAATACTCATGATTGTAGCTTTTATCAGTTTTGATATATTTTTATATAAATAACGATAAGTGCAAAAATTTCAACCTTCGGTCAACTTTGACTCTACCGAAATGGTCGAAAAACGCAATTGTAAGCTAAAACTCTTATATTCTAGCAATATTCAATCATTTACCTTCATTTTGCAACAAATTGGAAGTCTCTAACACTATATTTCGATTTATGGTGAATTTATGAAAAAAAAAAAATTTTCCTAACGTCCGCGTGGTAACTCTTCCGAAAAAAATCAGAAATGTTTTCTTGCGATTGTCGAAATGTTTGCACCATACAACATACAACAAAAAATGATTGAAGGTTGTAGCTTTTCTCTTTTTCAAAATATTTGCATATAAATCACGATAAATAGAAAAAAACTATGTTCGGTCAACTTTGACTCAACCGAAATAGTCGAAAAACGCAATTGTAAGCTAAAACTCTTACAATCTAGTAATATACTATCATTTATCTTCATTTTGAAACAAAATCGAAGTGTCTAGCACAATATTTAGATTTATGGTGAATTTAAAAGTAAAAACTTTCTTTCCCTCCGCGCGCCGTTTCGCGGCCGCAAATCTCCGAAATGCGTACGTCTCATTCTCCTAATATTTGCTCCTTTTCATATTAGGCGTTTTATAGAGTTTCATATATGAAAATGTGCGCAAATTCATTAAAAATACAAACAAAAATATGTGAAGGTTGTAGCTTTTCTCAATTTTGCAATATTTGCATATACAAAAAATATATATATAAAAATTTTGACATTCGGTCAACTGTAACTCGTCCAAAATGGTCGAAAACTGCAATTCTAAGCTAGAACTCTTACAGTATCATAATACTCAATCATTTGTCTTCATTTTGAAAGAAATTGGAAGTCTCTAGAGCAATATTTAGATTTATGTAGTTGATGTATTTTTTGAGGTCTCAGTGTAAAGAATTATTTTTTTGTTGTTGTTTTAAACTACTCACTTGTGTTGTTTTCTGGAAATCAAAAATTAAATAAAATGAATATTTCCATTGATCTAGTCCAAGAGTTCTGAAGACTCGGTAAATTAACCAAGTCCAGGAGAGTAGGCTTGGGAGAAATTTGGCATGATGTAATGAGTAATAAAGAAACAAGCTGAGTACCAGGAATTTTCTTCAATAATCCTAAAATGGAAATCAGCACTTCAATTGCCTCCCAGTGGGAAGACATCACCTGACCTCATCAGTAATAAGACCCACACACACAAGGAATATCATGTAATAGCAGGTAGGACAGGCCTACCCTAATTCCCAGGCAGCGTAAACGTCGTCAGTCTTCATACCCAACCCATGTATCAACTGACACAGTTCCATTCTACGACCCCTGTCTCCAGGCAAGAAGACTGACAACAGTGTATATGTATAGTACCTAGTATTATTATTCCCGTATCTTAATGTCATGATGAGGGAAAAATCCTCCCCTGACAATGTTATCAAGAAGCTCACAAAAAGTTTTATAGTGTTGCTAGTAATGAAAAAGAAATCCCTAAAAATGTACTTAGCTTGCCTTACTTTCGCGGATTTGAAACCATAAGATTAATATTTAAATCATTTAATGTTAATGTAGTGTTCTCTTATAACAATACCATTCAAGATATGTTAATTAAGAATAGTCCTGTAACAAATAACATCATTTACAAAATTCCTTGTAAGGATTGCTCATCTTTTTACGTTGGTCAGTCAAGTAAATTCTATGTGTACGTATTAAGCAGCATATGTATTCAGTTAGAACAGCCCAGACTTCAAATCCACTGTTTATCCATCTGAGTGAAAAAAATCTCATTGTATTAATTGGGGTGATACCTCTGTAATTGCTAGATCTAATGATTATATTTCAAGAAATTTACTGGAATCAGCAATTATACAAATCACTAATAAAAACAACCTAAATCTTAGTCTGGGACTGTACTATTTGGACCCATATATTTGTAAAATGTTTATAAAGGACCTTAAAATAAATGAACTACTAATTAATTAGTCCCACATGTATATAGTTATTATCTCTCTCTCTCTCTCTCTCCTCTCTTCTCTCTCTCTCTCTCTCTCTTGTTCGATATATTTATATCCTTTTTTTCTTCTTTTAAATCATTTTTGGGAACATTTTTGTAAATTTCATGGTAATAAGTTGTATATGCCTCATTGTTTTTTCAAAATGTATTGTTTTCTGGATGAATCATCTGTTGACCACGTGTGGTGCTCCTCCAAGGTGTGGCTGCCTAACAATCACTAATCTTGCCCTCAGGCGTTTCCTCGTTTCTGTAGATTGAAAATGACCTTATTCCTAATCTTGCAATGTCAGTTTGGATATTAAGCCTACTTTTACTATGTTTTTCCTCTGTATGATCAGTTATGCCTTAGTAAAGGGTCATGCTAGACCGAAAGTTCTTGCCTATCTCGCTTTTCATTTTTCCTTTGTGTCAAAAAGCTTTATTTATACATAGCATCATGTTTTATATACTCCGTGATCAAGTCATTCATGTATATATGTATATGTATATATTATATGTTATAACTATATATATTATATATATAGATATATATATATATATATATTATATATATATATATATAATATATATACAGGCGGCCCACGGTTAACGGCGCAATCGCTCAACGGCGAATCAGTTTGACGGCTGTCGCCAAAAATATTCTTTAAAAAAATTAGGCATTTTAAGGTAGTTTTACACGACAATTTTCGGTCAACAGCGCCGCTAGCGCCGTTAGAAATACCGTTCAGCCCATAAAGGTTATGCAAATGATATTAAAAAATTGTATTGAGAGTTATTACATAGGTATTAGGGTAAAATATATGCCTCTGATGCTGTTCTATGCTGAAAATATCGAGTTAAATGAGTGCAAATTTAGCTATGGATGTGTTGATTTATAAATGATCATGCTTTTATGTTTAAAATGTGTATGAAAATGTATTACGTATAGGTATTTTTATTTCTGCCCATAAATATGATACAAAGGCAGCTTTTGAAACTGCCCTTCACGTTATCAAAGAGGATGTTTTTTCATGTTCTTTCTTGTGAGCCGATGCCTGCCGCTCTTCTGAAAATATCAAGTTAAAGAAAGTGCAAATTTAGTGATAGATGTGCTTAAAATGTGTATGCAAATGTGTTATGTATAGGGTATTTTTAATTCTGCGCAGAAATATGATATACTAAGGCAGCTTTTGAAACTGCCCTTCACGTTATCAAATATGATGTTTTTTCATTCTTGTAAGCAGCTGCCTACCGCTCTTCCGAAAATATCGAGTTGAAAAGAGTGCAAATTTAGCGATCAATGTGTCGATTTTTATGTTCATGCTCTTATGTTTAAAATGTGTATGAAAATATATTACTTATAGGGTATTTTTATTTTTGTACATAAATATGATACAAGTTAAGGCAGCTTTCGTAACTACCCTCCACGTTGTCAGAGGATGTTTTTTCATGTTCGTTCTCATCCGCCAATGTTCCGAAAAATGCATGGTGTTATTTGATTATTTATGCATCTTTCCCATAAATCCTTTAAAAAGTTATACATTACTTCCCTGTATCCAATATTATTGTATGTATTCTCATATTATTGTATTATAGAATACTACGGCAAATCTAATCTAGTATTCCGCGGAGCTGCCAATGTTTTAGTTTCAAATCAGCTGATGCGAACACGAGTTTGTTTCGTCATATTTAACACAATTCTGAGCTAATTTTCTTGATTCTAGTTGGCATAGACGAATATCTAGATACTTGACTTATATGAGACAAGGTTATTTTTCCTGATACAACGGGTTTTTAGGTGGAAATATGAATTGAATATGTCTCGTTGTGATTGTGAACTGTTTTTTTTTTTCGTAAACAGATTACGTTTATCGCAATTTTCCTTTATATCATCGTAATACGAACGTTACGTTATTTATCTTATATCAGCATGAAACCAACAGTAAAATGTCTTCTTTCAAGCACAGTGTTTTGATTAAAATGATTTTATCTCAATTTTATCTACGGTTGTGTTTGATGGCATATGTTTACTGGAGTTTTATCCGTGTTGCCAATGCACGATAATAGCCATTAGCAGCTTGAACAGTTTTCTCAGCTTCAGTAATAACTAGGTTTAAATTTAACAGTATGTTTCCTGATTGAGCTTTGATCTGTATTGATCTTTGATCTATATTGATCTTTGATCTATAGTGAATAAAGTTATTACATTAAGATATCTCAGTTCTATTCTACAAAAGAGTAATTTATAACAACTGTGGTAATAGTTTACTATAGTACGATGATTAAAATACAAGTCAAACGGATGTTATCGAATTCGGCTGTACTTAGAAAAAAAAAGTCGTTTCATGTTATGCAACGAGTATAACATTAAAACCATACTTTCATCATTCTCTTTTGCTGTTTTTGAACTTATTTAACTAGAAGATCAGATAAAGTTAGGCTATTATAATTTGGTCTCTCATAAAATTGGTTTATCGTAAGACAAATTATTGTGACTTGAATACTACAACAACCTGTACACTGTATAAAACCTTATTATATCTTTACATACTCTAGACACCCAAAGGATTAAAGCTAGGCTTTTTTCACTTTACAGTATTTATAATACTGTAATGTACTGTACAGTAAATTCTATAGATCTATACTGCATAAATATAATTTTACTTATTGCGCCATCGCGGGATTAAGCCGCTGCGGCCGTAAGCTTTAAAACTGCTAACCGAGGGCCGCCTGTATATATATAATTATATATATCTCTAGTACCAGAGGTGTCCGGTAATTTCATCGCAGTAGTAGCATCGTGGTAATTTCATCGCATGGTAATTACATCTTATACATTTTCACTGCATTGTAATTACATTGCAATATATCACATATTCAGTAATTTCATTATAAGGTTTCTTTCATCGCAGCCATTGCATTTGCTCCTATCTCCAATGTGGTTAACACTTTTGAATATGTAATTGACAATGATGATTTTCCTGAGGAAGCCCAACCTGTCTTAGATTATGTTGAGGATACGTGGATTAGAAGGCCAAACCGTTGCTTAGTACATCGACCCCTCGCTTTGATCATGTGCTATGGATTTTTTTTGACCCAGCCAAATTATGTGCTTCTGAAACAAACAATGCGTGTGAAGGGTGGCATCAGTCATTCAGCGAATTAGTTGGGCCATCTCATCCTGCCATCTAGAAATTTTTAGAAATCTTGTAAAAAAAGCAAGCGAGAAATCAAGTAATATTGGAACAATACATTAAGAATTCAAAGAATAGTATAAATGAGTTTGAAAATCGCCAAGTTCTGGATTACTAAGAAGAATTGCTCATAACTTGTCGTTTTGAGTACAAAGACAACTGTCACTGAAATATATATGCATATATATTTTTAAATATGGTTAAAATAATTTTTGTCCTTGAAATATTTTTTTAATATTTGCTGTTTTGCACTATATATATTTGAAAATAAATAATAAAGCTTTTTGAAGAATGTTGCCTTCTTTATTATCCTCTTTTTTTTTCCCCTAGACTGATTAATTGACTTGAAAATAAGACTGGCGTCAAACAACTAATTTTCATTGACGCTAAAAGAATAAATAAGAAATAAAAAGATCCTGAATCTATGAAAAATCAAGACTATGAAATTACTTATATAGGAAAAGTCAATAAACAGTTAAATACTTTGATCCCTATCAACAACTATAACAGTAATTCAAGGAACGTTTTTTTTTACAGAAAAACAAGTGCATTATATGTTATTGTTTATTTGTTTTGTTGCCCTACAATGAAATCACTGACGATGTGATATATTACGATGTACTTACAATACGGTGAAAATGTATGAGATGTAATTACCATGCGATGGAATTACCACAGTGATATTACCACGATGTAATTACTGCGATGAAATTACAGTGAATCGTACCAGGTAATTACATTAGGCATCCCTGGGATATAAATAATCCGAAGAACCTTTATAAGGCTTCCAGTGAATAAGGGGATCGATGAAAAAGGCTGACTATGTCTGAGATTGTAGATCGCTCAGATACTTCTTGTAGGGTCACTTTATTTGAATCTTGCAGATCTTTCAGACGTTTTTGATACCTTTTATGACAAACTCCATCCATTACATCTTTTACGAGTTCTGATGTAGGTTCCCAAGTGTCACTACGAAGACCACCTCTGGTAATTGCCTGTTAAGCAAGCAGCCTGTCCCACACTGAATAAGGCTTGAGAGAAAACTCTTTCTACAAAAGCAGATGAATGTGGAAGTATTTTTGAATTGGTCATAAAACGGGAAAGCTTTTCAAATGTGGGAATATCGAGATCATTTCTTGTCTTAATTTGTACCAGAATTCTCGAATTGCATTATAAATTGGAGTTATACTTTTTAAATTTTGGTATGATCTCTCTCTCTCTCTCTCTCTCTATATATATATATATATATATATATATATATATATATATATATATATATATATATAAACAGATTTCCGAGTAAAAATCCCAGCAACCCAGATGCAGTGTTGTCAGATCTACAGATTAATCTGAAATCTACAGATTTTTTATCATGTCTCAGATTTTCAGATTTTCCCTCCAAAATGAGCGAAATCTACAGATTTTTATTCCTTACTATACATGATCCCCAAAATAGACTGTAAATAATGAAAAATGTGTCAGAATTCGAATTAGTTACTATGGTTTTCCTGTTTAAAGCATATGGTATAAGTAGCCTACGTACCCTACTGTAAGTATATATAAGAATCATTGCCTTGGAATCAAAGTAGGGATTGGGATGAAAAAATGAAACCCAGTATGATGCAGAACTCAAACACTTTAAGCAAAATTGCTTAGAGTTTTTTTTATGGAAGCTGCCTCTCAGATTTACAAAAGGTTTCCTTTTGATTCATCGGCAATGGTGTCTTTGAAGGCTTTAAATCCAAAAATAGTTATGGATCAAGGAATACCATCTTTGGGAGATTTGATGACTTCATTTGGCCATTCAATAGAATTAGATGTTTAGAACATACTAGACACAGAATGGAGGTTGCTTGCTAGTTCCTTAGGCATTCTTGATGTTAATTCAGATATGTCACCTGAAATTTTCTGAAACGAAGTAGGTTCTCTTAGGCAAATCGACAATAACTTGATGTTTCCAAATCTTTCGAAATTCATGCAATCACCGCTATGTTTACCACACTCAAGTGCTACTGTCGAGAGAGTTTCTTCTGCCATAAACAGGATGGAAACTAAAACCAGAAATAGATTGTCTACTGAAACCTCAACAGGTTTGCTTCATACTAAGCAATTAATCAGAGGAAAATCGTACTTTGATTTTACTGTAACATCGGCATTGCTGAAGAGAGTAAGGGCTGGAACTGGAAGTATGTATGGTCAGAAAAAGTAGAATATACATTTGCAATATGTTCGTATTCATGGAATTTTTTTTCACTTTTTTATTCCATTTCAGTTACAATGAGAATAATACAAATATACAGACAAATTAATATTATTTTCAGTCCTTTGTTTCATTTGTATATATAAATTTTATTTTTGGTTTTACTATGAGTATGATCATAGCTTGGAGTCTGAAGAATATAATCGTTTGGTTGAAGAATGTTTTGTTATACACAATTTTTTCTTAATTATAATGTTCAAACTCATTATCATGAATACCTTTCTGCTTATAATTTTCAGTCATCCATCCTGTTAGGAAATACTATCAAAATTAAAATGGTTAGCCTGTAATATATTTGTTTCTATACCAAGAAATACAATGCTATATATATATATATATATATATATATATATATTATATATATATATAGATATATATATATATATATATTCGTATATATATATATATATATATATATATATACCCATGTTGAAAGATATAATGATAATGCTTTGATTTCTTAACCACAGAAATTGCGTCTGAATGCAGACAGACGTTTTATAAAACATGTAATTCAAACGCAACAGAATTTTTCACGTACATCTACAGATTTTTGAGAAAACAAATCTGGCTACACTAACCAGATGAGAGAGAAAACCCTGAACCGTCCGGGGTTGGATCTTATCTTAGTAGCAGCAAAGTTAATTACGGTGCGAACCGCTCAAGAATAACTATGCTCTATATGCAGAATGCCATTCATGGCCAATCGATTATTGCAAGGATTCAATGTGACTGGTTAGGTAAGAATTTTCCATGCAAAAGTACAAGACTTATCTATACTAGTGCTTGAGTTTTAATCCTAATTTTGCAACTAAATTATTTATAATATAATTGATATCTTGATTTTCAATTGTAATAATTTTTTTTCTCATTCTTTTAACTTTTTCAACGTTTTTCGTCAATTTGATTTAATTTCGAGTTCATGATATTCAAGATTCTCTCTCTCTCTCTCTCTCTCTCTCTCATTGAATCTGCTCCCTTTAGATCCTGATGTTAAATAAATGAGAATAAAGAAACACTCATAAGTTATTTAAAACAGAAGCGGCTTCACTTTGTCTGGACCGATAAAGCTCGGAAGATTTCAGCCATTTTGTAACCTCCAAAATCTTCTATGCACTATTCTGTATGACGCTTCCTCTCATTCAATAAACATCTCGTTTCATAACATCACTAATTTAAGTTGTTTAAGGCAATTGTTTAAAAAAAGAGGAAAAAAAGCTAAGATCCAAATGTGCATATTTAAGACGTACGTCTGGCAGAGCCAACGCCAAAGTTCAACCGAGTGGCTCTCTCCGAAAGTGTAGATATTATGATTCAACGATTTTACATCTTATTTTATTTCAAGGTCTTTTATTCTTGTAAGTTTATATATTATAACTTTTAAAATAAAATTCGATACAATAAACTAAATTAAAAGCAGAACGATGCTAATGAATCTTGAAAGAGGCAGTATTAGGCCCAAGCCGGAGTCAGTCAGGAATCGGTGCATTAAGGCGAAGTCTGTCTTGTTTACATCGTCTCTCATGAATTCCCATTCTGGTGTTATTCCTTTCCATTCACGAATACATTCCTCTTTCTCATACATTCCAGCTTTAACATGAAGACATGATATACTTTGCATCATTCACATATGTATATCAAGTATTAAGTGTGAACTCAGAGCTACTATAGTCCCGGAAGAGACACGACACCTCCTGGGAAATAATCAATAATAATATAATAATAGATTAATAATAATAAGTGTAGAGAAAAGGAAGGATCCAGCTTTCCCCGACAGACGCTTCACAAAATTCATCTCAAAGAAGAAGAAGAAGAAGAAGAAGAAAGGCATCGGGGGTGAATGTGAATTCCGTCTTCATATTTCTGTATGTTGCTTTAAGCGCTGGGAGTGACATAACTATAGCAATAAGAAGACTATGCTGCTGAACTAGTCATGACTGTAAGAAAACTTTGAAAATATTAACCTATATCAATGATTCGCAAAGTGGGCTTGTCAGGCGAAGATCTCTAATGTCTCCCTTAACCTATTACGATACGTGTATGTGATTATGGTGAAATGCAAATTGGCTGAAATGTTGAATATCTGTGTAAACATGGACGAAAGTATGAAAGAACAATAAATTGCAAGTAACAAACTAGATCTTGCATAGCATCACCGAGGAGACGTTTAGGCAAACAAGTGAAAACTTGCTGTTTCCCCAGCTTACACCGTCTCCTCAACATATCAATCATGCTGAAGATCATCAACTGGAACGCTGGTGGAAAAAGGACAAAGGCAGCCACACTAATTGCAGTCTGCAAAACAGAAAATGTGGACATCATTCTACTCCAAGAAACCATGCTAACAACTGGGACAAAATTCAGAATAACAGGATATAATGTCTACACAACCCCATGTGTAGGCACAGACAGAGGATTGGCAATTCTCGTCAAGAATACAATCCCAACAGCGAGAACACACAACCCAATCCCCTGTGGCAACAATGTGGAAACCCTAGCAGTGAGAATCACACTGCTACACCAGAGGATAGATATATACAACATATATAGAAAAATACATAGAGAAGAACCAGGAGAACTACAGCTCACACAGCTCTTCGCACATGCAGCAGATTCACCAACAATTATATGTGGGGACTTCAACGCACATCACCTCTGCTATCATCCCCATCGACCACAAGCCAACCTGGAGAGCACATAGCTTTCTCTCTAGATGAGTTTGAAGGAGTCTCACTACTCAACTCAGGGCAGCCTACACACATAAGAGGAGGCAGATTAGATTTGACATTTGCCACAACAACAATCAGACACCTAACAAGGTGGCAAGTACACACGACACTAGTGAGCGACCACTTTGCCACAGTAACAGAGCTGGAGATGCAGCAATTACCGCCAATACCGCCACCTCCTCCGACATGGAACCAAGACCTAGCAGACTGGGTTGTATTTCGTCTAGCCCTCGAAGAGTGGGCAGCACAATACACACCTCCAGAAGACATAGATCAGCTAGAAAAAGATCTAGTTGAGGCTATACACAATGCTGCAAACAGGGCAATGCCCATGAGAGTAGGAAGAAGAGACCACACCTACAAAGACTCCTGGTACTTCTGCCCAGAAGTAAGAAGACTGAAAACCCTACTGAACAGGGTAACAAAAAACTATAGGAAAAGAAGGACAACAGAAAACAGGGAACTACTACAAGCAGTCAAAAATGATGTTCAACAGCAGCTGCAAGAGATAAGAATTGAAAAGTGGATGGAATGGTGTACAAAACTATCACAGTACACATCTCTGTCGGAGCTATGGAAGTGGCTGAACAGAGTAGCCGGAAAGAAGAGAACACCCGTAGCAACTCACCCTCACTCACTAGAAGAAGCGGAAAGAATGGCAACATCCTTCGCCAATAGGACTAGCTCAGGTAACCTCTCCCCTGAAACAAGAAGAATTCAGGATCAACTAGCACCGATTCGATGGGAGGAGATCGATGTGGCCTGCCACAGGCCAGATGATACTGACACCCTTTACACAGTAGAGGAACTGAAAGCAGTTTTTAAAGTTGGCAGAGACACAACACCAGGAGCAGACAGGATAACATACACCATGATCAGCAAAATGGGTCCTGCAGGAGAAACAGCCTTTCTGAGAATCCTGAACAAAACACACATCGAACACACAAGACCACAAACCTGGCGGCAGCAAGACACGCAGCCAATCCCCAAACCTAAAGATCCAGAGAACCCAAGACCAATCGCATTGGTGTCATGCATTGAGAAAACTGGAGAAAAAATGGTACTAAATAGAATGAAGTACAAGATTGGTCCACTGCACAAGCAGCTATATGCATATCAGGAAGGAGTCGGAACTACAGAGTGCATAACAGATGTTCTCAGCTATATAAATCAGAAGAAGGCCACAGTAGTCTTCATAGATTTTGAAAAGGCTTTTGAACTAGCCAGTCCAGCAGCAATACTTCAATCAGTAGTAAGGAAGGGAGTCCAAGGACACTTACTAGCCTGGACAAAAAACTACGTACTGGGAAGGCAGGCCAGAGTAAAATTCCAAGGAGTGATGTCTACATTCCACGACTTGGAAAATGGCACCCCTCAGGGAGGAATTCTGAGTCCATTTCTATTCAATATACTAATGGAAAATATAGCCTCCCTGCAGCTTCCAGAAGGCGTAGAAATCTTCATCTATGCCGATGATGTGTGTGTAGTAGTAAGAGGAGCTGTTAGAGTACCCAGAATGCAAAGGGCACTCAATGACATCAACAATAAATTAAATGAGCTAGGCCTAAAAATAAACATAAATAAAACAAAGGCCGTGACAATAAAAGCCCACAGACCGCTGCAACCACTAACAATAGGAGCTGACCCCATAGAATGGGTAGACAGCTACATGTACCTGGGAGTTGTCATAGATCAGCAGCTAACTTTCAAGGAAGAAATCAAGTACAGGTAGTGCTCGAGTTACGATAATTCGTTTTACGATAATCCGATGTTACGATGGGGTTAGCAATTAATACTAAAAAAAAAAAAAAAAGTTGAAAATGCGTATTTTTAAATTTCGCGCACAGCGAGCGCTGGCAGCAGCGTACTACGCTGTACGATATGTTGGCCCGAGAGCGAGAGGCTGGCGTAGGTACAGCGGCAATGAGTTCGACCTCACTTGCGCTCGTTTTGAACCAAGAAACATTAGGTCGGTGTTCGTTTGTGATTTGAGAGTTTTTTTAAGTACCGAAAATTAAAACAAAAAAACTATGTCTGCCAAACAACCAAATAGGTGTCCTGCTGGTAGTGCAAAAAAGAAGAGGCAATCCATCACTTTGGAGCAGAAACTGAAAATAATAAACCAGCGTGAAGCGGGAAAGGCAGTCATGGTTATCGCACGTGACGAACGTTTATCGCAATCGACGGTATCCACCATCCTCAAGGACAAGAAACGTGTAATGGATGCTGTAAAGGCATCTGCTTCAGTTCATTCAACGGTTATATCAAAGAAGAGGATAGGGCCTTTGGAAGAAATGGAGCAATTACTGGTCACGTGGATGGAGGATCAAATACAAAAGCGTATGCCGCTCACCCTCTTAACCATTCAGACAAAGGCGCGCATGCTTTTTGAAGAGCTGAAGAAGAATTATGATGATAACCACAACAAAAGTTTTGCAGCAAGTGCTGGATGGTTTCGTCGTTTCAAGAACCGCCATAATTTTCACAGTGTGAAAATTAGCGGTGAAGCAGCAAGCGCTGATGCCGACGGGGCCGCTAAATTTAAGGATGTTTTAAACGAGATCGTCGTTAATGAAGGCTACTTGCCAGAGCAAATCTTTAATGTTGACGAAACCGGACTTTACTGGAAACGTATGCCACAACGGTCCTACATCCACAAAGAAGCAACGGTGATTCCCGGGTTTAAGGCATACAAGGATCGATTGACTCTTCTGCTTGGGGGAAATGTGGCTGGGTATAAACTTAAGCCCTTTATGATTTATCACTCAGAAAATCCAAGGGCTTTAAAAAACATCGACAAGCAGACACTTCCTGTGCATTACCGTCATAATAAAAAAGCTTGGATGACTGCAATATTGTTCGAGGACTGGTTCGTTCATTGCTTCATTCCGGAAGTGAAAGATTATTGTAGAAAAAATAACATCCCCTTCAAAATTCTTCTGATTCTCGACAATGCTCCTGGCCACCCTCAGCACATCGGAGATAGTATTAACGAGAATGTAAAAGTTGTGTTTCTGCCACCAAACACAACTTCTCTCATACACCCCTGGATCAGGGTGCTGTGGCTACGTTCAAGGCGTATTATCTTCGGAACACGTTTGCGCAGGCTGTTCAGGCTACGGATAACGAGGAGAAAGATCTCAGAACTTTCTGGAAAGAATTTAGTGTTCTTAACTCCATTATGAACATTGGAAGGGCGTGGAAGGAGGTAAAGAAAGAGTGTATGAATGGGGTCTGGAAAAATCTGCTGAAAGTGTATGTGAACTCGTTTAAAGGTTTCGATCAGAATGAAGAAGAAGTGGAAATCAATAAAAAGATCTTGATACTTGGGAAAAGTTTAGATTTAGAAATTGACGAGGAAGATATCCAAGAACTTATAGATGTGCAAGATGTAGAGCTAACGGCAGAGGATTTAATTGCACTTGCAGAAGAGAAAAAAAAAGCAGAAGAGGAAGAAGAAATAAAAGAGCCGGAGCGAACGTTTACGACTAAAAAACTGGCAGGAGGCGTTTTGCTTTATTTGATCAAGGACTGAAACTTTTAAGTGAAATGGATGGGGACGAGGAACGGTTTGCCAAAGTTCAGAGGGCTCATCAAGACAGTGTTGCATGTTACCGATTATTTATGAAGAACGAAAAAAAACGCACTGTGCAACCTACAATGGATTTTTTCTTCAAGAGAACGACTCCAGTGCATTCGCTTCCCCCAGCCCTACCCCCTCACTTGAGACTCGATCCTGTACGTCTCGGAACAGTTGTTTCCTCGAGACACCTGAACTTACAGAAGAAGAAATTTTATCTGAGGAAGAGCGAATTGATGATCCTGCTGCTTTATCATCATCCTCCTCTTCCGATCTTTAGTTATAGTAGCCATGAACAGCCTGACACCGATCACGTATGCCGACAACGGACCGAATCTTGGTGAGT
Organism: Macrobrachium nipponense; assembly: GCF_015104395.2. Lineage (NCBI taxonomy): Eukaryota > Metazoa > Arthropoda > Malacostraca > Decapoda > Palaemonidae > Macrobrachium > Macrobrachium nipponense. The sequence continues at coordinate 1,969,931 of NC_087214.1, read as the reverse complement.
ACCCTTTACGCTACAGTCTGATCCTTGTTCTTATTATTAAGTTTCTTTTTATACTTAATTATCATAAGTCAATCTGCATTGAAACACCCGAACTAGCTGATATTAATAATTACTATACCTTATATGTATAGGTATACTGTGTAGTGTAGGCTAATCTTCCATATATGTGTATATAGCCTAGCCTATATGGTACTGATTAACTTAGTGTAGGCTAGGCTATATCCGAGATACGATTTTCTCAACTTACGATGGGTTTTTCGGAACCTAACCCCATCGTAAGTAGGAGAATACCTGTACTTGAGAGAAAGAGCAAATGCAAGACTGGCCGCCATGAGATACATGTCATCCCTGAAGGAAGGAGCAAATGAACACATACAAAGGAAGTACTACCTAGCCTGCACCAGAACATTGGTGGACTATGCTGCCCCCACTCTGATAAGGCTGACAGAGGCTCAGAAAGAATCACTGGGGGTCATTCAAAACAATGCAATGAGGCTCATGCTAGGAGCACCTACATGGACAAGGCTGTGCAACCTCAGGCTTGAAACTAACTTGCCAAAACTAGAGGATAGGATTGCACAGCAAAATGCAAGCACAATGGCCAAGATGTTCCTCTCAGAAAGAGACTCCATCTCTAAGAAAAGAGCAAGAGAGGAACTTGCTAAACACCCAGAGATTCAAACTTCAAGTTCCTATGGTAAGGACCAAAGTGACAACATCAAGAGTCTAGGCATGGCAGAAACACTGCTGCAACTAGGTCCAGACACAACACAGGGCACACAACAACTACCACCCTGGAAGAAGGACACTGCAATATACAAATACACAAGCCTGCCAAGAGCAAAAGAGGACTGCACAAGAGAAGAGCTAAGAGCGGCGGCCTATGAAGCATCAGAAACACTGAGACCATAGGGGCACAAACATACTACACTGATGGCACTGTAGATCCTGAGAATCAAACTACGGGAGCTGCTGGAGGACCTCCAACCACGCCTCCACTATGCAGACAGAGTTAACAGCAATAAGACAGGCACTGCTGTACTCACTGGAGAATGAAGAAGGGCCTGTAATCATCCACACAGACTCAAATTCCTCAATGCAAGCCCTGCAACAACAGAAAAATAAAGAAAATAAGGCACTGCTGGCTGGAATTAAAACACTGCTACACCAGCACAGCGAAAGAGGAAGACCTGTTACCTTAAACTGGATACCCAGTCACGTAGGAATTCCAGGCAACGAGAGGGCTGATGAGCTAGCCAAAAGTACAAAACACATTGACAGAGTGCAAATACATATACAACCTGCACTGCAACAAGTCAAGAATGCAATGAAACCACTCTGCAAAGAAAAATTGCTAAAAGACCATCGTGAGTGGGTAGAAAAGAACTCACCGTCTGCCAGATGGTATAAGACATCTACTGGTCTAGTGCCTCCTCCCATAGACAGGCACACACCAAGAAAACTTGCTGTGATCATCCACAGACTCAGGCTAGGATATAAAGCCTGCTGGGAAATTGTGGAAAACAGTGTCAGACCATGTGAACACTGTCAAGAAGAAATGCAGCAACCACTCCTTCACTACCTGCTGGAATGCAGAGAAACAGCACAGCTAAGAGGTGCAGCACAAAATGAAGTACCTGCACAAGATGCTGAGCATGCAGCTGCCACAGTCACAAAGACAATCATTGAAAACTTAGAAGAGCATGCCCAGGTGCTCTACAACCTACCTCCACCAAGGTAATCAAACTAATAAGTGACATCAATCACCCTCATCACATCCCCTCACTGTAAGGCTCTATCCACATCATCCACTATCATTCTTTTAAAACTTTACCTACAACTGAAATCCTTCCGCAGGGACCCAAGGGAGTAAAGGGTTGGACAACCCCACCTGCACCGCTTCTCCGATATTCGAAAGCCTTACATTCCTTCAAACTTCTACTATAATATGACATGATGGCCCTCTCTTACTGACACCATCATCCTTCCCCTGTCCACTCCTATCTCTACAACTAAAAGATATTTCCAATTTCAAAAAAACTAACCATGTACCTAAAGAATCTTTTCAGATCACCTACGGGCCAAACAAGGGAAAGGCCCGTGCCAACAAGAAGTGTTGGCTTAATACAACAACAATAACAACAACCTGGTGATAGGTAAGATGCTGCTTCTCTTCACTCATCATTGCAAAAGCGTCAGGACATTACCAACTATAGATTGTATCGCATGATCATAAAGGGTTAAGAATTCTCTATCTTCTTTCATCCATTATGCGACCAGTGTTAACCATCAGTTTTGCCCATACTGCTTAATTGGATGTGAAGATCGCCTTGAGATGTGATAATTTCTGAGTAAAAGTGTATTTTGTACATGAACTTTCCTGTCAGATATATACTTAGCTTTACGTCTCTGACGTCACGACAGAATTCAAAACTCGCGGCACACGCGACAGGTAGGTCAGGTGATCTACCTTACCCGCCGCTGGGTGGCGGCTGTAAGAACCAATCTCCCTTTCCAGCCAGAATTTTTCTGTCGCCGGTGACGACTACACCTGTGGTTGTTACCTCCTGACAGCTTTATTCGATTCTCGTTGCCTTGGATTTATTTGGACTGACTTTCGGTGAAGTACCTGATCTTGTTGGCTTGGCATACGGACTTGTGGATTGTTTTTTGATATTGGTTTGGATTTTTCTTTGATTTCAAGATGTCTGATGTAGAGGTTAAGAAATCTTCTATGTTTAGGGTGTGCTCTATGGATGAATGCAAGGTGAGGCTACCGAAAGCTACAGTAGATCCTCACACAGTATGCTTGAAATGTAGAGGAAAAGAATGTTCTTTTGTTAACCCGTGTAATGAGTGTGAGAAGTTGGATGAGGGTGAATGGAAGGCTCTTTCTTCCTACTTGAGGAAGTTGGAGAAAGACAGGGTGAGAAAAGCTTCGTCTAGAAGTTCTAGTAAGTCTCGTATTAGCGAGGTAGAAGTAGACAATCCTGTTGTAGCATTAGATCCTTCTCCAGTTTCAGCTCCTGCGCCCTGCATCGAACCTAAAGATACGACTTCGGAAGTGGCAACCATGAGAGCCACGATCCTTAGCATGGAGAAGAAGATTCGTTCGTTGCAAGGTAAGAGTAATAGTGAAGGTGAATTGTGCAGTGACCCCAGTGCAGTGGAGGGTGCGTCTGATCGGCTCCTTAATGCTTCCAGGCCTAGACCTCTTCCAGACTCCCAATCCCAGTGGAGGAGGAAAGTCAACAGCCGCAGGAAGGTTAGGGAGAACTCCCACCGATCAGGCGTCCCCTCGGTAGATCCTGATGTTTGTACCCAGGCTGCCCTTGTTCGCGCGAAGAAGGAGGTATTGCGCCAGTGCTTCTCTTCTTCTTCCTCACCTTCGCCTAGAAGAGGATGGAGCGCCTCGGATTCATCGTGACCGCTGAAGAGAGCCTGGAAGGCTCCTTGCGCCTTTCCTTCCAGCCCGCAATGTTTTCCAGAAGAGCCGGAAGTGGATATCAAGAAACCCAGGAGGGAGCAGGAGTTCTCGCCTCAGAGTAGGCTTCGATCCTCTTCACCTGTGGAGGATTTTGCAAGATCTCCAGCTCGGATTCTTGCGGGGCTGCAAGCTCAGATTTCGGCGCTGGCGGGCTCCTTGGCTGGAGGTACGCGTCGTAAGAAGGACGTCTCTCTCCCCGTCAAGAAGTCTAGGATACCTTCGCCTGCATTACCTTCTCAGTCGGAGGCGGCTCTCTCTCCTGTAACAGCGGATGGAAGGAGGCGCTCTTCCCTTGGCAGACGCTTGTCGTCTTCCAGGCGACAATCGCCCAAGAAGCTTTCTCCTGGCGACTTCATTTCTCCAGTAGAAAGGGATCTAGCGCCTAGTAGGCGCTCGTCTAAAGATAAGCGTACAGCTTCGTCTTCTCGCTCCTTTCCGAAGATCCTTCAATCTCCGGATAAGAGAGCCTCCTCTTTCATGGATTCTTCAAGAGACAGGATCTCTCCTTATGTTAGGCGCCTAGAGCCTGGTAGGCGCTACTCCCCAAGTAGACGCTCTCCCGCTTCCAAGCCGCGGTATGTGCGGAAGATAGGCGCTTTTCTCCTGATAGGCGCGGCTCTCCTATTAGCCGCTCTGTTCAGGACAGGCGTAAAGAGCCTGAAAGATATGTTTCGGCTGAGAGACTACCTTTTGCAGAGACCCACGAGTCTCGATCTAAGTTTGTGGAGCATGGTAGACGCCGGTCTCCGAGTAGGCGATCTTCTCCAGGGATTCGCTCTCCTGTAAGTAGGCGCCAAGAGCCTAGTAGGCGTTCTCCTCATTGTAGGCGCAGTTCACCAGGCAGCCGCTCTCCTTTGGACAGGCGCATGGATCCTGTTAGGCGCCTTGAGCATAGTAGGCTCTCCTCTCCTAGCAGGCGCTCCCCTTTGGACTCCCGGGAATCTAGGAGTAGACTTAAGGATCAAAGAGGACGCACTCATCAGTTTAGGTAAGGAACGCATTCGAGAGGAGCTCTCCCGAAGCTTTGGCTTCCCCTGATAGGCGCCAGACGGCTGCCAGACACTCCCTAGATAGACGCACTCTTTAGAGAAGTCCAACTGTCTCGTAAAGAAGCCGAGGGTTCTTCGGTGGATGAAGTGGAACCTTCAGAAGAGGATTTAGTTAAGGATTCTTCGGTATCGTCCTATAAGATCCTTACAGATCTCCTTCTTCAAGAGTTTGGAGACTCCCTTACTCCCGTCGCTCCTCCGTCTCCTCTCTCGTTATTCTCGACTTCTAAGAAGACGAAGGTTTCCTCTTGTGTGAGGATGAAGCCAACCATCTCAATGAAAAAGGCTTTGAGAGGTTTTGGTGATTGGCTGCTTTCTAAGGAGGAGAAAGGGAAGACTGTGTTTTCTTTCCCACCTTCCAAGCTTACGGGCAGACTAGGTTTTTGGTATGAGTCTGGAGAACCCCTAGGCCTGGGTCTTCCGTCATCTGCAGATGCGGACTTCTCTTCACTGGTGGATGCAGCACGACGCTCGGCTCTCTTGTCTGCTAAGACTCCCTGGGCTATGAACGAGCTCGACCACCTGTTGAAGGGAATGTTCAGTCTTGGAAGTCTTCAACTTCCTTGACTGGTCTTTGGGGGTCTTGGCTAAAAAGACTCAGAACCCGGATTCTATTTCGCCAGAGGATCTCAACAGTGTTCTGACGTGCATAGATAAGGCAGTTAGAGATGGATCGAGCAAAGTAGCCTCCCTGTTTGGAGCAGGGGTTCTTAAGAAGAGATCAGTCTTCTGCTCTTTTCTTACAAAGTCCGTCTCGCATGCTCAAAGAGCCTCGCTTCTATATTCGCAGCTCTCGTCTCTTCTCTTCCCGAAGAAGATAATCCAGGACATCTCAGGATCTATCTCTGCGAAGGCGACTCAAGACATGCTCGCTCAGTCAGCACGGAAACCTAGGACCTCCTTCCAGACGAAGACTAAGAAGGAGACTCCAGCTAGACAGGAGCCCTTTCGAGGGGGCCCTCCTTCTAGAGCCTCTACCTCTAGAGGTAATAGACCATTCAAGAGAGGTAGATCCTTCTCACGCTCTTCCAGAGCTAAGAAGTAGGGAAGTAGTCCTCCAGACATCAGTAGGTGCCAGGCTTCTAAGATTCTCGGAAGCCTGGGCAAAGAGAGGAGCGGACAACTGGTCCCTCTCGATTATCCGGAAAGGATACCTGATTCCCTTTATGGAAAGACCACCGTTGACGACGACTCCGAGGGAGTTGGTGGCCAGGTACAGGGATCCCATCATGAGCCTCGCTCTAACGCACGCAGTGGAACAAATGTTTGAGAAAGAGGCTATAGAGCTAGTGAGCGACCCATGCTCAGCGGGCTTTTACAACCGCCTATTTCTAGTTCCAAAAGCCTCAGGAGGATGGAGACCGGTTCTGGATGTAAGCGCCCTGAATTTCTTTGTAGAAAAGAGGAAGTTCACCATGGAGACGACATCCTCAGTGTTGGCGGCTCTTCGTCCAGGGGATTGGATGGTGTCCCTAGATCTTCAGGACGCTTACTTCCATGTGCCTATCCATCCTTCTTCAAGGAAATACCTCAGGTTCATGATGGGAGGAAGGATATTCCAGTTCAGGGCCTTGTGTTTCGGCCTTTCAACAGCCCCTCAGGTCTTCACAGGACTAATGAAAAATGTAGCAAGATGGCTACACTTGGAGGGAGTCAGGGTGTCCCTTTACTTGGACGACTGGCTAATCAGAGCCAAGTCACAGAAAAGATGTTTGGAGGACCTACAAAAGACCCTTTTCATGGCGAGTTCTCTGGGACTTTTGGTGAACTTTCAAAAGTCTCAGTTGATCCCAGTAAAGATCGTATCTATCTGGGGATTCGGATGGTTTCTCTGGATTTTCGGGCTTTTCCGTCTCCAGAAAGGATAGCCCGAGGGTCAGAGAGAGTCAAAGCCTTCCTAGAGAAAGACGTATGCACAGCGAGGGAGTGGATGGGTTTGTTGGGGACACTCTCCTCGTTGGAGCAATTCCTTTCTCTAGGAAGGTTGCACCTCAGACCTCTCCAGTTCTTTCTACATCGAAACTGGAGGTGTCGTTCGCAAAACCTAGAGTTCTCCTTCGAGATCTCAAGAGAAATCAAGAAGGACCTCTCTTGGTGGGCCAACCCTCTCAGGTTTGCAGAAGGGATGTCCCTTCACATTCCGAACCCCAACCAAGTGTTGTATTCCGACGCGTCGGAAACAGGTTGGGGAGCAACGCTCGGCTCAAGAGAAGTGTCAGGCACCTGGAAGAAAGAACAGGTGACCTGGCACATCAACAAGAAAGAGCTGATGGCTGTTTGGCTAGCTTTGAAAGCATTCGAGCCCTATGTCCTAGCTTCGGCAGTACAGATCAACTCGGACAACACCACGGCCCTGGCATACATCAGGAAGCAAGGGGGGACTCACTCCTTCTCCCTGTACGAGACAGCAAAAGAACTTCTGCTTTGGGCAGAGGAAAGGAAGATTTGTCTCCTTACCAGGTTCGTACAGGGAGAAAAGAACGTCAGAGCAGACCTCCTAAGCAGGAAAGATCAAGTCCTGCCTGCAGAGTGGACTCTTCACGAGGATGTTTGCCAGGACCTGTGGAATCTTTGGGGCAGGCCTCATATAGACCTCTTCGCCACAGCCAAGAATGCGAGGATAGCCAACTACTGCTCTCCGATATCGAACCCGAGGGCAGTGTCGATAGATGCTTTTCTCCTAGATTGGAAGGGCCTAGACATGTATGCTTTTCCTCCATTCAAGATACTGGGAGAGACTCTCAAGAAATTTGCAGAATCGGAGGCAGCAAGGATGACGCTGGTAGCCCCGTTCTGGCCCGCACAAGTATGGTTCACAGAGGTACTGGAATGGTTAGTAGATTTTCCGAGAACATTACCACAGAGGATCGATCTGCTCAGACAACCCCACTTCGACAGGTATCACAAAAACCTCCCCGCTCTAGATCTGACTGGCTTCAGACTGTCAAAAGTTTGGTCAGAACGAGAGGGTTTTCTACAAGAGTTGCAACGGCTATCGCAGCAGCAAGAAGGCCTTCTACCCTTAGAGTCTACCAATCGAAGTGGGACGTCTTTCGACGGTGGTGTAGGAACCATCACTTTTCCTCTTCCAGTACCTCTGTAACCCAAATAGCAGACTTCTTACTTTTCCTTAGGGAGAAAAGTGGACTGGCGGTATCAACCATTAAAGGTTATCGTAGCATGCTATCTGCAGTGTTTAGGCACAGAAACTTAAACATTTCAGAAGACAAGGACCTTCATGATCTAATAAGATCTTTTGAAACGTTGGAATCTGGATGTAGTGCTACGTTTCCTGAGGTCCCCTAAGTTCGAACCGCCTCAGTCTGCCTCTTTTAGAGACCTCACGAGGAAGACACTTTTTCTCATGGCATTGGCTTCCGCAAAGAGGATTAGTGAACTCCATGCATTAGAAGGAAATGTGGGATTCTGAGGAGATGCAGCTATCTGTGCATTCCTACCTTCGTTCTTGGCTAAGAACGAGAACCCCTCAAATCCTTGGCCCAGGAGCTTTGAAGTCCAAGGCTTGTCTGCCTTAGTAGGCGAGGAAGCAGAGAGGTCACTTTGCCCAGTACGAAGTTTAAAGTTTTATCTGCAGAGAAAGAAAAAACTTAAGGGCAATGATGTCAACCTTTGGTGCTCTGTAAGAGATCCAAGGAGGACTCTTTCGAAGAATGCGCTTTCTTTCTTTATCAGAAGCCTGGTGAAAGAAGCACATGCGATATGTGATGAAAGTCAATTCAAACTTCTTAAGGTCAAAGCTCATGAGGTAAGAGCTATTGCCACGTCATTAACTTTCAACAAAAACATATCCCTGAGTAATATTATGAAGGCAACATTCTGGCATTGCAACTCAGTCTTCGCAAACCACTATCTGAGAGACGTCAAAATTACGTATGAAAAGTGCTTCGCGTTAGGCCCGTACGTATCGGCGGATTCGGTGCTGGGGCAGGGAGCTGAGACATATCCTTTGTAGTATATATTTTCCCCCTTGTTTAGGTTGTAAGTTTTTGGTTGTTTGAAAGAGCATGCGGGTAGGCATGTCTTTCATGTCGTATGTCTAACAATGATTAGATTGGTTAGGTGATCGGTTTATGTTTGAGCTCCTTGCAATGATAGTGGTTAGGTTCTGTCATATAAGTGGGCGAATCCCCTTTGACAAGATCCTGCTCGGATTCTATCAAGTAAGCGGATAACCAAATCCCTTTGATAGACCCAAAGAGTCTGTCAGCTGTAGGTCACGCCCTCGCTGAAGCTCTTCAGGCAACGCAGACTCATAGACAGTTACTACGAAGTCTTCTGCCTAAACAGGTAAGAACCAAGGTTGTATTTTACATCCTACAACAAGTGTTGTTTTCCCCTTTTTCCATATTTATATTGCTGTCTCTTTCCCTCCACCAAGGGTGTCAATCAGCTAAGTATATATCTGACAGGAAAGTTCATGTACAAAAATGTTCTTACCTGCCAGATATATACGATTGACGGCCCGCCCAGCCTCCCCTCAGGAGACAGGTGGAAGAGAAAAATTCTGGCTGGAAAGGGAGATTGGTTCTTACAGCCGCCACCCAGCGGCGGGTAAGGTAGATCACCTGACCTACCTGTCGCGTGTGCCGCGAGTTTTGAATTCTGTCGTGACGTCAGAGACGTAAAGCTAAGTATATATCTGCCAGGTAAGTATGTACAAAACCTTATTGTATACTAACAATAACATATTTGTGGACTTTGAAAATTTTTATTGAGTAATGCGCAGTGACGCTCTAGTAGGTGAAGTTTTTGGAATTAAACGGTTGATAATTGTGGAGATATGCAGTAGACAGAATGGGGGGTATTAGGTTGATGGAAAGAATGTATGCACTACTTACTCAGATATGGTAGGTGGAAAGAGGAGATGACGACTTTGATAGCCCTTGACGGATGGAGTGAAACAGGTCTGGAAAGGAAGGGACTCAATGTCTAGCAAGTAGGAAGGAGAATGCACTGCAGCCAGAGTGAGTGGCACAGTGTATGTGTAAGTGTTACATAATAAAAATATGGAAGGTTATTCCATAAAAAATTAAAACTATGATTAATTAAAACCAGTGACCCAAGAGGTCAACCAGATTGCTTGCAGGAATGTGATCAGACCAGAGACGATAAGTAGGCTAAGATGACGTATACAATAAAGTAGGCTAAGATGACGTGTTCTAATCAGTCAGTGTCTAGTGCCGTCACCTGTAGTCATTCATTTGTTTATAAACTTTAGTCCAAGCATCCTGCTTGAGACAAACACCGTGACCTATAGCTCAAGCGGCCTGCGTGATTTGTAATCTGTGTCATCTATGTGTATGTTCGTATGTTCGAGCTACTGTCTGCTTCCTTTATGAATTGTAAACCAGATTGTAGAGGAGAAGCGATCAAGCTATCGTCATTAGAAGACCTGTCCATTTTTATCTGAGCTTCATAATGTAGAATCCAATCAGTCATCATCATTGGCAGACTTGTACAATTTCATCTTATAATCTCAGAAGAATAGATGTATTTTTTGTACTCAGTGTTTTCTACTAGAACTATCATCATGAGTTTAACACATCTCCGTCGTCCTAACCAGAGAAGATACTGACTTCGTAAGTTATCATCAAACCCCAAGACACTCCAGTGAGTATGGAAGTCAGAACCAACCGACTTAGCGTAAGATTATCGCAAGTCTAACATAACCACACAGGGCGCATTATTATACAAGGCAACAGCCCTAACATATGTAGGGTGTTCAATGTGCTGTTGATATGCTTATTGTGTAACTGATTCCTGCGTTATTACTTCCTATGGAGTCACTCCTGTTCGGGAGAAATGGCTTTTGATATTGAAAAATAAAATTCATAGCAACAACTTGTTTAGTGAAGTCTTTATCAGAATCTTCATGGGGTAAGATCCTGAATTGGGTCAAAATGTCTTTCAGACACTTCTATGATCCCCATTTTCCTCCTGTTATGCCTTTCACTTTCAGCCTGAATCCTAGATTCCACTCCCTGGAAAGCTGTCTGTGTGGATATATTAGGAAGGCCCAGGAAGTCGTGGAGAGAGAGAATAGCAGAAGACCTACACTATGGGAATTCAGGCAGAAAGAGCAGAGGACATGAGTGAGGGGGAGACATAATTTGTATCACGTCTAACCCCACAATGTGGAAGAGTCTGTGCATAGCAGTTGTGGAATCTTCTTATAAAAAAATGTTCAAGTGAGGAGTATATTCACTCTCTCTCTCTCTCTCTCTCTCTCTCTCTGCAGGCTGATTTCTTATTGGAGTCATCTTAGGTTTTGATTGTCTGCTGACTCTGTCCAAAAGGTTTTCTTTGGCTGAAGATTTTAAGAAAGAAAAATAAAGAAAAGAAGCTAAAGAAGTAAAATTCATCAGTCCTCGAGCGGTACTGAAACTCTGGACCACCGTAATGAAAAGATGTCCACACTACCACTTACCTACCATGATTTTATAGATATAATTTAGAGTCCACGAAGCTGTGAGCTGCCCTTGAACTTTGCAATACAAGACTACCATTTAATCATCAATAGGGTACTATTACTACACACGCCATGAGCAGCGGTGCTCAATGGAGCCATATTCTTTGTTTCATTTTGAGTAGATCCCTGTAAACAAACATTGTTTCTCTCTCCATTAGGTAAATGTGAATTACCGGTACTAAAGTCATCTTTTGCTTTCCTGTTATGACGAGCAAGTACTTTTGTGAGAAATTCCTCTCAAAACGATTTTTTCTAATGTTTTTTGTGTATTCACTTGTTTCTGTTCTATATATCCCTTTACTATAGTTACTAGTATCTATCTCATAAGAAATGATTGATTGATTTTCTAGTGTGAATTGCTGCCTATCAGGTCAATCGACAGACAGGGACTATGTTATTTTATTTGTATTCATGTGATAACTAAATATATTTGTATGCCTTTGTATTTTGTGAAATTATGTACATCTATTGCATGTCATAATAAGGGTGAAAGAATCACATCTACTACTCGAGAATGACACCCTTAACATTACTTTATCTGATTTTTGCTACGTTTTAGCATGTAGTATTTGTGGTTTTACCTGGAGATGAATTCTTTTGACGTAAACGTCAATAGACGTTTTAGCAACGAAGTATAAGAAGGTACTGCTTTAGTTATGATAATTCATTTATCCATATATATATGAAATTGCTCTTGAAGAATGTATTGCGCATGTCGTGTATGGTAAGAGTTGGAGGTGTTATTAGATCTTGTTTGTACCTCTCACCAGAGAAGCTATTAGGAAAGGTCTATATGGAGGAGTTATGGAGTTCCATTTGACAACGCCTGTGTGTGTGTGTGTGTGTGTGTGTGAGAGAGAGAGAGAGAGAGCACGAGAGAGAGAGAGTGTGTAATTGCTGTATGAATAATTAGCGACTGAATTGGTTGTTGGAGGGTTCTGGGCTGTCTGCTGGTGCTGTTGATTGTTAGAGTTCTGTGTTTTTAGCTAGTTTTCAGTCAGTCTTGGGTGTGGTATATTATTATTTAAGGATGTACTATGTTTTGCTCCTGCCTTCTTCTCTGTTTTGTAACCCTAGTTTAATACGAGTGTTGTCCCATCAAGAAGCATTATCTCACTTTGTTTACATAAGGGACTCTGAGAGACAATGGCGGTCAATACACCATACCAACATATCTGTTAGGTAATTATTAGTAATATTATAGGGTAAGGACCACTAGCATTGTAAGGGATATTATCATTTACTGTTGTCATTGTAAATATACTGTACTAGATTATTAAGGAAGGAATTTGTGTTTGTTTCAGACTGTAGTAATCGTTTAAGTTGAGTAAAGCTTGGAACCTGCAGCCAAGTGTTTTCTTGTCATCACAATTTACTCAACTTAACCACAACCATGGAGAGGGTGCTGAAACCTGCTCATCTGGAATTCGACCCAAGTTCCCCAACAGCAGCGAAGGAGTGGCGACATTGGCATAGGACCTTTGTGAACTTCATCGAGGAGTGTGGTGAGAATGCACCTAACAAATTCAGGACACTTGTAAATTGCGTGTCTCATACAGTGTTTGAGTATATTGAAGAGTGTGCAGACTTTGAGTCAGCTATAACTATACTAGAAAGACTGTAAGTGAAAACACCAAATGAGATTTTTGCTAGGCATTTACTTGCAACAAGGCGGCAGAAGCCAGGTGAATCACTTGACAAATTCTTGAGAGAATTAAGGAAGTTAAGTAAAGACTGTAATTTAAAAGCTGTCAGTGCTGATCAATATTGTGAGGAATTAATTCGGGATGCCTTCATCAATGGTCTCTCTTCAGCTCACATACGCCAACGCCTCCTAGAGAACAACATGCTTGACTTACAAGGTGCCTACAATCAAGCTTATTCCTTGGACCTTGCACAAAGGAATGCTGAAGCCTATACGCTTCTCTGACTGCACACACTGCTGTTACTGTTACCCCTCAGAATCCACCGACATCACAAGTTCTTCACTCAACTGCAGTGGTAAACCTCAAGTCTTTGGAAGAGGATGCCATTTCTGAAAAGTCAGCAGTTGCTGCTACCTACAATGTACGAAAGAAATGCTACTTTTGCGGAGGACCATATCATGCTAGAAGTACATGCCCAGCACGTGGAGCTACCTGTCATAAATGTTCTAGGAAGGGACATTTTGCTCGAGTTTGCCAGTCTAAATCGACAAGAGCGTCCGTAGCAACAGTGTTTAGTTCTCATATTATGACTACAGTGACAAATGTTCCTCACGGACTTTTGCAGGCTGCTACTGTAGTAACAGTTAAAGGCAAGAAGTTGAGTGCCCTAATAGATTCATGTAGTACTGAGAGTTATATAAGTGAGAAAGTTGTTCAAGAATAAGAACTGAAAGTGCATCCAAGTAGTAAGGAAATTAGTATGGCTCAGAAATCTTTAAATACTAGTTCTCCCGGATATGTTGTGGCCGACCTCATGCTGGGACTCAACAATCAATCTTATCCTGATACACATCTTGGTGTACTGAGGGACCTGTGCGCAGACATAATTCTTGGGCTAGATTTCCAGAGACAGCATCTAAGTGTAACATTTGAATTTGGTGGGCATAAATCTTAGTTAACTTTGAAAAACAGCAATAACTATGGTGTTCTTACAGCTGCAGCACTAGAGGAACCATCACTCTTTCATAGTTTATCACCTAATTGCCAGACAATTTCTACCAAATCCAGACGTTACAGTAAGGATGACCAAGACTTTATAGGAAAGGAAGTAAATAGGCTACTCCGTGAGGCCGTAATTGAACCAAGTTTATCTTCATGGCAAGCCCAAGTTGTTGTCATGAAAAACCCAGGTGATCAGAATAAGAAGATGTGTGTTGACTACTCACAGACAATTAACCAGTATACTGAGCTGGATGCATACCCATGACCAAGGATTGATGACATGGTGAATAATCTTGCTAAGTACCATGTGTTCTCTACATTTGACTTGAAAAGTGCATATCATCAGATACCAATTAAAGAGTCAGACAGGAAATACACTGCTTTTGAGGCAAATGGTGGTCTGTATCAATTCTGCAGGATTCCTTTGGGAGTAACGAATGGAGTAGCTGCTTTCCAGCGAGCAATGGACAAATTAGTAAAGGAAGAAGGTTTGCAGGGTGCTTTTCCTTATCTTGACAACATCACAATTGCTGGAACTACTCAAGAAGAGCATGATCACAATGTAGATAATTTTCTAAAGGTTGTGGAACGAAGACGGCTAACTCTAAATGAATGCAAAACCATCAAATCAGTGCGCTCCATAAAAGTTCTAGGTTACTGTGTGGGGAATGGACATATACAACCAGATCCTGAGAGACTTCATCCACTGCAGGAACTATCTCCTCCAACAGATCTGGGATCCCTAAGGGGAACTCTAGGTATGTTTGCTTACTATGCCAAATGGATTCAAGATATTTAAAATAAAATTCAGCCCTTTGCAGCTACAAAGAAGTTTCCTCTAGATGCAAAAGCTCTAAATGCCTTTAAGCAACTCAAAAAGGAACTTGAAAATGCCACCCTGTATTCAATTGATGAAAACGTGCCATTTGAAGTTGAGTGTGACGCATCTGATGTCGCCGTCTCTGCAGTTCTAAACCAGGGTGGTAGACCTGTTACTTTTATGTCCAGAACACTGCAAGGGAGTGAACTTCGCTACCACATTGTTGAGAAAGAAGCTACGTCGATGGAGTCACTACCTGGCCCCAAGTCATTTTACTATAATAACTGATCAGCAGGCTGTAACATTCATGTTTGACAATAGAAAGCGTACTAAGATAAAGAATAACAAGATACATGCGTGGAGGGTGGAACTTGCAGCTTACAGCTATACAATACACTATCGCCCAGGGAAGGAGAATGTGCTTCCTGATGCTGTTTCCTGAGCCTCCTGCTGCTCAACCTTCTCTACTTCTACACTTACCGACCTTCATAATGGCCTTTGCCATCCTGGGGTTACCCGACTGTTGCACTTTGTAAGATTGTCAAATTAGCGTAATTTATTGCTTGTTTATTTTCTTAAATCAGCCTTGTACCTTAGTTTTAAGTGCTCTCTTATATTCAGTTCAGTTAACGTAACGTTCAGTGGTTTTGCCCAGTGATTCCTCCTCTTGTTGTGAATTGCCTAACTATCGTGTTAACGATTGTTTTTATTTTGTTTTCGAGTTGGAATGGAACTGTTGTGCGGTGAGTGGAGGCCGGCCTAAGACAGTTCGGGCCTGTATAAGCTTCTGGACGTACGCTCTTTTGTTAGCAGCCTTGTGGAGATTGACCGTAAGCCTTTTGAAGGATTCCTCCGACGGACTTTCCCTTGGAAGTGGTTTTGCATAGATGTGCTGAGCCATGTACGGTGTACGTACATTGTTGGAGTTTGATCACGGCTGTGGTATCGCAGGTTATCGTCACTTGCGACGCCTGTACTCCTGATTCCCGCCGGAGGATTTGGCAGAAGACGTGGTCGTTGCTGTCCCGCCCCCGTAGGAGGTGTTACGCCAACCACTGTCCTGTCCGTCTTCAGCTGCTTGTCCAGGAGAGCTAAGGGCTCGTGAGGAGGCTCGTAGGGAGGCAATTGCCAGGTAAGAGGTGATTATCCTGTGTTGTCCCTCGGAATTGAACTCGACCCCTGGGTCTACCTGGACAATTTGTGAGCTCCCCCGTATAGCTGCTGGGAGGTTGAAGAGACCTCCAGGCACTCCTGTGCACGTCTTTGTAACGTAGAATTTAAGCACTATTTAAGGGTTAATTGTATCATTTATATTTGTATATATATGTTGTATTGAGTTAGGGGTATTTGGTATTTATTGCCCCTCAGAATGGCTATTTGAATTAGTTTTAAGTTTAATACCACCACGGTTAGGTAGGAGGTTTAAGGCTTTCCTTACTTTATTTTCTCTGGACTTTCTTCCTTCTTTCTTATAGTTGTAGGATAGTGGTTTTATTATTGGGCCCGTGTTATGATTATTTGAGCCTTTGGCATATGTCCTTTCTTTGCTTTGTATGGGTCAGCTTTTAGTGTTAGGAGTCCTTGTGAGCCCGTTATTTACTATTTGTATTTTGTATATTTATTAAATTGATTCACAAGGCTGATTTAGTATTAAGTGTACTTTATTATTAAATATTGTTGAATTTATTCTGGTGTTTGTGTCCACATTCCTCTTACCCTGTATACTTTCTTACCGCCTACGATCCTTGTGTAGTAAAGTATAAAGAACCTGTATTACGGCCAAAGGAGCCGTAACAAAGATCAAAGAGCCTCCCGTTTTCTACAGATGATGTCAAGAGGGCCTGTGCTTCTTGTAGGATTTGTGCAGAGTTAAAGCCTCGGTACTGCCAACCTCCAGCAGGTACTCTCATAAAGGCCACTCAACCAATGGAGAGACTCAGTATAGACTTTAAGGGACCTCTCCCTACTGCTTCACGTAATCCATACATGCTTACAGCTGTTGACGAGTATTCACGGTTTCCATTTGCTTTTGCATGTCCTAACATGAGTACCAAGACTGTAATCAGATGCCTGGAGCTGATATTTAGCTTGTGTGGGATGCCAGGTTATATCCACTCTGACCAAGGTGCATCTTTTATGTCAAAAGATCTCAAGGCGTTTCTTTCGCAAAAAATGGTAGCGACAACCTTTACAATTCCGTATCACCCAGCAGGAAATGGCCAGGTAGATAGATTCAATGGCATCATATGGAAGGCAGTCAAGCTAGCTCTCAGGTCCCGGAACTTGCCTGATAGTCAATGGGAACTAGTACTTCCAGAAGCACTACATTCTTTAAGGTCGCTGCTGTGTACGTCTACGAATACCACCCCTCATGAGCGGTTCTTTATGTTCCAGCGTCGTTCTAGTCATGGAAGCTCCTTACCTTCATGGCTAATTGATCCTGGACCTGTATTGTTAAGAAGGTTTGTACAAAATAAGAACGAGCCATTGGTAGATGAGGTCGAACTTGTGAATAGTAAACCGACTTATGCCAATATAAGGTACCCTGATGGAAGAGAATCTACTGTGTCTGTTCGTGACCTAGCTCCTTGTCCTGAAGGTCATCTCTCCCATCACCTGTCAACCGAAGGAACAAGTAGTGTTCGTAGTGTTCATCTTGACACCGCTAAAGAATCTACAATCAAGGCTCCACCAGAACCAGTGTCACAGGAGCAGACTGTAGCAGATTCAACTCGCCAAGAACAAATGAAAAATGATCTTGGGCCTGAACTGAGAAGATCTACTCGTGCTTCTAGACCCCCTATGCGCTATGGCTGGGACTAGACTTTATTAGTTCCTATTCTGTGTTTTATTCTAGTAGGGGAGAATGTGGTACTATATTATTATTTAAGGATGTACTATGTTTTGCTCCTGCCTTCTCCTTCTCTGTTTTGTAACCCTAGTTTAATACGAGTGTTGTCCCATCAAGAAGCATTATCTCACTTTGTTTACATACGGGACTCTGAGAGACAATGGTGGTCAATACACCATACCAACATATCTGTTAGGCAATTATTAATAATATTATAGGGTAAGGACTACTAGCATTGTAAGGGATATTATCATTTACTGTTGTCATTGTAAATCTACTGTACTAGATTATTAAGGAAGGAATTTGAGTTTGTTTCAGACTGTAGTAATGGTTTAAGTTGAGTAAAGCTTGGAAGCTGCAGCCAAGTGTTTTCTTGTCATCACATTGGGTTAGAGCCTGTGACAGCCAGTAGTGTTAGCACCAGTCAGTAGTGTCATTATAGTCGGCTAAGTTGTGTTTTGTTTGTTGTTTAGTTGTTGTTTTGTTAGTTGATATTGTTGCTTAAGAGTTGTTGTGCTATGAGGTTTTTGTTGAGTTGTATGTGAGTTCCTGTTATTATATGTGAGTTGTTATGGTTGAGGGTTGTTGGTGTTGTTAGTGGGGGTGTGTGTTGCTTTTTTTGTGTTTGTGCTGTGGTCTTTTGTTGTGTTGTTGAGTTTTGTTGTTATGTGTGAGGTTGTGGTTGTGTTCCTTGGTTAGTTGCTGTGTTGTGGTTGTGTTCCTTGGTTGTTGTTGTGTTACTTGGTTGTTGAGTTGTTGGTTGTTGTTGTGTTATTGGGTTGTGGTTCTTGGTTGTTGTTGTTAGTATCTCTGTGAAGTCGACCAGCAGACAGCACAGGATAGCCCAGAGTATCTGGAGTGGTTAGTAAGTACATGTGTTTTGTGTTTTTGTTTTGTTTTGTGTAGGTATAGGTCAATTGTCTTGCGTGTATTTTGTTGTGTAAAGAGGAAAGTGTGACAAAGCGTGAGTTTGGCAGCTGGATTGATTAGGTATATGTGGGGGGGGGGGGGGGTGGATTCTGCAGCTCGTTTTTTGAGCTTGTTATCCCGCCACATCTAGAGATCAGGAGGGAAAAGGAAGGGTAGTTGTTCGTCCTTCTGATCAGCCCTCTGTGTCCCCCTCTTTGGCTGCATACTATTTATATGGTGTATGGGCGTGAACACACCATCAGTTCATTCACTACATTTAACAAATATGTTGAAATTCCACACTATTATATTTGGAATTTATTTTTGACAACGACCTTGATCATCATTATAAAGTTTTTTTTATGTTCATGAAAACCTTGTAAGTCATTCTGCATTCATGATAATTGTATAACTTGCCTCTTTTTTTTCCCCAATAAAAGACGAATGCAGGACAGAACGTACAGCTTCTTGGCTCAAGTTTTAAGGTGTGTGTGTGGATTTATCTCTTAATTAAATAAATTATCTAATTTTTCATTATTTTTTCAATGATTATATTTAAATTTCCCCTTTTCATCAATTAGGTTTGAATCAAAACATCAAATTCAAACCGGAACCACGAACGAAAAGACCTTAGTATGTAAGTGTTTACATATATATATGAGGAATGTATGTAACATTCCATATATAAAAACTATGATGTTAATTTAACCAATGACCCAAGGGTTCATATAGAACTTGCAGGAGTGTGAAAGGTATTGATAATGTAAAGTTGACTAAGCCTTGACGTGTTGTATCAGCGTCCTAATTAGTAGGCACCTGTAGTCATCAAATCCAATGTTGTGTAAACCATCAACAATGCTTTCGCTTGAGAAACCATGTTGACCTATACCCACGAACCGTACTACATGACTTTTGTCTCATATGTTCATCTGTGTGTATGTTTGTATGTTGAGCTAGTGTTTGCTCACCTTACCTATGATCTTGTAAACCGAATTGTATATCAGACTTCATCTAGCACCCTTCACTTGAAGACCTATCAAAACCTTCTCTATATCTCTTCACGATGTAAGAGAGCAGAATACCCATAGATATAAAAGCTTTTATATCTATGAGAATACCAGCCGACCTTTGCGTATAACCCTCTTACGCCGAAGCCCTAAAAATCAAAACCTCTCCTGTATGCCGGCGCCGGTTTGGAGTGAGCGCGGAACCGGAAAAAATAATTTTTTCAAAAAATCACAGCGCGCTTAGTTTTGAAGATTAAGAGTTCATTTTTGGCTCATTGTTTTTTCATTGCCTGAAGTTTAGTATGCAATCATCAGAAATGAAAAATAATATCATTATCATATGTAAATAATGCGATATATGGTAGCGAAAAAAAAAAAATTCATAGATAATTGTATTCAAATCACGCTGTGCAAAAAACGGTCAAAGCTAATGAGTTACTTTTTTTTTCGTTGTATTGTACACTAAATTGCAATCATTTTGATATATAATACATAGTAAAACAATAAAAGCAACACAGGAAAAATATTATCACAAAATGATGTACGAATTCGTAACGAGCGGACGTAAAAAAATGTTATTTTCAAAAATTCACTGTAATTCTAAATAATGTTCTAGAGACTTCCAATTTGTTTCAAAATTAAGACAAATGATTAAATATTACGATACTGTAAGTCTTTTAGATTAGAATTGCAGATTTCGACCATTTCAGACGAGTTAAAATTTTGACTGAATGTCAAAATTTTGTTAATATATATATTTTTTTTTTTCATATGCACATATTTCAAAGATGGAAAGCTACAAAACCTTCAATTATTTTTATTGTATTTTTCATGAATTTGCGCACATTTTGATATATGAAACTATAAAAGGCTAATATGAAAAGGAGCAAATATTAGGATAATGCGATGTACGTATTTCGGAGACTTGCGGCCGCGAATCGGCGCGCGGAGTGAAGGTAAATATATTTTTCAAAAATTCACCATAAATCACAATATTGTTTTAGAGACTTCAAATTTGTTTTCCAAAATGAAGAAAAATGACTCGGAATATTACTAGGCCGTAAGAGTTTTAGCTTACAATTGCGTTTTTCAACTATTTCGGTAGAAGAATTAGATTTTAGACCTTTAAAAGATTGTCAAATTTGACCGAACGTGGTTTTTTTCTTTCTATTTATCGTGATTTATATGCAAATATTTCGAAAAAAGAGAAAAGCTACAACCTTCAATCATTTTTAGTTGTATTCTACATGAAATTGCGCACATTTTCATATATAAAACTTTATGTAAACAGCTAATTTTAAATGGTGCAAACATTTCGACAATCGCACAAAAAAATTCTGATTTTTTCGGAAGAGTTACCGCGCGAACGTAATTGTTTTTTTCATAAATTCACCATAAATCGAAATATTGTGCTAGAGACTTCCAAGTCGTTGCAAAATGAAGGTAAATGATTGAATATTACTAGAATATAAGAGTTTTAGCTTACAATTGCGTTTTTCGACCATTTCGGTAGAGTCAAAATTGACTGAAAGTTGAAATTTTTGCACTTAACGTTATTTATATGAAAATATTCAAAACTGATAAAAGCTACAACCATGGGTTGTTTTTTGTTGTATTGTGCATGAAATTGCGCACATTTCCATATATAAAACTTTATGTAACGGCAAATTTAAAAGGGTGCAAACATTACGACAATCGCACAAAAAAATTTATCGGAAGAGTTATCGCACGAACGTAAGGAAAAAGTTTTTTCATAAATTCACCATAAATCGAAATATTGTGCTAGAGACGTCCAACTTGTTGCAAAATGAAGGCAAATGATTGAATATTACTATAATATAAGAATTTTAGCTTACAATTGCGTTTCTCGACCATTTCTGTAGAGTCAAAGTTGACCGAAGGTTGAAATTTTTGCACTTATCGTTATTTATATGAAAATATTTCAAAACTGATAAAAGCTACAATCATGAGTATTTTTTAGTTGTATTGTGCGTAAAATTGCGCACATTTTCATATATAATACTTCATGTAAAGGATAATTTAAAATGGTGCAATAATTATGTCAAAGTGACGAAATAATTTCCGAGATGTGTCACTGATACTTTTTAGTGCGATAAGAAAGAAATTCGCGCTTGCGCGCCTGCGTAGCGATTGTAAACAAAACAACGCCTTGATCCGTGAACTCCCAGCATCCCCCAAGGCGCGTGATACAAAAGTTTTCGGCTGGTAGGCCTATAAGTATTTTTCCGCGAATTTTTTAAAAAAAAACTTTTTTGAGCCGAGTATGATACGTCCAATCGGCATACGGGAGACATTTTGACTCGACGTTTAATACGTCCAATCGGCGTAAGAGGGTTAATATCGCAGAGCCCTACAAGTAGACAACGCCCAAAACGTAAACAAACCGTCATTACCTGAATCCAATATTTGCCTTAATAATTACCATTAAATTATCCAGTTAATTAGTAAATCCTCTCAATTTTAAATTTTATTCCCACTGATTACTTACAATTATCCACATTTGGCTTATTAGAATAAGCGAAAACAACCGAGACCACTTCTAAACCAGAACCACAAACATAAACTATCAAATCGAAGACGCCCAAAATGTCAACAAAGCGACCGTTTACCGCCTTAGTAGCGTAACTTCTATTGTAACGCCTTTTGTCTTCTATAATAATTGCCGTCTTAATAATCGAGTCAATTCATTATAAATCATAATAATTGATAAATTACAAAGATAACTGATAATTTCTGTAATAATGTGGGCCTGAAAGGACCGTCAGAGTCAGGAATGAAGAGAACAGTTGTTTTGGCTCACCTACCTAGAGTACCCTATCAATCAGTATTCAGTCATTACTAAGTAAGTACGGGATGGACGACCTTTGCTTCGGTGAGTTATAGATGTTTATAGATTGTATCATTCGCTTCTAGAGCTATGGTACTACTAGGTTGCCCTATAGTCGTAGCCTACTAGGGTAAAACACCGCATGGTACAGGGGTGGACCATGTACAATCAATGTGTACCACCCCAAAAAAAGTACAATATAACGCCTCCTGACACCAGAGATGGGCATCAGTCGCAACTTGTTGTTGGTGAGAAACGGAGCTAAAGACCTGTACTCTCCTTTCGAAGTAAATTTTTTCTCCAAAGTTAGAAATTTTAAGATTTAAACAGAGGGTAGTGAAAAGGGTGTACACGGCAGTCCAAATCTCACCAAAACGCTTTCAACATTTTTACTTACAACTCGAAATATTCAGAAGATTGACGCCATCTCGATGTTTACTGAGTCGCTTCTGTCAATGAACTTCCCATTTTCTGTGATAAATCCGCACACCACTTGTACCCACAGGCGCTGGGGCACTTTCATCACAACAATCGGAACACGGAAACTTACCACGACGTTTGTTAGTAAACAACTGTTTTGGTAGAAGACGACGAAGCGTGCACTTGGATAATTTTTTAAATAAATAGTACATATTTATGATAATTAATTTGAAAATATTCGTTATTGAAAAAGTAACTCGATTCTGACTCAAATTTAAGTAATTATTTTTTTGGAATTAGAACGTTCGTTCAAGTGCTGCATTATGACGTCACGACATCTTAGCTTTCGTACTTATTGTAAATAATTGCTTTACTCAACTTTCTTGCAGAACAGTTTACCAGTTATTCATGCAGATTATCAGCTATTCATGTAATTGTTATAATTGTAATGCGCATATATATCTTTATTGTTTACTTTTTGGATATATGAAGATGTTTTACTGCCGGATTATCGCCGTAGTGTGACGCAATCGTTTTCGGTCCCTGGGCCTCTGTTTTCGCACCATAAGAAATTATGGGGCCGAATTTGCAATGACCAGAAAGTCGTTAAAAGAGGAAAGTTAGCATTGAGGGGCATATGTTTTGATTGAGAAAAATACAATTGTTCCGATACGTAATACAAACCATCGGTCCTTTAACAATAGGAAGTAGCTAGCGGCAGCTGGAACGGTCGTAAGCTTCGAACAAGGGGAGAACGGTAGTTAACTGCTTGTCCGACAGTCGCGCGCCGCGCGACTGGGAGGTAAACAAATCACTTTTGCTTTCGGCCGCAGGTGTGAAGGACGTGTTCGTCATCGCTCTCTGCCCGCTTCATTGTCGTATGCTTTGTTTATATTGTGTTTTCTACTAATGGTTTGTTTGACTTGAAAATGAAACTGTAAGTACACTGTTTTCATTTTCATTACTTAATTATGAACCAACATGGAGTTATCGCCGTAGATGCGGCGATTTCCTCTCTTTTCATGAATTGAACCCTTGAATTATGTCTCGGTGCCGAGGGCGGGCGCGCTCGCGCCGAGTCATGTATTTGTTCCGACACGGCATACAAACCTTCGGTCCTTTTACAATAGGAAGGTACTAGCGGCAGCTGGATAGGTCGTAAGCTTTCGAACAAGGGGTTCGGTAGTTAACTGCTTGTCCGACAGGCGCGCGCGCGCGACTGGGAGGTAAACAAATCACTTTTGCTTTCGGCCTCACAGTGGATGGACGTGTGTGTTCGCTCTCTGCCCGCTGCTCGTCGTTTGCTTTCTAAGTTTGGTTGTAATTGTGTATGAAGAGTATTGTAAGTACAATTATTCTCTCTTTACATATTAATTACGGCTTCAGTGAATAATGATGGAATCTCCTCGCCTCGCTACCCCAAGGAGACTTTGCCCGGGTATCGAAGGGCGCAAATGCGGGAAGTTTAGATCATTCCCGGAGATTGACCCTCATATTTTGTGTGCTCGGTGTCGGGGGCGCGAATGCACCCGGGCCGAGCCCTGTGATGTGTGTAATGACTGGTCGGAGGCGCAGTGGACTTTGTATGAGGGCAGGAAGAAGCGAAGGCCTGCAAAGGAGTCGTCGGAAAGCTCTCCCGCGACTCCTTTGGTGACGGACACTTCGTCTTCTTTCCTCCGCCGCCCGCTCAACTTCCACGTCTCGCGCCTTCCCCTTCGGGGGGGTTGGGGGTGTATAGGTCCCTTCTCCTCTCCTGACGTGTCGAGTGTGGAGGAGGGCGCTAGATACCCTGACGTAGAGTTGTATTCTGGGTCCTCTATCCGCTCGTCTTCGCGCGAGCGGGTAGAGGATCCTTCTAATCACCCGACTTTTGCCTCCTCAGGTGCGGTTGCCGTGAAGGATGACCTCGGACAGGTGTGGGGCATCGTTGGGGCTGCATTGGGCGTGCCGAGTGTCCAGGGGCTGCTCTATCATCTGGCTGGCTCCGTGGCGGTTACTCATGCAACGGTCACAACCACCACCACGACCCTGACAACACCCGGCTACGCGTCACCTCCTCACCTGGTGTACACCCAGCACGCGGTGTCTGTAACACCCACACATCGGTGCAGGGGCCAGTCGCCGTAACTCGGGGGAGTGTGATGCCGCCACCTGGGTTTGCCGTGCTGCCACGACGACTTCATGTGCCCGAAGAGCTCGCCCCTGGACCTCCCACCGGTGCCGATGACGTCTGTGCCGTTGGTTCGACCATCTGTACCACCCACACAGCCTGCCGTACCTGCCGTGACCACCGCTGCTGTTCCTGTTCCTGCTCCTGCCGTCTCGACTGCCGTTCCTGTATGCTCGCACCTGCTGATGTTGTTCCTGTTCCTGGCGCCGCTGCTCCCGATGCTGGTCTGTTCGGACAGGTACGTCCGGGCCCTGTTGCTTCGGCAACAGCAGCCCCGGCTCCGTCCTGGATGACAGATCTGACGTCGGTCCTGAGGAGGTTGACGAAGAAGAAGAAGAAGAGGAGGAAGGTGTCGTCGTCGTCTTCATCGTCTTCTTCGTCGTCGTCGTCGTCTGCCGCCTCTTCCCCTTCTTCTTCTAAGGCTCCCACGCCTAAGAAGAAGAAGGTCGCCTCCCCCCCCCCTAAGAAGTCTCCTTCGGGAGCTTCTAAGGGCCCGTCTCGCTCTGGTGAGACGGGGGGTTCTTCCGCTGGTCGCCCTGCTCCTTCGGGAGCAGGACCGTCTCTTCTCCCGCAAGGAAGAAGACTACGGGGACCAGAGGGGTGCCGGCTAACACCGGCACTTCCTCACCTGCTGTTAGTGGTTCGGCCACAGCAGCAGGATCCGGCTCGGCCGCTCGTTCGCGAGAGGTACCGAGTGTACGGTCGCCTACCAGCGACCGTGCAGCCAGGAACCAGACCTCTGAGTCCGCTCAGCGTCAGGTTCACGGCACGGAGCGGAAGACTGGTGACAGCCGCTCACGCGACTCTCACCAGACCAGCTCTCGCTCTCACGGCGAGCGGCTGGCTACCCGGGCGGACGTGACGGTCCATGACCGGCCACGGGCTGAGGCTGGGAAGAGGTCCCCCCGTTCGCCGGCACCAGCCACGGCTGGTACCAGCGAACTGACGCACCGTGAGGATACGCACCGATCTCACCGTGACAGTGGAGCTCGCCGGTCGCCTGACCGTCGCTCTCACAGAGAGCGATCGGGTACGGCGACCAGCACCAGCTCCTCTGACACACGAGACCGGGGCCGCTGTTCTCGGTCCAGCCGTTCTCCACAGCGAGACGGCTCGACTAGGTCGCAGCTCGATCGCCACCGCGCTGGGTTGGCGATCGCCTGCAGTCCTCCAAGCCCGCTGGTTCTGCCAGTGAGCGAGGAGAGAGCGTCAGGTCTGCCTCTCCCATACCTTCAACCTCCGGGCGGTTACACCGGGAGGGGCGAGGTATTGAGGAGTGATCGTGAGGGGTGCGCCCCTCAGGATCCCGCCACGTCGTCGTACGTACCAGGCTCGGTTCTCGGACCAGCCAGGTCGTACGCACAGGTGGTTGGAGGAGACCGAGAGGGGGCTGTCGCTGCTCCTCTCCTTGAGGGAGGAGGGTCTCGGGAGGTATCCTGTTGAGGGACTTGGACGGGTCCGACTCCACAGGATGCTATCACGCCGAGATCCAGAGGAACTTTGCCGAGTTATTGCGCTGATTCGTCAGCAACGACCTCGGGGGAAGGATCGCCGCTCCCACCATCCGAGCCCACGTCCCGGCTCGAGTCGTTCTGGGGCCCGCCCAAGAGGGAACCCAGACCGACGGTGGGTTTGCCGCGTTCCGAGCTTGCGGACTCAGTGCTGGACCAGGTTGAATCGCTTGTCTCCGGACAAGAGGTTCGCTTAAGTCTGGCAGGTCGAGCAAGCTGCTTCCACCTCCTCTGCTACGACAGCGGCGGTTTTACGTGCCATCTGAAGACCCGATGCCGCCCAAACAGGTGAACCCGGAGTTAGCTAGGTTGACTCCGGGTGTGTCTCTGCAACAGCTCCTGTCCGAGAACCTGTGGTTCTCGCAGCAAGAGGCACTCGGCCTGGAATCTACCGCCATGGCAGCTTTCCAGGCCGTTCTCCTGGCGAGATCTGTGGTCCCTCACAGTATCTAAGGGTCGCAGCCAACTCCGGGGGAATTTCTCCCGAAGATGACTCGGCCTTCAGGAGACTTTGCCAGTCTGGGGGAAGAGCCATCTCCTTCCTTGCCCACCAGACGGTGAACCTGTGGGCCAACCTGGTTCTTCCGACGAAGGGACGCTGTCCTTACTCGGGTTTTCAGGGGCGGGCCGAGGGCGTGAGGCGGCGTTGGGGCTTAGAAACGGACCCTTTACGGGAGTTCCACGTTCCTCTCTTTCCCCAAGGAGATGGATGGACGCTGCGGTGGCAGACGACGCACTGATGACATTGACGTCTGGTTCACCAGGCAGTCTCGAAGGCTTCTGGGCAGCCTCGGACTGCGGCCAAGTCTAAGAGCTCGGCTAGCGCTTCCTCGGCTGCTAAGACGGTTGCTGCGTCGAAGCCCCGAGGAATGACTCTGTCTTCTTCGACTTCTAACAAGGGGAGCCGTAACCAGCCCTCCTCCCAGCCCTCCTCATCCGTGGAGGCTCTGGGAAGAAGTCGAAGAAAGGGGGGAAAGGGGGGAAACGCTAGGGACGGCGTTCCCCCTCACCTGCTGCCGGAAGTGGGGGGAGTGCCTGGCCAGCCATTGGGCAACTTGGCAGCGCTACGGCGCCGTGGACCTGGATTGTAGATGTCCTTCGGGAGGGCGGATATCTATTTTACCCTTCGAATTCTGGACCAACCCCTTCACCTCCAACCCGGTCCAACAGCAGTCGTACGTTCCAGGGTCATCGAAGACGTAGCACTCAGACAGGGAGATCAAGACCATGCTGAGCACGAGAGCTGTTAGAGATCGTCACGGATCAGTCACCGGGCTTTTACAGTCGACTCTTCCTGGTGGAAAAGTCTACGGGAGGCTGGCGCCCGGTGATAGATCTCTCTCCCCTGAACCGGTTGTTCGCCAGACCCGGTTCACGATGGAGACGGCACGCTCAGTGCTCGACTCCATCAGGGAGAAACGATTTCATGCTTTCAGTGGACTTGAAGGATGCGTATTTCCAAATACCCATCATCAGTCCTCCAGAAAGTACCTCCGCTTCATCCTCGATGGGACGGTTGTACCAGTCAGGGCACGTGCTTCGGTCTCTCAACCGCCCCACAGGTGTTCACGCGAGTGTTCACTCTGGTGTCTGCTTGGGCCCATTCGCACGGGATACGTCTGATGAGGTATCTCGACGATTGGTTAGTCCTGGCGAGCTCCCGCTCGCAGTTGCTACAGGACAGGGATCGACTGCTCGAGTTCTGTCGCGATCTGGGGATCGTTGTGAACTTCGAAAAGTCCGATCTGAGCCCAAGCAGAGGATGAAGTACCTGGGTATGCTGATCGACACGGTAGCAGGGCGAGTCTTCCCCGCAGACGCGGATCAGCAGATTCAGGGAGGCAGCCAACCAGTTCCTGTCTCGGCAGAACAGGTAGCTCAAACAATGGCAAGTCGTGATCGGACACCTGTCGTCACTCGAGAAGTTAGTCCCTCACGGGCGTCTTCACCATGCGGTCTCTTCAGTGGAGACTAAGGAGAGTTGGTCACAGGCGACGGATTCCCCAAGCTTTCCAGTGTCACTGACACAGGAGGTGAGGCAGACCTAGCCTGGTGGCTCGACGACAGGAACCTCTAAGAGGAGTGCCACCCTGCGCACTCCCCCCCGGACATGCAGCTGTTCTCAGACGCATCGACCGAGGGATGGGGCGCACACCTGGAGGAGTTGCTGACTTCAGGAGTGTGGGACGAGAACGACAAGCACCTTCACATCAATGTTCTGGAACTCAAGGCAGCGTTCCTCGCTCTCCAAGAGTTTCAGGACCCGCTTGATGGGACACTCAGTGGTGTTGATGTGCGACAACACCACGGTGGTGGCTTACGTCAACAAACAGGGGGGCCTAGTGTCTCTCCCGTTGTACCAGTTGACTCGGCAGGTGCACGAGTGGGCTCAGGCACACTCAATAGAGCTGTCGGCACGCTACATTCCAGGGAAGAGGGAATGTAGAGTAGCAGACACGCTCAGCCGTCGGGATCAGGTGATAGGGACCGAATGGTCTATACACCAGGACGTGGCGGAAAGGCTCTTCGACCTGTGGGGGCGACCAGTCGTGGATCTGTTCGCCACCCGGCACAACAGGAAGCTCCAGGTGTTCTTCTCGGCCGTGCCGGACCCATGGGCAGCTGCAGAGGACGCTCTTCAACACCCGTGGGACAACCTCTTCGCCTATGCCTTTCCCCCGTTCAGCCTGATTCGCAAGGTGATCAGTCGAGCGCTGGTCACCCCGAATCTCAGGATGATCCTGGTGGCTCCCCAAATGGCCACAGGCCACCATTTGGTATCCGGACCTGCTGGCTCTTCTCGCAGGAGAACCGAGAGAGATTCCCCCTTGGCACAACCTTCTCGCCAGCCACACGTCGAGCGGTGGTACCACCGAGCAGTCCAGTCCCTACGTCTTCACGGCTGGCTGTATCCACCATCTCTTGCGAACGAGAGGCTTTTCTCGTAGCGCAGCAACAGAGATGGCTGGGAACGTCCGTCAGTCCTCTGCAGCTGTGTACCAGGGGAAGTGGGCCGTCTTCTGTGGTGGTGTCGTAGACGGGGTCTATCTCCTCTCAGAGCCACTCTTCAGCAGGTAGCGGATTTCCTCGTTTTTCTTCGCCGAGAGAAGCTCCTCTCAGTCCCACAGTTAAAGGATACAGAGCCGCCTTGGCGCTCGTCCTGAAACTGAGGGGGTTGGACATCTCGAACTCGTTCGAGATCTCCTTGCTTATGAGGAGCTTCGAAAGGTCTTGCCCACCCAGGGAACTCAGGCCCCCTGCGTGGGACGTGACTCTCGTCCTTAGGAGTCTGACTCGAACACCGTTCGAGCCACTCCGAGAGTCGTCAGACAGGGATCTGACCCTCAAGACCCTCTTCTTGCTGGCCCTGGCATCGGCGAAGAGAGTAGGGGAACTTCATGGTCTTTCCTATGATGTACGACACTCCAGGGGATGGGGATCCGTGACGCTCGATTTCGTCCCGAACTTCGTTGCGAATACTCAGAAACCTTCAGTCCCTGATGGACAGGTTCGAGTCATTCACGATTCCTCCTATTGGACTTCACGATAATGATGCGGATGAGATGCTGCTTTGTCCTGTGAGGGCGCTACGGCGCTATCTGAAGAGAACTCGACACCTCAGGCCTGAGTGTCGACGCCTCTTCTGTTAGCACCGGGGTCAGAAAGAAAGAAGTATCCAAGAACACTCTTTCATTCTGGCTGTGAGGTCATCAGGAGGGCGTATGAGGCTGATGGTAGTGACGACATCCGTACGTCCCGTCCGAGAGCTCACGAAGTCAGAAGTATTGGCCCTCGTTGGCGTTTCGCAAGAACTTCTCCGTGGCGCAGGTCCTGAAGGCAGGGGTCTGGTCTAACCAGACTACCTTTACGTCCTTCTACCTTCGGGATATTGCCCACAGGTCCTTGGATACCTTTTCCTTGGGACCCGTGGTGGCTGCTCAACAAGTTGTGTAGCTAACCAGACCCTCGCAGGCTGAACAGCATCGAGTCCTGGTGTGACTGGGTGGATGGATGTGTGAGTGAGTGAGTGACTGGCTCTCTCTTCCCGTCTTTTCCTTCCCCTCTACCTGCGGGCAGAGGGCCATGGTCGTCACTACGCTGGATGAGGACGAGATGCAGGTGAGCTATATGACAGAGCCCCATCCTATCCCTTTCACTAGGGATAGGAGCAGAATATCCACCACTTCCTTCTACAAGGGGGGGAAGTGGATGCCTACAAGAGTCAAACCCATGACTTTATATTTGCTCCTGTACAGGAACAAGTTC
>NC_087214.1:1909340-1938955 GCF_015104395.2 Macrobrachium nipponense | reverse complement strand
TCATGTAGCACGGTTCGTGGGTATAGGTCAACATGGTTTCTACAGGTGCCTACTAATTAGGACGCTGATACAACACGTCAAGGCTTAGTCAACTTTACATTATCAATACTTATCACACTCCTGCAAGTTCTATATGAACCCTTGGGTCATTGGTTAAATTAACATCATAGTTTTTATATATGGAATGTCACATACATTCCTCATATATATGCAAACACTTACATACTAAGGTCTTTTCGTCCGTGGTTCCGGTTTGAATTTGATGTTTTGATTCACCACCTAATTGATGAAAAGGGGAAATTTATATATAATCATTGAAAAAATAATGAAAAATTAGATAATTTATTTAATTAAGAGATAAATCCACACACACACCTTAAAACTTGAGCCAAGAAGCTGTACGTTCTGTCCAGCATTCGGCTTTTATTGGGAAAAAAAAAAAAAAGAGGCAAGTTATACAATTATCATGAATGCAGAACTGACTTACAAGGTTTCATGAACATAAAAAAAACTTTATAATGATGATCAAGGTCGTTTGTCAAAAATAAATTCCAAATATAATAGTGTGGAATTTCAACATATTTGTTAAATGTAGTGAATGAATTGATGGTGGGTTCACGTCCATACACCATATAAATAGTATGCGGCCAAAGAGGGGCACACAGAGGGCTGATCAGAAGGACGAACAACTACCCTTCTTTTTCAAAACAAAACTCTTGATCTCTAGATGTGGCGATAACAAGCTCAAAAAACGAGCTGCAGAATCCCCCCCCCCCCCCCCTCCCCCCCCCCCCCCCCCCCCCCCCCCCACACATATAACCTAATCAATCCAGCTGCCAAACTCACGCTCTGTCACACTTTCCTTTCTTTACACAACAAAATACACGCAGGACAATTGACCTATACCTACACAAAACAAAACAAAAACACAAAACACATGTACTTACTAACACTCCAGATCTCTGGGCTATCCTGTGCTGTCTGCTGGTCGAGGTCACAGAGATACTAACAACAACAACCAAGAACCACAACCCAATAACAACAACAACCCAAGGACTACAACCAACAACTCAACAACAAGTAACACAACAACAACCAAGGAACACAACACAACTGAACAACACACAACAAGGAACCAAGGAACAACTGAACAACACAGCAAACAACCAAGGAACACAACCACAACACAGCAACTAACCAGGAACACAACCACAACACAGCAACTAACCAAGGAACAACACCACAACCTCACATAACAACAAAACTCAACAACACAACAAAAGACCACAGCACAAACACAAGCAACACACACCCCCACTAACAACACCAACAACCCTCAACCATAACAACTCACATATAATAACATGAACTCACATACAACTCAAACAAAACCTCATAGCACAACAATCTTATGCAACAATATCAAC
The DNA here is from genome assembly GCF_015104395.2 of Macrobrachium nipponense. Classification (NCBI taxonomy): domain Eukaryota; kingdom Metazoa; phylum Arthropoda; class Malacostraca; order Decapoda; family Palaemonidae; genus Macrobrachium; species Macrobrachium nipponense. The sequence continues at coordinate 1,937,528 of NC_087214.1, read as the reverse complement.
TAACAAAAAAAACAACAACTAAAACAACAAACAAAACACAACTTAGCCGACTATAATGACACTACGACTGGTGCTAACACTACTGGCTGTCACAGGCTCTAACCCCAATGTGATGACAAGAAAAACACTTGGCTGCAGCTTCCAAGCTTTACTCAACTTAAACCATTACTACAGTCTGAAACAAACACAAATTCCTTCCTTAATAATCTAGTATAGTATATTTACAATGAAAACAGAAATGATAATATCCCTTACAATGCTAGTAGTCCTTACCCTATAATATTACTAATAATTACCAAACAGATATGTTGGTATGGTGTATTTCTAAGTCTCTTCGCTTTTGCGAAAGACTTTTTTTGTTTTCTCTTACGACTGTCATTCGTAAGTATTTCTGGTTCCTTTCATCTCCTATGTGATATCTTAGTAGAGTGGTTCTTCTTAAACTAAAGGAGAGGATTCAAACAGATAAGTTGAAAAGATATAACAACTTTATTCTGTAACTCCATACTAAGAGATGCAGTTCGGTCGGGAGACCGATATGTTTGAATGCTGGCACGGAACTGCCATTCTAAAGCATCACGTCGATAGCGGAACATTAGCTATCTCAGCGATTCATATAAAAACATACGTAGTCCGCCGGCTCGGAAGTTACAAGTTTCCGGCGTAGGTTAACAGGTCAACCGCTTCCCATGGAAGTTGTTGTGCAAAGTTATCAGTAATGCAAAATGTGACAATGTACAGATTTAAACCAGGTACTGCAGACACGCATAGCGTAATCTAGATCTGCATTGGTACGTAGGACCCTCCTAATGCCATGACCTCAGGTCATGGGTTTTATTTACAGATACTGTAATATTGAAATGTATTTATACATAGGCTCGGACTGCTACCATTCAAGCCTTGAATAACAAAAGTTACTTTAAACATTGTTTCTTAGGAGCGTGCTCGTAAACATAGTTTAGGTATAAACATAATAAGTGATTAAATGCATAAAAAGGTTCTGTTACATACTCTTTTTGACATATTCATAAACAAAGATAAATGCATGGAAAATCTAGATCCATGTTTGGTAATAATAATAATTAAGTACCCAAAAATAATAAAAAGGTAAAAATCAAAAGATTAACATGTATACATGATTAATATGATAATAGGTAACCTGATTAAGAATAGTGGTTACTGCCATAGATTTATAGCATGATCATGGATAATTGTTAAAGAGTACTTGTCACTCTTTGTAATAGGTAAATATAATTGTACAATTGTATAATAGTAATAATTGTGTAATTGTGCACAAATGCAATATATAGGGCTGGTATATTTTATAGGTGCCCGAAAAATACCTTTAGAAGTATATTAATGTATAATATTGGGCTATAATATTTATTAGGTGCCCGAAAAATACCTTTAGAAGTATATTAATGTATAATATTGGGCTATAATATTTTATTAGGTGCCCGGGAGATACTTTAACTGTTCAAATGCAAAGGCGTGAGTGTTTCTTGTCCTACATTTTTGCCAGCATACAGACCGCTTTTCACACAACAACAACTCCAGACCAATTTCCCTAGGCACAAAATGAAGTGGCCAGTTTCAGGCGGCCCTAAACTCAAACGACTTGAGTTTAACGGGTACGTCATCTAGACGGGACAATACGTTTCCTTGGAGATCCTTCTGTTTTCGCCTCAGCCTACGCCAAGCAAAGATGTTGACGGCGATAACCAATATGGCCGTCACGCTGAACACGGCCAGCAGAATGTAGTAACGAAGATTTTCTCCACCTGCATAAGTCGGTGACGCGTGGTTCATCTCAGCCAGTTTGCGTCAAACGATGAGCCACCCGCGCGTTGTATGGAGAGGTAGTGATGGGATAATTGTAGACGCCCAAAGTATAGTTCGCAAAATACGCCTTCTCACGTATTATCGTGTGACCCCCCTGACGGTGTAGTTTGTAGATGCCCCTACGTACAACCATCAGCTGCTACAAGATTGGGGAATGGGCGGTGGTCCCATCAGGACATACGACGTGGAATCCGGCTTTGTCGTAACGGATCATGAACCATTATTCATCCTGTAATTGAATTTATTACTGTAAAAGGGATAAAGTTTCCCCAGACAACCTTCGCTTGTATGAGAGAGAGAGCCGTTTAGCACTATGCCTAACTCACTATGAATCCGTTGATATAGGATAGAATTCAAAAGAGTCAGCTGTAAAAATTTTATTATTCATGGCTTCTGAACAGTGAGTGAGTTTATCTAAGTCTTTAATGACTGTAAATGATTTCCTATCAGAAGAAATCAGTACATGCCCCGTCAAATTGGATATTACTGGACTTGAGTTATTAGTCATGAAGGTAGGAAACGGTGCTATTTTGTATGATTGCCAAGCATCGGAAGAATCAAAAGGTATGGTGATCATAACCTATAATTTTCAATGCTGACTGATATTAGGCTATAATAGAACTCTACTTTATGGGTGTCTAATAAAGGAATATAACCTAGTTTCTCCCGTCCGTTTTCCAAAGTTTAACGTCAGATCTTTAATAGGCATGAGGTGTGGAGATAACACACCCTTTGTCGCTAACGTAATAGCTTTCTACATAATCTTTTGATTTCTCAATAAAATGTGATATTTTCACACGGATATGATCTATTTTCGAACTATAGTAAGCTAAAGTAGCCAGCAAATGTTGAACTTCCATGACCTGATCGATATTATTTTGAATGTTCGTTTACTATACTCATTATTTGATTGATTGAAGATAACTGACTGCGAAGTTCGGACAAAGCTAATTCGGTTTTGTGTTGCAAAAACTCAATTCTTTTATTTTGATTATTTATCTTAAGGCGATTTGAAATTCCTAAGCCTAGATTCGCAACAGATCCTAAGATGTTTAGTCCAGCCAGAATAAGCGGGTTGCGGCGTTCGAGAGTATTGTGCCGCACAGACCACATCAGCAGGTCACGAGCAAGTTCCTCTGCCTCGGCGGTTTTATTTTGTATGTCATTAAGACAATATTTCCGCGACGCTTAGGGTTTGAGCTAGCGAAATCTCTGAGTTAGCATGAAAATTACGTTCGTGCATTTCCTTAAGCGAAATAGCAAACTCATCAGGTCATTCTTTAAGTTAAGACGTCATCTTAAGGCAAAAATATGGCTTGCATATCCACTTCTATGACTATATTACTTGACACGATGAATACATCGTCTGTTCTCTCGATAATCGAGCCATGATTAAATTCTATTTCTTTCGTCCTAGCACTCTTTCCATACAACAAAGATGTCTGAATACACAATATCACTCCTAACAATAACAGATTCATTTTTGAAACCTGCAATGAGTAAATATATGTAAAAACTCGTGTAAAAGAATAGGTTTACATACAAATATGATTAATAGATATATATATAAATTATATACAAGTTTTCATAAATACAACCATTTTTTTTCCCTCACTCCATCTACCTTTCTTTAGATTCTGATATGTGCCAATGGAACTATTCTCACATCAGTGGGTTTGGATACATTTGAACCCTAAATCTATTGGCCGTTAATTTTCTAAAATGTTAAACGGGCCTTCAAACTTAGGTGTCGTTTATAATTTAAACCTTTACGTACGTATACTTGTATGTATACCTGATCGCCCACGGCATATGTTCTAGTTGCTTAGCTATTTTATCATGATTTTTTTCATTATTATTTGTGCTTCTTCTAGATTCTTACGAAGTATATTATATCGACTTATGCTTGCATCCATAACATCCTTTAGAGGATTTGTAAATTAGTGTAGGCGTTAGTATGTGGAAAGGTGTTCTAGCTGGGATACCGTACAGTGCCTCGTGCGGTGTCATTTTAATAGACACATGATACGAGTGATTAAGTGTGCTTAGTACCGCAGGTATGGCAATGTCCCAGTTGGGTCTGCCCCCCCTAAGGTGACCTTAAAATGTTTAAAAACCTTACGATTTGCCCTTTACACTAGCCCATTAGACTCTGGGTGATAGATCATGGTATTGATTTTCTTTATACTAAGGAATTCGCACAAGGAGTTAAGGAAATGATTATTGAAACTCCCCGCCCGAGTCTGATATAATGGTGTGTGGAATTCCATGTTTACAAATGTAGCACTCGTAAAACTTTCTAGCGCACTCGACCGCGGTTTTTGTTTTAAGCGCTATAAGTTCTGTATGTCGAGTCAAAGCATCTATGATTACTAGGAGGTGCTTATTTCCTCTGTCTGACTCGTAAAATCCTGTTAATAAATCTAAATGTACTCTTTCAAAGGGTTGATTTGGCACGGGGTAAGCCCCTAGGCTGACAGGTGTCTTCGTGTGCCCTTTGTATTCTTGACAAGTGCGACAATTTGCTATGTGCTTTTTATATCTGTAAGCATCGTATGCAATAAAATAAGGATTTGGCTTTCTGTGACATTAAGGAATACCCAGGTGTCCATGCAGTGGATTTTCATGCAACCATTTTTAAGACAGTGGGTATGAGTGGAGATAGGTACCACCACCTGGTTGTTATTCAACTGTGGTGTGTGCGGGTTTTCCTCGTCACGGATCTACACAGGATATTATCTTTGATGATATAATTCTGCTGCTTATACTTTATGTATTCCTTTTCCTTCGGATTTCCGTTTAACGCAATGATGATTTTTTCTATTTGCGGATCTTTTCTTTGTTCTGTCTGTAATAGTTCAGCAATCCAGCCAGATCTTCCTGTTCAGATATAGTTTTAACAATGGGCGTGGAGGTTGAGATATCTATTAATTCAGCTAATGGCTCGGTACAAGATGAAGAGGGGTTGCGTGATAATGCGTCAGCAATGATATTTGCTTTCCCAGGTAAATACCGATCCTCGTGCCAAAGTCCTGGATGATCATGTGCCACCGAGTTCGCTTAGGGCTGTGACTAAAGCCTTTAAAGAAGTCGGTTAGGGGCTTATGATCAGTGAGAACCTTGACGGGATAACCGTATATTATGAATTTAAAATGCACGAGTGAATTAACAATAGCGAGCCCTTCTTGTCTATTACTGCATATTACTTTCGGAAGTTCTCAGTTTACGTGAATAAAAAGCTATAGGGAAAAAACTGTTTATCATATTGTTGAAGCAATCCCCACCCACCTACTCCTAGGTCTGAGGCGTCTGTTTGCTATGAAAGAATTCCTTACCGAAGTCAGGAAATTTCAAGATAGGAGAAACTACACAGTTCATCTTTCAATTTATCGAACGCCTGTTGATGAATTTCAGACCATATGAAATCTACTCCCTTTTTTATAAGATCGTTAGGGGAGCGGCTATGATGGAGTAGTTTCTAATAAATCTCCTGTAGTATCCGCTACATCCTAAAAATTGCTGTATTCCCTTGACGTTAGAAGGGATCGGAAAGTTACGGATAGCCGATACCTTATCATGGACTACTTTAAGACCTTCACTAGAAAACCGTGAAACCTAAATAGACTAGTTCTGTTTTAAAAAATTCACACTTACTTATCTTTACCCTTAAATTATGCTGCCTTAGTCTTTGTAGCACTAACTCTAATTTACGTAAATGTTCTCTAATGTATTGGAAAAGATTACTAGGCGTCCATGTAGGCATGTAGGATATCTCCTAACAGTCTCCAAACACAATGTTTATATACGAGTAAAAGTTAGGAGCACAACGTAAACCAAAAGGCATACGCAAAAATTCATAATGTCCCTGGCTGTGCTGAAGGCAGTGTATGGGATACTCTCTTGTTCCAACGGAATCTGATGAAATCCCTTTAGTAGGTCCAAGCTGGTGAAATATTTGTTCTGACCTAGTAGAGATAGGATATCATCAGTACATGGTACTGGGAATCGGTCAGGGATTGTTTCTTCATTTAAACGACGAAAATCGACGCAATATCCGCCAAGTTCGATCTTTTTTCGGTACTACTATTAACGGAAAATTATAAGGCTGTTTGATTTCCTAATGACTCCTTTCTTTTAGCATTTTACCTATTCTCTGTTATCCATTCTGAAATTTCATAGGAAGTCGTTACGAAGGTCACATAGATTACTTTCTGTTTGTCCTTGAGCCTTATTTGATGTCGATGACATCCGTTTTTCTAAGGTTCCATCCGTAGTGGAAAAAACATCATGATATTTAGTTAAAAGATTCAAAAATTTCTGCTGAATTTCTCTTCTTGAATGTCCTTATTGATTTGTTCTTTATAGATTGCAAAAGGGATTCATCCGCAAATGATTGAGCGTGATTTATCTCAGCTACGCGTAAGAATGCGATGTTATAAACTTCCGCATCCAAGATATGTTGATTTTTGTGGATTACTAAAGTGGTATTCAATGATTACAGACTTCGATGTTACATTGTTGTTGTGAGCCGACTGATAAATGTCTTGTGTGACGGATAATCCGTGTGTTTTCAGAGTTTCGGAAAGGATTAACGTTTCAGATCCTGGCAAGGTTCTCTTTACAACGACTACGCACTATAGTTCGAAGTTACGTTCGGCTCGAGAGTTTGCGTGCAAGCTGATATTACGTGAGCGAGAGTTCTGTTGGGTTGCATGTATTATTTCTTGGTTTCATGAGACAGGTGATTGGTGTTCTTCATGTAAGTGACTACTCTGTCTGTCTCGTTATATCTAAAACTGATTTTAGGGTATTAGAAGACTATAGAATTTCCCTTTGATATACACGCCGTGTTTTGCAGGTGCTAAGATAATATTTTGAGTGCCCATAGACGGGTATCCGATAATTACTGCGGGATACATATTAATGTTTTGTACAACGATAAAGGTATCGGAAAACGTGCGCTTACCGACCTTGTACTGTACATGAGTTTACTCCTACCACATTTAATTCATTATTTCCTATGCCTGAGAGTCTTATTCCGGACTTCTCTATAGGAAATTGAAAAGAGTAAAATGATGAGTCCTTAAATCCATGATATTACGTGGACTACCAGAATCAAAGAACAAAGTGAATGACTTATGGTCCAAATTTACTGCATGTAAGGTTGGTCGCAACTCGTCTTGACTAATAATTGCATGAATTTGTTGCAAATCTACGGGAACCTGCACAGATTTTTTGGATTGGCGCCGTGTTTCATAGGAAAATCAATTGCCTCACAATGATCTGATAAATGATTAAACTGATTATTTGATACAAAAGATGTTGATATGATGATGACCCAACATCGCCCTCTCCCCCCTTGGAGCGAACTACGTGGTATTTGCTTTGTTTATCACACCTTGAAAATTCGCTTGCCCTTGCAAGTTCTGGGCTAGACGGCCCAGGAACAGAGGTACCTGAAGCACGATTTGTTGTTTCTGCTGTTGTGCAGCCTTTTCCGTTTGCTTGTTTCTTTTTATAGTACTGAGGACCCTTCTTTTTATTTGCACTGGCAACTGGTTGCGTGTTTGTAGGATTCTGCTGTTGATCCTCGAGTAGCAACGATTATATGAATGAGTTGGAACTATTATGTATTGAACAAAAACGTGTCCGACAGTCTGAAATCATGTGACCTGGTCGTTTACAGTTATAACAAACCATCCCTGCAACTTGATTATTATTATGTACCACGTTACTTGTTGTGGCTTGTTCTCATTTTTTGCAAAAACTTGAATGAGCGAAGGATCTAGGTCGGTACATTTAGACATGTGTTTTTTGATTTGTTTATACACATCTAATTCCGTACTGTTGGGCTGCAATTTTTTGTCAAAACACCGCACTAACGCTTCAGGCAACATTGCAGTGATACTCGTAAGGTAAATCAAACGGATAAAATCTTTCACGGCGATTTTGGCACTCGTAACCCACCCGGAGTTACTTAAACTAACTTGATATTCATTTAGCCGGTCGGCAATTAGCGCCGCCCGCTCGACAACATTAAGCTGAGTCATGGAGGCTTGGTTAAGGATATTTCTCAATGCCAATACTACATCTAAAGCCTCTTCACCCCCATACACGCACGTAATCTGATTTTGAACTCGTCCCATGTAAACGCCTCTTGGAAAGAAACCCCCCTTAGATAAGCACTTGCGTCTCCTTTAGCAAAGTCTATGAAGCTTTGGCCTCCTGTAATTGTACTGCTGGGTCTGTGATGCTTTTTGCATTTAAATGAGCGTCTACAGATGAGATCCATGCCTCAACATTTTGAGGCAGGAACCCATTGACCCGACCTTGAAAAGGGACAATTGCTGACCTCGCGCTCACGAGAGTCACCACATTGGGGTTGCCAGCCGGAGTAGTTGCCATGTTCACTTTTACTTTTTTCTTATCACTTCTATTCCTTGCGGTCCTATCAAAATATCTATAAGAGTACACTCGACCACTACGTAAACGCATATGCAATATACTGTATAAATGTGTTATAATAATAGGAAAATCCCCCAAAAAAGATACAAAAATACAGATAATTTGATAAAATATTATACGGAGAATTCCTGCAAGAAACGATTAGCAACAACGAGAAGAGAAAAAAAAATAATCTGCGGGCGAGAACTCGTAGTTGAAGATTGATTCTGTAATGAAGGAAGATTAAGATGGCGAACAACTCACCCCCAGAATACTGGACGATCGACTCCTGATGAACAACACTTCACTGAGGAAAGAACCTGAATGATAAAAATAGTACTTAGCTCCAGATTATATGGTGAAGGATTGTTGACATGGGATGACGTCTCAGTTCTTGTCGTCTTGCGTCGGAAGTCCGTGATGACTCACGGTCTTCTCTCAGGCGCCACGATGCATGAAGAAGTCCAAGATTGATGACGTCACAGCCTCCGTACTTGCATTACTTCCTCTTGCTCTACTCTTTGCGTCCTTGCTAAATCCCGCGCGATGTTTCCTTTGTGTGTTTTCTTCTTTCTGTTGATGTTCGATGCTGCTCTCATCCGGTGTTGATTCTCGAAGATAAGTGACAACAGTCACTCAAAGGTCGATGTTGATGCTTGTATTCTACTTGATGAAGGACATATCTTCGTCTTCATAAAATGTTGCGTTGATTGAAGATCCCGTTTCCTCTGGTTTAGTTTTGATTTCGAAGGTGGAAGTTGGTTCTTGTAGATCTTCGATCGCTGATATGGTCTTGTTAATTTTATTCTTCGTCTGAAGCTGCCACCAGTCTAAGTCTCTTCGCTTTTGCGAAAGACTTTTTTTGTTTCTCCTTACGACTGTCATTCGTAAGTATTTCTGGTTCCTTTCATCTCCTATGTGATATCTTAGTAGAGTGGTTCTTCTTAAACTAAAGGAGAGGATTCAAACAGATAAGTTGAAAAGATATAACAACTTTATTCTGTAACTCCATACTAAGAGATGCAGTTCGGTCGGGAGACCGATATGTTTGAATGCTGGCACGGAACTGCCATTCTAAAGCATCACGTCGATAGCGGAACATTAGCTATCTCAGCGATTCATATAAAAACATACGTAGTCCGCCGGCTCGGAAGTTACAAGTTTCCGGCGTAGGTTAACAGGTCAACCGCTTCCCATGGAAGTTGTTGTGCAAAGTTATCAGTAATGCAAAATGCTGACAATGTACAGATTTAAACCAGGCTACTGCAGACAGCGCATAGCGTAATCTAGATCTGCATTGGTCACGTAGGACCCTCCTAATGCCATGACCTCAGGTCATGGGTTTTTATTTACAGATACTGTAATATTGAAATGTATTTATTACATATTGACCACCATTGTCTCTCAGAGTCCCGTATGTAAACAAAGTGAGATAATGCTTCTTGATGGGACAACACTCGTTATTAAACTCAGGGTTACAAAACAGAGAAGGAGAAGGCAGGAGCAAAACATAGTACATCCTTAAATAATGATATACCACACCCAAGACTGACTGAAAACTAGCTAAAAACACAGAACTCTAACAATCAACAGCACCAGTAGACAGCCCAGAACCCTCCAACAACCAATTCAGTCGCTAATTATCCATACAGCAATTACACACTCTCTCTCTCTCTCGCTCTCTCTCTCTCTCTCTCTCTCACACACACACACAGGCGTTGTCAAATGGAACTCCATAACTCCTCCATATAGACCTCTCCTAATAGCTTCTCTGGTGAGAGGTACAAACAAGATCTAATAACACCTCCAACTCTTACCATACACGACATGTGCAATGCATTCTTCAAGAGCAATTTCATATATATATGGATAAATGAATTATCATAACTAAAGCAATACCTACTTATACTTCGTTGCTAAACGTCTATTGACGTTTATGTCAAAAGACTTCATCTCCAGGTAAAACCACAAATACTACATGCTAAAACGTAGCAAAAATCAGATAAAGTAATGTTAAGAGTGTCATTCTCGAGTAGTAGATGTGATTCTTTCACCCTTATTATGACATGCAATAGATGTACATAATTTCACAAAATACAAAGGCAGTGTAAATATATTTAGTTATCACATGAATACAAATAAAATAACAGAGTCCCTGTCTGTCCATTGACCTGATAGCAGCATTCACACTAGAAAATCAATCAATCATTTCTTATGAGATAGATACTAGTAACTATAGTAAAGAGATATATAGAACAGAAACAAGTGAATACACAAAAACATTAGAAAAAATCGTTTTGAGAGGAATTTCTCACAAAAGTACTTGCTCGTCATAACAGGAAAGCAAAAAATTACTTTAATACCAGTAATTAACATTCACCTAATGGAGAGAGAAACAATGTTTGTTTACAGGGATCTACTCAAAATGAAACTAAGAATATGGCTCCACTGAGCACCGCTGCTCATGGCGTGTGTAGTAATAGTACCCTATTGATGATTAAATGGTAGTCTTGTCTTGCAAAGTTCAAGGGCAGCTCACAGCTTCGTGGACTCTAAATTATATCTATAAGATCATGGTAGGTAAGTGGTAGTGTGGACATCTTTTCATTACGGTGGTCCAGAGTTTCAGTACCACTCGAGGACTGATGAATTTTACTTCTTTAGCTTCTTTTCTTTATTTTTCTTTCTTAAAATCTTCAGCCAAAGAAAACCTTTTGGACAGAGTCAATAGACAATCAAAACCTAAGATGACTCCAATAAGAAATCAGCCTGCAGAGAGAGAGAGAGAGAGAGAGAGAGAGAGAGAGAGAGAGAGCAGGAATGAATATACTCCTCACTTGAACATTTTTTTATAAGAAGATTCCACAACTGCTATGCACAGACTCTTCCACATTGTGGGGTTAGACGTGATACAAATTATGTCTCCCCCTCACTCATGTCCTCTACTCTTTCTGCCTGAATTCCCATAGTGTAGGTCTTCTGCTATTCTCTCTCTCTCCACGACTTCCTGGGCCTTCCTAATATATCCACACCGACAGCTTTCCAGGGAGTGGAATCTAGGATTCAGGCTGAAAGTGAAAGGCATAACAGGAGGAAAATGGGAATCATGGAAGCGTCCGAAAGACATTTTGACCCAATTTAGGATCTTACCCCATGAAGATTCTGACAAAGACTTCACTAAACAAGTTGTTCCTATGAATTTTATTTTTCAATATCAAAAGCCATTTCTCCTGAACAGGAGTGACTCCATAGGAAGTAATAATGCAGGAGTCAGTTACACAATAAGCATATCAACAGCACATTGAACATTGTATGTTAGACTTGCGATAATCTTACGCTAAATTGGTTGGTTCTGACTTCCATACTCATTGGACCATCTTGGGGTTTGATGATAACTTACGAAGTCAGTATCTTCTCTGGTTAGGACGACGGAGATGTGTTAAACTCATGATGATAAGTTCTAGTAGAAAACACTGAGTACAAAAAATACACCTATTCTTCTCAGATTATAAGATGAAATTGTACAAGTCTGCCAATGATGATGACTGATTGGATTCTACATTAGAAGCTCAGATAAAAATGGACAGGTCTTCTAATGACGATGGCTTGATCGCTTCTCCTCTACAATCTGGTTTACAATTCATAAAGGAAGCAGACAGTAGCTCAAACATACGAACATACACACAGATGACACAAATTACAAATCACGTAGGCTGCTTGAGCTATAGGTCACGGTGTTTGTCTCAAGCAGGACGCTTGGACTAAAGTTTATAAACAAATGAATGACTACAGGTGACGGCACTAGACACTGACTGATTAGAACACGTCATCTTAGCCTACTTTATTGTATACGTCATCTTAGCCTACTTATCATCTCTGGTCTGATCACATTCCTGCAAGCAATCTGGTTGACCTCTTGGGTCACTGGTTTTAATTAATCATAGTTTTAATTTTTTATGGAATAACATTCCATATTTTTATTATGTAACACTTACACATACACTGTGCCACTCACTCTGGCTGCAGTGCATTCTCCTTCCTACTTGGTAGACATTGAGTCCCTTCCTTTCCAGACCTGTTTCACTCCATCCATCAAGGGCTATCGAAGTCGTCATCTCCTCTTTCCACCTACCATATCCGAGTAAGTAGCGCATACATTCTTTCCATCAACCTAATACCCCCCATTCTGTCTACTGCATATCTCCATAATTATCAACCGTTTAATTCCAAAAACTTCACCTACTAGAGCGTCACTGCGCATTACTCAATAAAAATTTTCGAAGTCCACAAATTACACTTTTACTCAGAAATTATCACATCTCAAGGTGATCTTCACATCCAATTAAGCAGTATGGGCAAAACTGATGGTTAACACTAGTCGCATAACGGATGAAAGAAAATAGAGAATTCTTAACCCTTTATGATCATGCGATACAATCTATAGTTGGTAATGTCCTGACGCTTTTGCAATGATGAGTGAAGAGAGGCAGCATCTTACCTATCACCAGGTTGTTGTTGTTGTTGTTGTATTAAGCCAACACCTCTTGTTGGCACGGGCCTTTCCCTTGTTCGGCCCGTAGGTGATCTGAAAAGATTCTTTAGGTACATGGTTAGTTTTTTTGAAATTGGAAATATCTTTTAGTTGTAGAGATAGGAGTGGACAGGGGAAGGATGAAAGTGTCATTAAGAGAGGGCCATCATGTCATATTATAGTAGAAGTTTGAAGGAATGTAAGGCTTTCGAATATCGGAGAAGCGGTGCAGGTGGGGTTGTCCAACCCTTTACTCCCTTGGGTCCCAGCGGAAGGATTTCAGTTGTAGGTAAAGTTTAAAAAAAATGATAGTGGATGATGTGGATAGAGCCTTACAGTGAGGGGATGTGATGAGGGTGATTGATGTCACTTATTAGTTTGATTACCTTGGTGGAGGTAGGTTGTAGAGCACCTGGGCATGCTCTTCTAAGTTTTCAATGATTGTCTTTGTGACTGTGGCAGCTGCATGCTCAGCATCTTGTGCAGGTACTTCATTTTGTGCTGCACCTCTTAGCTGTGCTGTTTCTCTGCATTCCAGCAGGTAGTGAAGGAGTGGTTGCTGTGTTTCTTCTTGACAGTGTTCACATGGTCTGACACTGTTTTCCACAATTTCCCAGCAGGCTTTATATCCTAGCCTGAGTCTGTGGATGATCACAGGAAGTTTTCTTGGTGTGTGCCTGTCTATGGGAGGAGGCACTAGACCAGTCGATGTCTTATACCATCTGGCAGACGGTGAGTTCTTTTCTACCCACTCACGATGGTCTTTTAGCAATTTTACTTTGCAGAGTGGTTTCATTGCATTCTTGACTTGTGCAGTGCAGGTTGTATATGTATTTGCACTCTGTCAATGTGTTTTGTACTTTTGGCTAGCTCATCAGCCCCTCTCGTTGCCTGGAATTCCTATGTGACTGGGTATCCAGTTTAAGGTGAACAGGTCTTCCTCTTTCGCTGTGCTGGTGCAGCAGTGTTTTAATTCCAGCCAGCAGTGCCTTATTTTCTTTGTTTTTCTGTTGTTGCAGGGCTTACATTGAGGACTTTGAGTCTGTATGGATGATTACAAGCCCTTCTTCATTCTCCAGTGAGTACAGCAGTGCCTGTCTTATTGCTGTTAACTCTGTCTGCATAGTGGAGGGCATGGTTGGAGGTCCTCCAGCAGGCTGTGAAAGTTTCTCGAATATACTGCAGCTCCCAGTAGTTTGATTCTCAGGATCTACAGTGCCATCAGTGTAGTATGTTTGTGCCCTATGGTCTCAGTGTTTCTGATTGCTTCATAGGCCGCCGCTCTTAGCTCTTCTGTGCAGTCCTCTTTTGCTCTTGGCAGGCTTGTGTATTTGTATATTGCAGTGTCCTTCTTCCAGGGTGGTAGTTGTTGTGTGCCCTGTGTTGTGTCTGGACCTAGTTGTAGCAGTGTTTCTGCCATGCCTAGACTCTTGATGTTGTCACTTTGGTCCTTACCATAGGAACTCGAAGTTTGAATCTCTGGGTGTTTAGCAAGTTCCTCTATTGCTCTTTTCTTAGAGATGGAGTCTCTTTCTGAGAGGAACATCTTGGCCATTGTGCTTGCATTTTGCTGTGCAATCCTATCCTCTAGTTTTGGCAAGTTAGTTCCAAGCCTGAGGTTGCACAGCCTTGTCCATGTAGGTGCTCCTAGCATGAGCCTCATTGCATTGTTTTGAATGACCTCCAGTGATTCTTTCTGAGCCTCTGTCAGCCTCATCAGAGTGGGGGCAGCATAGTCCACCAATGTTCTGGTGCAGGCTAGGTAGTACTTCCTTTGTATGTGTTCATTTGCTCCTTCCTTCATGGGATGACATGTATCTCATGGCGGCCAGTCTTGCATTTGCTCTTTCTCTCAAGTACTTGATTTCTTCCTTGAAAGTTAGCTGCTGATCTATGACAACTCCTAGGTACATGTAGCTGTCTACCCATTCTATGGGCTCAGCTCCTATTGTTAGTGGTTGCAGCGGTCTGTGGGCTTTTATTGTCATGGCCTTTGTTTTATTTATGTTTATTTTTAGGCCTAGCTCATTTGATTTATTGTTGATGTCATTTGCATTCTGGGTACTCTAACAGCTCCTCTTGCTACTACACACACATCATCGGCATAGATGAAGATTTCTACCCCTTCTGGAAGCTGCAGGGAGGCTATATTCTCCATTAGTATATTGAATAGAAATGGACTCAGAATTCCTCCCTGAGGGGTGCCATTTTCCAAGTCGTGGAATGTAGACATCACTTCTTGGAATTTACTCTGGCCTGCCCTTCCAGCACATAGTTTTTGTCCAGTTCTAGTAAGTGTCCTTGGACTCCCTTCCTTACTACTGATTGAAGTATTGCTGCTGGACTGGCTAGTTCAAAAGCCTTTTCAAAATCTATGAAGACTACTGTGGCCTTCTTCTGATTTATACAGCTGAGAACATCTGTTATGCACTCTGTAGTTCCGACTCATTCCTGATATGCATATACTGCTTGTGAAGTGGACCAATCTTGTACTTCATTCTATTTAGTACCATTTTTTCTCCAGTTTTCTCAATGCATGACACCAATGCGATTGGTCTTGGGTTCTCTGGATCTTTAGGTTTAGGGATTGGCTGCGTGTCTTGCTGCCGCCAGGTTTGTGGTTTTGTGTGTTCGATGTGTGTTTTGTTCAGGAGGTTCTCAGAAAGGCTGTTTCTCCTGCAGGACCCATTTTGCTGATCATGGTGAATGTTATCCTGTCTGCTCCTGGTGTTGTGTCTCTGCCAACTTTAAAAACTGCTTTCAGTTCCTCTACTGTGTAAGGGGTGTCAGTATCATCTGGTCTGTGGCAGGCCGCATCGATCTCCTCCATCGAATCGGTGCTAGTTGATCCTGAATTCTTCTTGTTTCAGGGGAGAGGTTAACCTGAGCTAGTCCTATTGGCGAAGGATGTTTGCCAGTCTTTCCGCTTCTTCTAGTGGGTGAGGGTGAGTTGCTACGGGTGTTCTCTTCTTTCCGGCTACTCTGTCTCTTCAGCCACTTCCATAGCTCCGAGAGAGATGTGTACTGTGATAGTTTTGTAAACACCATTTCCATCCACTTTTCAATTCTTATCTCTTGCAGCTGCTGTTGAACATCATTTTTGACTGCTTGTAGTAGTTCCCTGTTTTCTGTTGTCCTTCTTTTCCTATAGTTTTTTGTTACCCTGTTCAGTAGGGTTTTCAGTCTTCTTACTTCGGGCAGTAGTACCACGAGTCTTTGTAGGTGTGGTCTCTTCTCCTACTCTCATGGGCATTGCCCTGTTTTGCAGCATTGTGTATAGCCTCAACTAGATCTTTTCTAGTTGATCTATCTTCTTGGAGGTGTGTATTGTGCTGCCCACTCTTCGAGGGCTAGACGAAATACAACCCAGTCTGCTAGGTCTTGGTTCCATGTCGGAGGAGGTGGTGGTATTGGGGGTAGTTGCTGCATCTCCAGCTCTGTTACTGTGGCAAAGTGGTCGCTCACTAGTGCCGTGTGTACTTGCCACCTTGTTAGGTGTCTGATTGTTGTTGTGGCAAATGTCAAATCTAATCTGCCTCCTCTTATGTTGTGTAGGTTGCCCATGAGTTGAGTAGTGAGACTCCTTCAAACTCATCTAGAGAAAGCTATGTGCTCTCCAGTTTGGTTTGTGGTCGATGGGGATGATAGCACAGAAGGTGATGTGCGTTGAAGTCCCCACATATAATTGTTGGTGAATCTGCTGCATGTGCAAAGAGCTTTGTGAGCTGTAGTTCTCCTGGTTCTTCTCTATGTATTTTTCTATAATATGTGTATATCTATCCTCTGGTGTAGCAGTGTGATTCTCACTGCTAGGGTTTCCACATTGTTGCCACAGGGGATTGGGTTGTGTGTTCTCGCTGTTGGGATTGTATTCTTGACGAGAATTGCCAATCCTCTGCTGTGTGCCTACACATGGGGTTGTGTAGACATTATATCCAGTTATTCTGAATTTTGTCCCAGTTGTTAGCATGGTTTCTTGAAGTAGAATGATGACCACATTTTTCTGTTTGCAGACTGCAATTAGTGTGGCTGCCTTTGTCCTTATTCCACCAGCGTTCCAGTTGATGATCTTCAGCATGATTGGTATGTTGAGGAGACGGTGTATGTTGTTGTTGTTGTTTAAGATTAAGCTGGCCTTGTGCCAGCACGGGCTCTTGCTCACAGAGCAGCCCGTAATTCATATTAGTATGAGATGTGAGATGCTTAGGATATGCAATCTTTATTGGTGATCAATGAATGATGTGGTGAAGGTGATTTGATATTGAATGAAGGATTGATGGGCTAAGGTTTGAAACCCTTTAAACCCTAAGGTACCCTTCAGTCGTAGGAAAAGCTGGATAGTAGTAAGTGTTGGCTAGTAGGAGAGAACCCAACAGATTGGAAGAATGAAGGTTTGAGTGTAGGCACAGTTAGCTAGTAAGGTAGCTCGTGAATTTCTGAGACATGTTCCTTTTCCGGTCCGCTTTCTTTGGGTGTGTTGTCTGGTGAGTGTGGTGGATGGATAGTGATGAGCGTGAGAGGGGAGGGTGATGAAGGAGGCAAGAGGTGAATGGGGATGTCTGTTTAAAGAGGTTTGTCTTTTTTTGTCTTGCATGTTATGTGGGTTAGGTTGGGATGTGGTAGTGGTCATGATTGTTGGCATCATGTGCTGTCAGTCGGGTTGTGTTCTGTTCCTACCTAGGTGGTGGGTAGGAGCATAGGAAACCTGCTAATTCATGGGTGTTTGCTAGAATGTGCTTTGTGATTTGAGTGGTTGTGCGTTCATTTCCTATGTACCTATCTCTTAGTTGCTCCGTTTCGGACAGTCTAAGAGGTAGTGTTCTAGAGGTTCTTCTGGAATTCTTTCGCAGTACTTACATGGCCTGGGATCGTCCTACTATCTTTTTGCCAAAGTGCATTGGTATCCCAGCCTTAGACGATGAATTATGACTGCTAGTGCTCTTGACATATCTTTGGAATGTCATGTGGTTGCAGACTGGTGGTGTCTACATACCACTTTGCAGTGTTAGAGCCTCCAAAGACCGCTCTCCTGACTTTGCTTTCTTCTTGCACTTGACAGTATGCTGAGGCTTTGCTTTTAAGTTGAGTCAGTGAGTGGCTGATTTTAATACCTATGTTGTTAATGTGCAACCCACTCTTGCTAGGAGTCTGCTTCCTCATTTCCTTGGATTCCTATGTGACTTGGAATCCAGTTGAGAGTAATCTGTCTGTTTCTGATTTGGTGGATGTTAGCAATTGCCCATATACTTGTCAGGAGTTTGATATTTTCTTTTGCCTTGCCTTTTGTGATGGCTTGTATTGCTCCTTTTGAGTCGGTGTGGATAGTTGTGTTTCCTAGTTTGTGTTGAGAGTCTTCTAGCGCTTAGCGATGCTATCAGCTCAGTCTGTAGAGTGGAGGCGTTATCTGAGAGCCTCCAGCTCCCTTTTAGTGATGTTGAGTAGACTCCTGCTGCCGCTGCAGGAATGCTGAGGTCTACTGATCCATCTGTAAAGTATTCATTTGTGGCTGTCGTTTTCCTTATTGAATCTTGTGCTGCTTGTTTCAGCTGTTGAACGGTCATGCTTTTCTTTGCTTGCCGTGCTGCCCGGTAGGACTGTGTAGTTGATATTGAAGAGTTCTGATTTCCAGGGTGCTGGTTCTACATACTCAGCAAGAGGAGAGTCCTCTCTGATGTCAGCAGCATGCTTTTGCATGCCTACTCTTCTCAGTGTTCTACAAGGTTGCCAGAGTATGTCTTGGGTGGGTCTAGATCTTCGTGGAGATCAATGCACTTTTTGATCTCTCTTTTTTAGTGGACAGTTCCTTTCATTTTTTAAGGTTTTTAGCAGGATGGACGTGTTCTTCTGGTCTATTCTGTATGTCAGAGACTGTAGTTTTGTTTCATGTCTCAGAATGCATAAGTTAGTCCACATTGGAGCCACCTGTGATGAGTCTCAGGGCATTGTTTGAATTACTTCAAGGCTCTTTTTGCTCTGTCTTGAGAGACTGGTGAGAACAGGTGCGGCATACTCAACCGTTGACCTTATTGTTTGTATGTAGAAGGTTCTGAGGGTGGTGATATACTGCTCCCATCGTTGTAGAGAGGTGATCCTCCTCATGGCATTGTCTGCATTTGACTTTCTGCTTGAGTATTTCAAGTTCTTTGCGTGGGGAGAGTTGCTTGTTTTATGTTTAACTCCTAGGTACACAAAATTGTCTACCCATTCGATGGGTTCACCATGAGCTGTATTTCATTTTGGGTCTAGTCTGTGTTTGATGGCCATTGCTTTTGTCTTTGCAGTGTTGATTTTTAGACCTAGGTCTTTGCATTTATTTTCAATTGTATTATTGCACTCTGCATGTTCTGGTGAGATCTGTGTCTGTCTGTGCTGACTAGGCAGACATCATCAGCATAAATGAATATTTCAACTCCATTGGTAAGACGGTGTAAGCTGGAAACAGCAAGGTTTTCACTTGAGTTTGCCTAAACGTCTCCTCGGTGATGCTATGCAAGATCTAGTTTGTTACTTGCAATTTATTGTTCTTTCATACTTTCGTCCATGTTTACACAGATATTCAACATTTCAGCCAATTTGCATTTCACCATAATCACTACGTATCGTAATAGGTTAAGGGAGACATTAGAGATCTTCGCCTGACAAGCCCACTTTGCGAATCATTGATATAGGTTAATATTTTCAAGTTTTCTTACAGTCATGACTAGTTCAGCAGCATAGCCTTCGTATGCTATAGTCAGGTCACCCCCAGCGCTTAAAGCAACATAACAGAAATATGAAGCGGAATTCACTTTCAGCCCCGATTGCTTTCTTCTTCTTCTTCTTCTTCTTCTTCTTTGAGATGAATTTTGTGAAGCGTCTGTCGGGAAAAGCTGGATCCTTCCTTTTCTCTACACTTTATTATTATTATTATTATTATATTATTATTAATTATTATTATTATTATTATTATTATTTTCCTTATTATTATTATTTTGCCTCTATCACAGTCCTCCAATTCGACTGGGTGGTATTTATAGTGTGGGGTTCCGGGTTGCATCCTGCCTCCTTAGGAGTCCATCACTTTTCTTACTATGTGTGCCGTTTCTAGGATCACACTCTTCTGCATGAGTCCTGGAGCTACTTCAGCCTCTAGTTTTTTCTAGATTCCTTTTCAGGGATCTTGGGATTGTGCCTAGTGCTCCTATGATTATGGGTACGATTTCCACTGGCATATCCCATCTTCTTCTTCTTCTTCCCAGCTTTTTCCCATTTTTATATGGGGTCGCCGTCGGATGAGCCGTTTCCATCTATTTCTATCTTGCACTTCTGCCTCATCAATTTCCTTCTCATGTAAGTCTCCTCTCACACAGTCCTTCCATCTCTTTCTTGGTCTCCCTCTTTTTCTTCTTCCTTGCACTCCACCCCCATAGTATGTCTCCCAGCGTGGTCCTCATCTCTCCTCAACAGGTGTCCATACCATCTCAGCCTCCCCTCCTGCACTTTCTTTGATACTTCCACCACCTTAGTTGACCCCTTATGTAGTCATTTCTGATCCTATCCACTCTTGTTACCCCAGACATCCACCTAAGCATTCTCATTTCTGCCACATCCATCTTCTGCTCTGTTTTTCTCATGCTTGCTGTTTCCGTACCATACAGCATTGCTGTTCTTACCACCGTCTTGTGAAATTTTCCTTTTAACCTAAGCGGCACTCTTTTGTCACAAAGAACTCCCGAGGCCGCTCTCCAGTTGTTCCAGCCTGCCTGTACCCGATGTTTTACTTCTTCTTCCATACTTCCTCCAGCGTTAACAAAAGATCCCAAATACTTAAACTTATCAACTCTCCTTATTTGCTCTCCACCAAGCTGAATACTTTCTCCATCATCCCCCTCAGTGGTGTACCACATATATTCTGTCTTGGATCTACTTATTCTCATTCCTCTGTCCTCCAGTACTTGTCTCCATCTTTCCAATTTCACTTCCAGTTCTTCCTGCTCTCTGCACACAGAACAATATCATCCGCATACAATATGTCCCATGGTACTGTCTCCCTTACTTCCTCTATTATAACATCCATCAACTATGTTAAAGATAAATGGCTCAGAGCCGACCCCTGGTGTAATCCTACTCTCACCTCAAAACCTTCTGTCTCCCCAACACTGCTCCTCCTCTGGTAAATACATTCCGGTACATCTCTTGTATCAATCGCACATACTTCTCTGCACCATTGTTCCCTCCCCCAGGGCTACCTCCATTACCTCTTGGTCTCGGGACTCTGTCATAAGCCTTTTCAAGGTCAATGAATACCATATGTAGGTCCCTTTGTCTTTCCCCGAATTTCTCCATTACTTGCCTCAGACAAAATATACCATCTGTTGTTCCCCTTCCCTTCATAAATCCCATCTGCTCTTTACCTATTTGTACTTCTTTCTCTGCAGTCTAGCATCTATCATCCTTTCCAGTATCTTCAAAGTGTGGGACATCAATTTAATGCCCCTATAATTACCACACTCTTGGACATCGCCTTTCCCTTTAAAAATTGGGGTCAATATACTCCCACGCCACTCATTTGGTATCTTTCTGTTCAAGGATCTTTATCATAAGATCGTACAGTATATCCACTCCTTCATCTCCTAATGCTTTCCATGCCTCCACCGGGATCATGTCTGGTCCGGTTGCCTCCCATTCTTCATCTTCTTCAGTGCATTTAGTACCTCTTGCCTAGAAAACCTCATTACCATGCCAATGTTCACTTGCCCATCCTCTCTTATTAGTCTATTATTTTCTTCATTTAACAACTGTTCGAAATATTCTTTCCATCTCTTCACAATGTCTTCCTCCTTTCTAAAGCACTACACCCTCTTGATTCTTTATTTATTTTGTTTGATGTGTGTTATATCTTTGGTGCTCTTATTTCTAGCCTTTGATAGCTTCATCATCTTCTTAATCCTTCCTTTGTCCCCAGCTCATTATACACATCATCATAACGACTTTGCTTTAGCTTGGGCTACCACCTTTTTTCACCACCTTGTTTTTCTCTCTGTACCTATTTCTGTCTTCCACTGACTGTGACTCTTCCCATCTTTTCTTTGCCTCCTTCTTATCTTTTACTACTTTCTCAATGTCTTCATCCCACCACCAACTATCCTTTTCTTCCCATATGATTACCAGATGTCTCTCCTAGCAGCTCCTTCCATGCCTTCTTATTACTGCTGCATTTCGTGCCCACCATTCTTGAACATCTTCAATCCCTATATCAATATCCTCCAAAACCCTCCTCTTAAACTCTCTCTTTCTTATCCCCTTCCTTCTGTAATTCGTACCATTTAATTTTT
Source organism: Macrobrachium nipponense (assembly GCF_015104395.2). Classification (NCBI taxonomy): domain Eukaryota; kingdom Metazoa; phylum Arthropoda; class Malacostraca; order Decapoda; family Palaemonidae; genus Macrobrachium; species Macrobrachium nipponense. The sequence continues at coordinate 1,915,397 of NC_087214.1, read as the reverse complement.
CCTTATCCCTTTAAGCTTTGGTTTTTCTTTCCCTTTTCAACTTCAAGTCCATACATAGCAGCCTGTGTTGGGGGGCTACATGGTCGCCTGGAATAACTTTGCAGTTCTTGACCTCCACCAGATTTATCCTTTTATACAAGAAATAGTCTATCTGGGAGAATCTTCCCCCACTCCTATATGTTATTAGGTGTTCCCTTTTCTTCTCAAAAAATGTGTTTACTCTTGCCATGTCGAATGGACACAGCAAAGTCCACTACACTCTCTCTTGGTTCTCTCCCCAATTCCATGGCCCCCATGCACCCGCCCAATCGCCTCATTTTCACTTCCGACATGGCCATTCAAATCTGCCCCAACTATCACCCTCTCATGCTCTTCCAGTTCTTGCATTATTCCATCCATGTCTCTCCAGAAATTTCCCTTCTCTTCTTCTGTGCAACCAACTTGTGGTGCATATGCGCTTATAATATTCAGAATCTCTCCTCCATAACATATCTTCAATCTGATGATACGGTCATTCTTTACTATGCACTTCTATTACCGAGTTCTTTAGTTCACTAGACAGTACTATGCCAACTCCATTTCTACCTTGTTTATTTGCTCCACTATAATATAGCTTATATCCATCTCCCAACTCTTTAGCTTTATTTCCTTTCCACCGCGTTTCTTGCACACACACATCATACTTTCTTTTCTCTCATCAAGTCAGCCAATTCTCTACCTCTCCCAGTCATGGACCCAACATTTAGCTGACATACTCTGAACCCAATGTGAGCTCGCTTCTTTAGCTGCACCCGCTCCTGATGCAGTAGCCCTCGCCTTACCACAGAGTTAGGGCGATGTCTCTGTGCGTCGTTTACGGAGTACGCCCTAGCATTACCTCTTTCCATATTTCGGCTCATTCCATTTTTGGTTTTGGCACAGATTTTTACAGCCGGATGCCCTTCCTCGACACCAACCCTCCCTAAATTTATCCGGGCTTGGGACCGGCACCCATAAGGACTTGGTTGCCCCCCCAGGTGGCTAGGTTCCACTGGCATATCCCATATCCTTCTTATTTCTATTTTCAGATCTTGATACTTATCCATTTTTTTTCCCTCTCTTTCTCTTCAACTCTGTGTCCCATGGTATTGCGACATCAATGAGTGATACTTTCTTCTTGACTTTGTCAATCAACGTCACGTCTGGTCTGTTGCACGTATCACCCTATCCGTTCTGATACCATAGTCCCAGAGGATCTTTGCCTGATCGTTTTCTATCACTCCTTCAGGTTGGTGCTCCGTACCACTTTTATTACTGCAAAGGTAGCTGATGTTTCTGCACAGGCTCCAGTGGAGGGCTTTTGCCACTGAATCATGCCTCTTTTTGTAACTGGTTCTGTGCAAGTGCCGGGCATTCACTTGCTATGTGGTTTATGGTTTCATTTTTCGTATTGCACCTACATATGGGAGAGATGTTATTTCCGTCTATCATACTTTGAACATATCTGGTTCTTAGGGCCTGATCTTGTGCGCTGTTATCATTCCTTCAGTTTTCCTTCTTTAGCTCTCCCCTCTGTAGCCATTGCCAATTGTCATCGCTGGCTAGTTCTTTAGTCTGTCTCATGTATTGTCCGTGCATTGGTTTGTTGTGCCAGTCCTCTGTTCTTTCTGTCTTTCTCCTGTCTCTGTATATTTCTGGGTCTTCGTCTACTTTTATTAGTCCTTCTTCCCATGCACTCTTTAGCCACTCGTCTTCACTGGTTTTCAGATATTGCCCCAGTGCTCTGTTTTCGATGTTGACACAGTCCTCTATACTTATAGTCCCTCTCCTCCCTCCTTCCTTTCGTGTTATGTATAGTCTGTCCGAATATTTGCTCTTGGGTGTAGTGCTTTGTGTATTGTCATTTGTTTCCTGGTTTTCTGATCTATGCTGCGGAGTTCTGCCTTCGTCCATTCCACTATTCCTGCACTGTATCTGATTACTGGCACTGCCCATGTGTTTATGGCTTTTTATCATATTTTCCGGCCGTTGAGTTTTGACTTGAGTATCGCCTTGAGTCTCTGCATATATTCCTGATCGTGTCCTTCATCTCTTGGTGTTTTATATCTCCTCCTTCCATTATTCCCAGGTATTTGTATCCTGTCTCACCTATGTGTTTGATGTTGCTCCCATCTGGTAGCTTTATCCCTTCAGTTCTCGTTACTTTGCCTTTTGTATGTTGACTAAGGCGCATTTTTGTTTTCTATTCCAAACTCCATCCTGATGTCCCCAGATACAATCCTTACAGTCTGGATTAGGGTATCTATTTCCTTGATGCTCTTACCATACAGCTTGATGTTCGTCCATGAACATCAGATGGTTGATTTTGTTGCCTCTTTTCTTGAGTTGGTACCCGGCATCCATCTTCTGTAGTACTTTTGTCATGGGAATCATGGCTACTACGAAGAGTAGTGGGGACAGTGAGTCGCCCTGGAAGATCCCTCTCCTGATATTAACCTCTGCTAGTCTTATTCCAGAGCTTGTAAGTATTGTATTCCAGTTGCGCATTGTATTTTTGAGGAAGCTGATGGTATTTTCCTCTGCCCCATATATTTTCAGGCATTCTATTAGCCATGTGTGTGGTATCATGTCGAAGGCTTTCTTATAGTCTATCCATGCCATGCTTAGGTTGGTTTTTCCTTCTCCTACTGTTCTTCATTACCATTTTGTCTATCAGGAGCTGGTCTTTGTGCCTACACTTCCTTCTGCAGCCTTTCTGTTGGAGGGGGATGGTGTTTGTCTCCTCTAGGTAGTTGTATAGCCTTTCACTGATGATACCTGTTAGTAACTTCCACATTATTGGTAGGCAGGTGATAGGCCTGTAGTTACTGGCATATTTCCCTTACTCTTGTCTTTTGTACTAAGGATGTTCTTCCTGTGGTCATCCATTTGGGTGCTTGGTGATCTGAGATACAATGCTGGAGTTGTTCTGCTATTCGTGGGTGTAGGGCCTTGAAGTTTTTGAGCCAGTATCCATGGACTTCATCGGGACCTGGGGCTTTCCAGTTTGGCATTTTCTTTAGTTGGTGTCTGACTGTGTCTGTCGTGATCTCTGTGAATCTTTGTTTTATTCTCCCTGTTTCTTCTTCCTTGACTTCCTGGAGCCATGTTGCATGTTTGTTGTGTGATACCGGATTGCTCCATATGTTTTCCCAGAGTCTCTTACTTGGTTCGGCTTCAGGAATTTCTGGGTGGTTGTCTTCCCCTCTTAGTTGGCTGTATAGTCTTTTCTGGTTGGTTCCGAATAGTATTTGTTCTGTTGGTATCCCTTATTCCTGTTCACTGTACCGTTGGATCTTGTGTGCTTTGGCCTTAAGCCTCTGTTTTACATCTTCTATTGTGTTTTTTAGTCCCTCTCTTGTACTTTGTATTTCTCGTTGAGTTCCTCCCTTGTTTTCTTGCTTCTTAGCCTTTTTTCTGCCATCTCTTTCAGTTAACTCAAGTCAGATCTCATTCACCATGATTTGCTTTTTCCAGGCGCTTTTTCCAAGGAGGTTGCTGTTTTGGTTTCTGTTGGGTTGGTTGTGACGGTGGTGGTGTGTGTTCGAATCCCCATCAGTTCTGCTACTAATCTTGTGCTCCTGCATATGTCAAGTTATTTGTTTCTGTGATACTGGTGGTGTGTATTAGGCCCATTATTTCATTGACCTCACTTGTTTTCTCCCTTAATTTCTTGGTGTGTAGGCTTTCATGGAGGGGATCTTTGTTCTCTCTGTATCTGGCTCCATCCATTGTCTAATCTTTTTCTACCCATTCCGTCCTCTCTGTTACTTCGTCGGTGTTTCTTCGTGTGTCGTTGTTTGATACCTCATCCTCCCTGTCGTCTTCTGTGGCATCGTCTCTCAGTTCGTCTTCGTGTAATTCGTTGTCGTGTGATACTTCCCTTTCCAGTTCTTCTCTTTCTGTTGGGGAGAGCCAGTTCTTTTTCTTTAGTTCCTTACTTGGTCTGCCAGCCTCTGCTCTGTTTGGGGGGTGTTATTCCTCTCATTCCAGATGTTGGCCAATCTTCTTCTATATCCTCTCTCCGTCGGGTTTGCTTCTGATGTAGCATCTCATATTTCCTTATTTTCTTCTCTTGTCCATTTCTTATTATATTATTATTATTATTATTATTATTATTTTATTGAAAATAATGGCAGAATTCACAGAATTGATTTTGTACAATATTCTTTCAATTCTCCTTATGATTTTCTTTCTGGCACGCTGGTATTATAAAGCAGCTGTCCAATGTTCATCGTGCTGTAGGTCGTCAACGGAAATTTCGGGCGGGCTGGTGTTATCAAAAGCAAAACTGGTTATCAGGGACAGGCTGGGGTCGTCAACAGGTATACAGGTGGGTTTCGTAGTCGGGAACAGGCCGTAGTCGTCAGGGGTCTATCCGGTATTTCTTGTTATTTCTTCTTTTCTGGTTTCAAGGCGTCTACATGTTTCGGCCACCTCGTTTGGCCATCTTCGGGACGGGATCGCTGAGTGCAATGGTCTGTGTCAGATGTATTCACGCTATTTATTGCATTCGGTTGGCTTGAAGAAACGGGTACCTCACTTTTCATTGGGCAATACCTGTGACTTCACGAGCGATGTCATCAGGGGGCCCGTTGCTGGTTGGCTGTCCTCTTCGTGGGCGGAGCCTCATCCTTATTGGTGATGGTGGAGGTCCCCTCGAAGGGCGTGCTACCAGGTCGTCCTCAGGGCGAGAGCTTGAGCTGCGATCACCCTCAGGGTTACTAGGGACGTCCTCAGGATGAGAGCTAATGCTTCTATCATCCTCAGGATCCCTCTGGTGCGATGGTCGTTGTGGGGCGGTGTCTGCTGCTCTCCTGACGGCGGTGGGGAGGAGGAAGGTCTCCTGTGTGATGTTTAAACTGGGCTTCTCCCTCCCGATGTGCAGCGCTTCTAAGATTCGCAAACGACGTAGATCGGGTGCCTGGTCGATAACCTCGAAGTTACCGACGATGTCGCTGCGTCGGATTCTTTTATTATGGGCAGTCCTTGCATGATTAAAATACCGCTCCTTCCTGCGCGTGACAGGAGATCCTCTTGGAGAGGCGCATTGACGTCATCCCGATGTAAGTTCCGAGGCATCCTCGGATTGGGCACGTGTATCTGTAAATGACGTTCGTCCTCTTCAAGGGATCCTGCAACGGTACGGGGTTATTTTTCATAATAAGACTGCATGTGTTTTACTTGTATAAAATATGATCAAGTTGATCTGCTTGTTGGTGTCGGTCGTGAGAAACGTGATTCCTGATTATTTCCCGTAGGGCTCGCTCGTCTTCTTTATACCGCCGATGGAAGGTGCCCTTGTAGAAAAAATTAATTTTCTGCTGGGGGTCTGGGCGGGGTTCCTGTAGGTACCATTCTTCCATGCTCTCCTGAAGACGTTCTGGATGCTTCGGTTGGTGTGTCCGTTGTTTACTAGACCTGGGCTGCACGTTCCATCTCCTTATGGGTGTCTGCCCATGTTGAACAATGGGAAAGAGCTCTCCTGACGTAGGCGCTGATGGTGGTGTCCTTATAGCGTTCAGGGCATTCACTCTCGCCGTTCAGACACATTCCCAGGTTCGTGGGCTTCGTGTAAACCCGTGTGCGAACGCACCCTCCTTCTGTTCAACCAGGACGTCCAGGAAGGGAAGACGGCCATCACGGCTATATTCGATGGTAAATCGTAAACGGCTGTTGGTGTGGAAGGCTTGACGTATTTCCTCGATCTCCTCCCTCGTTCCTGCTTGGATGAAAGTGTCATCTATATATCTTACGTATATAGATGGCTTCCTAATGCTCCTAAAGACACGCTCCTCCACCATGCCCATGTAAAAGTTCGCAAACAGGACCCCGAGGGGGGATCCCATCGCTACACCATCGATTTGTAAGTACATATGGCCATGGTGGTTAATGAAGGGAGCCTTCTTGGTGCATATTTCCAGCAAGAGAGCGAAGGGCGTGTTCGGGGATATTCAGCGGGTCGGTGGATGGGTCTCTGTAGACGTTCAAGGATCATTTCGATGGTTTCATCTACAGGAACGTTAGTAAACAGCGACT
>NC_087214.1:1819026-1908840 GCF_015104395.2 Macrobrachium nipponense | reverse complement strand
GTACAGGTGCGTCCGGGCCCTGTGGCTTCGGCTAACAGCAGCCCCGGGCTCCGCCCTGGATGGCAGATCTTACGTCTGTCCTGAGGAAGCTGACGAAGAAGAGGAGGAAGGTGTCGTCGTCGTCGTCTTCATCTTCTTCATCGTCGTCGGCTGCCGCCTCTTCCCCTTCGACTTCTGAGGCTTCACAGCCGAGGAAGAAGAAGGTTGCCTCCTCCCTCCTCGGGACCCGTCTCACCTCGGTGGGACGGGAGGGTTCCTTCCGCTGGTCCTCCTGCTCCTTCGGGAGCGGGGCCCGTCTCTTCTTCCGCAAGGAAGAAGACTACGGGGACCAGAGGGGTACCGGCTAACACCGGTACTTCCTCGCCTGGTGTCAGGAGCTCTGCCACTACACCAGGTTCCGTCTCGGCCTCGTCCGCGAGAGATACCGAGTGTACCTTCACCTACCAGTGACCGTGCAGCCAAGAATCAGGCGCCAGAGCTCGCTCGGCGCCAGGTTCACGGCACGGAACGGAAGGCTGGTGAGAGCCCACCAGGCCAGCTCTCGCTCTCACGGCGATCAGCTGGCTACCCGGGCTAACGTGACGGTCTTTGACCGGCCACGTTTCGAGGCTGGGAAGAGGTCCTCCTGGTGGCTGGCACCAGCGGTGTGACGCGCCGTGAGGACTGGCACCGGTCTCACCGTGACAGTGGTCTTTGCAGGTCGCCCGACCGTTGCTCCCACAGGGAACGTGCGGGTACAGCAACCAGCATCAGTTCCCCTGACACACGAGATCGGTGTCTCTGTTCTTGGTCCAGCCGTTCTCCCCAGGGAAACGACTTGACTAGGCCTGCAGCTCGATCCCCATCACGGGTTGGCGATCGCCTGCAGTCCTCCAAGCCCGCTGGTTCGGCCAGCGAGCGAAGGGGAGCGTCAGGTCTTCCTCTCCCGTGCCTTCAACTTCCTCGGTTTACACCCGGAAGAGCGAGGCACAGCGCAGTGATCGTGAGGGGCGTGCCCCGCACGATCCCGTCACGACGCCGTATGTACCAGGCACGATCTTCGGACCGACCAGGACGTACACATAAGTGGCAGGAGGAGACCGAGAGGGCTGTCGCTGTTCCCCCTCCTTAATGGGGAGGTTCTCGGAATATGCTCTTGTTCGAAGGGCTTAACGGTCCTACTCTGCAAGATGCTGTGACTTCCGAGATCCAGAGGAACTTTGCCGAGGTTATGGCGCTGATTCGTCAGCACAACGACCTTGGGGTTGGGGGAAGGATCGCCGCTCCACCGCAGAGCCACGTCTCGGCTGAGTCGTTTTGGGGTGGCCCGAGAAGGGAACCCAAATCGACGGTGGGTCTGCCGCGATCGGAGCTTGCCGACTGTGTTGAACCAGGTAGTCTCTCGTCTCCGGACAAGAAGGCTCTCTCAGTTCTGGCCGGTCGAACAAGCTACTTCCACCTCCTCTACTGCGACAGAGGCGTTTCTACGTGTCTTCGGACACCGTATTTCATACCCCTTCGGTCCTCCTGAGAGGTTTCGACCTCGACGAGGACTGGAATGAGTCGGAGGACGGTATCGGCTCTCTCCTGTCAGGTGTCGATCAGCCCCACCCAGACGACGTTCACAGTGGCGGCAGACCCTTACCTACAGTATGAGTTCGTAACCTCCTCCGGGAAAACGTTTTTCTCTGACGATACGTTTTCCCAGGCTCTGAGAGGCCATCGCCGTAAGGCGATGGCTGCTCCTTTTCTTCTCCAACTGCTAGTTCCGCTGGGAAGGCGAGCGAGTATCCAATTCCTCCCCATTCCCTCTCTCCTTACGGCTACGAGGAAAGGGAGGGATCCTACAGAGATTTCTCTGTAAGATCCCACGTTAGGGACTGCGCTACCGGGGGGACCTTCGGGTCCTACCTGACGTAAGCCCCGGTCGTTGAGGAGGGATCCTGCCCCATCCTCGATTTCTACGGGAATCGAGAGGACCACCAGCCGATATCGTTTGACGAATTTGATGGGGGTTTCGCAGAGTGCTTAGAATTCTTCGGAATTTCTAGCGCACTCAGAGTGTTCGAGTTTTTTACGATCTCCAAACACTTAGGCGAGACCATATTGATAGACCTGGCCAACCTAGACTTGGCATCAAATTCTGCCTGAATGAGGCTATCTGGAAGTCTAGGCAGCTTCTCACCAAACTGCTCCATAGCACAGTCTGGTTTGAGTTTGCCCGCAGAAAAAAGTGTTGGCAGTGATCTTCCCACAACTCACCGGCTGAGGGAAGTAAAGGAGACGTAGGGTCCGCTTCTTTCAGCTGAGGCAACGAATCCCCCTTCTGGGCTGCTGGAATGGTAACCGTAGCAATCTTTGTCAAGATTGTAAAGATTGTGAAAGGACTCTTAAACGGCTGTATTTTCGTGTTCGAACAGTCCATGTCCTCTAAACACCTGAGCCATTCTCTCTGAGCCTGGTCTCGTGAATAGAGGACTGTCTCTTTCGGTACCTTATCGTCTCGAGTCATGGCCGAGGCGGTGAGCCTGGCGTAGCCGATGAACGGAGGCTGAAGGTCTTCCGGGTAGAACTCGAAGTCTTCAATCCTTCGAGTTCCACATCCGGATAGAAATAAGCCGTCCTGGAAGGGGGGTGGGGCGTATGACGCTACTCTCCAAGGATTGTTCATACTGAACGGAGGTAGAGAGTCATACGGAGGCAATTGCGCTCCCCCTGTGCTGAAGGGTGGGGGAGTAGCTAGCGGAGCTTGGCTCAGTCCGGCGATAATGTTGTCCTGGGAGTTGATCCTATCAGACAACCGGGAGAACATCTGTTCCATACTGGTTTTTAGAGACCCCACCAGATCGCCCACACTTGTTGCAACAGGCCAGCGTTGGGATCCAAAGCCGGAGCTGCTGCGGAGGTGGACGGGTGGCTCTGACAGGAACCAAAGGCAGTGGAACGGTTGACTCCGCTGGAGTGTGTGATCTCTCCCTGGAGGATCTACTCCTAGAGGATTTGGTTAGCCGGACCCGGAAGCTTTAGACCTCTCTGCTCCGGGGTTTTTAGCCGGAGACTTACGAGATGATGATGACGCCGACGCCATCTTTTTAGACGACGACGACGTCTTAGTCAAGGTTTTTAACTGCTTGTCCTTTGACCTTAGGTCTAACGGAAGCATCAGGAGAAGTATAAAGTTCGGCACCTGTAAAGCCTTGGAAGGATGGAGAGTTTGCAGGGGTAGAAGATCCAGTGGCACCCAAGGGCAGCCCTTGGGCGTCCAACGTACTACTCACCTCGACCAACAGGTCGTCTACACCTACCATGGGTTCAATGTTTAGATCTAACGTCGCGACTTCGAGGAGATGTCCTGGCCTGGATCAGTCAACGAGGCAGCGAGCTGTTGTTGGATGAACGCAATAGTCGGGGCCGCCTCTGCTGGGTTGACGTAGCCCGTTGACTGCCGCCGAAGAATCAGGACCGCCAACCTCTTCTCGAGAATGTAGGGCATACCCTTGGCGGCGTTCTTCCCAAACCGCCGACCCAGGCCCGCAGGGTTGCCAGTGCGGTCCTTCACAGCCGGAGCCTGAAGAGAGGGTATTTATTAGTTTTTTAAGATTAAACTTAAAACTAAAACTAATTAAAAAGCTTAACTTAAAATTATAGGGATGCGAAATCCCCTGTAAATTTATCTTAAGTTTGAAGAAAGATTAGAATTTTTTTAAAACTTACGAACTATAACGAAGTAGGACTGGCTAACGAGTTGGAAATACTTACCCGTCTAAGAGCTGGCTCACCAGATCATAACAGATGGTGCATGTCTCGTGATACCAGACTTGGAGGTCCCCCGTGCGGAGTCGTGCATGGAGCATGGGACCGGCAAACTTCATGTCCCACAGGGGTCTTGAAGCGTGGCGGTGCATCCGGATGCTCACAGTTTGGTGGTCTGTAAGTGAAAAGACACTGAGCATCTTAAAGGCTATCACTTACAGCTAAAGGAACAAAAGAAACTCCGCTGCATGCCGGAGCTCGGAAAAAATTTGGGCATAACCCCTCCCTTACGCCTGAATAGGCTATAACCCCGGAGAGATCCGGTGAGGCAGACAAGGGAGGGGGGATGGTTTAAGGTAGCTTAAGATAAACTTACTTAGTTTAACAAAACTAATTCTTAAACCTATAAAAAGCGAACGTACCGGACTAAGTCCAGTGCGTGGCGGAGCGTGTCGCGACCTCAGCGCGACGGAGAGGTTAGTAGAGACCAACTGTATGCCTCAGTCCACCCTGCGGGGTGAACTAGCATCTTTCCACTTGGATGCCGGAGCTCCGGTAGAAAAGGAGCCCCAGTAAGGTGGGAAAGGGCGAGAGGGCACACAGACTCGCGCTAGCAACGGAGCGACGGAGAAGCGACGGAGGGGGGAAAGGCCAGTCCCCCCCCCTTAGCCATCCGGCCGGACCGAGAAGCTGGAGAGGTCGAGTCCAGTCTGGGTCTGTCCGTCCCTCTACTCCCTCCGCCTGGGGGGAGAGGGAGGCAGGCTCGGGTATGACGAGCGAGCGTGGGCAGACCAACCCTCCCCCCGACTCTATGGAAGAGCGGGAGGAGGAAGATGACTGGACAGGCGTCTGGCTGCTCCTGATCACGTAGTGACCACGGGGCGGTAACAACAAAACAATGAAACGATAAGGCCTAGAAAACACAACCGGCTGATCAGAGAGAAGCTATAAGGAAGCAACCGAACTGAAGAGCGGTAGCGCATGGGCCCTATGGGCCATAACCTAGGCTAGGTGAAGCCAGACGCCTACACTAACAAAAACATAATATAAAATAAAACATTGAAAGAAAGAAAACAAAATAGTAGGAGAAAAAATCCAGGAGTGTACGACTAACCCGAAAGAAAGTCTACCACTCAAAGCTAGCCGGGGCCGATACTAAGAGCTGTGGCTAGGGTCTGGATAGAAGAAGACCTACGTAAGGTAAAAACAAAGACATGCATGCATGACATAAACCGCGTAGACTGTACCCTAAAGCAATTAGGATGACTAAAAATGGAGAGCGTACTAAAGTAAGGGAAGGTTTCTGGTATGGAAGACCAAGAACGAACCCGCCACGAGGCAGAACCATGCTGCCCATGCTTCCGACCTAGAGCTCGTATTTATACCTCAAAAAAAACGGCAAAAATACTGACTCAGGACGGAAAAAACCAAATAGCAATAAACATTGAGTACTTAACTTAGCTGCTGCGATGGCTGCACGCTCCATGATGAGTAAATCCAAAAATAAGGGCACAAAAACACAGAGCAAAAAAGGGCACGTGTATACGGTGTGCGCTAACTGAAAAGGATGGCCACCAGAGGCGCAGCAGTCGGCAGCATGGGGATGGAGTAGTAGTAGTTGCTGCCCACTTCTGTGGGTCGGCTCCCCTCTTGTGGGGAGTTTGTAGTGGGAGATTTCTATTGGCAAGCTGGCTCGTGGTAGTGGTCTCACTCGCCATAGTGTTCATACCGACACCCTCTTGGAGGGTGAGCGAGTCAGTTGTACTGACCTTTTCTTTATTTATTTATTCTCTGGTATGTGTTAGTACATTTACCCTAGAAATAATAGATTAAAGGATATTTCGCTGGCGACACGAGCCAATCGCCCAGAAATAGATTTTTCCTTACGTCAAAATCCCTTTTCTAGCATTTGGAAGAAGACTGCTGCTGAAAGAAGAGTATCTCACAGTAGGCGACCAACCTGGAATAGAGAAGAACGGACTGGAACATCCAGTTTGTTCTTGAACTATCGTCTTCGGTATTCTGTTCACCATTGAAGCTTTCCTTTGGGAAAGACATCTTAATTGAACTGCAACTCGGGGTTGCCTGCAACCTCCCAGCAGTTATCAGTTTCGATTTTAGATACTTGGTATTGTCACGACAACACCAAATCAGCTTTTGTATTTACCGAAATCCCGTTTTCGTTTAAATATAATTGCTCGAGCGTATTCTTTTATGCTCGATGGTTTTCTAGCCGAACGCATTCCTTCGTGGAAGGGATTACCTGGCAACTCAGGATGACGAGTCACGAGAGCTACTGCGTATTGAACTGCCTTATAGCAGCTCAGTATCAGCTAGGTCTCCGAGATGCACGGCCTGTTACGTCTTTCTCTCCCCTGGTTTGATTGACTACCAAACCGTATCTCTACCCAACAATCATGGACTTAGGTCTCTGATTAATGGGGATTCTCGCAATAATGAAGGACCATCTACTGCTGTGACGCTCGATTTCATCGCCTTCGACATTGCGAGAATTTTCAACAGAGATATCTCTTGGACTCTTTCATCTTTCTGTTTACCGCACGGTAACAGAAGTCTGTACTAGTCTCCCGCTGCATTGCTCCGCGATAATGCAAATGATTTTTGCAGACATCTGAGTTTGTCTTCAAAATATCTTGTATTCGCAGGTGTGGAATTGTGCATTGTTCGCCCTGAATTAACAGATGTGTCAGAAGACATCGCCTACTCTCCGACCTGACAGCTCTACTTCCAAATGTTCAGCCATGGAGAAGCAGTTCTTCAGCAGTATTTCCCTGTGTCTTCATAACTGAAAAGCGCTCCGCTTTCATTGCAACTACGATCCTCACCGGACAGCAATGAATAGCGGTTAGCATTCTCAGTCTTTGTAGCACAGGTTCAGAATCTTGAGAATCCTTCTCTCGATTCAGCTGTGAAGACGTAGGTTGCATTTTCTGTACACCTTCGTCTTCAACGACACATAGTGATGTTTCTCCTTAGCTGAGAGTCAACTATACTATGAGATATCTTGCCATCAGGGACCTCGGTCTCTAGAAGGCAATTAACTTTCGCCTGTTGGGCACATGCCTTAAGAGAATCATCACCTCGCCGTCTGGCATCGGTGACGAACAAATTATTTGTTTAGTCTCTTGGCATAACCCTTTTAAGGCGAAGGTCACATGACTTGCTCGGGTGCTTGGACAACTTGCCTCCTACCGAACTCAGTCAGTCGGCAGCTGTCAGAGCGCCCAAGTCAGTTACGAACTTCACTGTGGACTTAGTTCGGTTGTTCCATAACAGTCTTTTCTTCGTCCTAACGGCTTGTCCCAGTACCCATACCATCGACACCCACCATTGAGTGTCGGTGTCCTATCCACTACCGAGAAGAAGAACTTCACTGCATGGGGATAGGAGAATGTGAGACACTTCGCTGCAGACAGATAGACCAGTATGGGTACAGGACATCACCGAAGTCGAGAAGAGGGATAGGTCATGTGACCATTCCCTTCTTTTCCTCTGAGGTAATTGCATGACTTCCTGCAAAGTCAAGCATCCAGGGGATTGGGATCCGTGACGCTCGATTTCGTACCGAACTTCGTAGCGAAGACTCAGAACCCTTCGGTCCCTGACGATCGGTTAGAGTCCTTTACAATCCCCTCCCTAATGGACTTCACTGCCTTCGATGCGAAGGAGATGCTGCTTTGTCCTGTGAAAGCGCGACGGCGCTTTCTGAAGAAACTCGACATCCCAGGCTGAGTGTTTGAAAAAAAAAAAAAAAAAAAAAGCCTCATCGTCCAGCACCAAGATGACCTAGAAGTACACTCCCTCGAGTTACGCAAGAACTTCTCCGTGGCGCAGGTACTGAAGGCAGGGGTCTGGCACCTCCCTCTACCTTTTGGATATTGCCCACAGGTCCTTGGATCGTTTTCCTTGGGACCCGTGGTGGCTGCTCAACACGTTGTGTAGCTAACCCAGACCCTAGCAGGCTGAACAGCATCGAGTCCTGGTGTGACTGTAAGAATAGATAAGTGAATGAGAGAGTGACTGGCTTCTCTTCCTATCTTTTTCTCCCCCTCTACCTGTGGGTAGAGGGATACGGTCATCACCTTGCTGGATAAGGACGAGATGCAGGTGAGCTACTCGACAGAGCCCCATCCTATCCCTTTCACGAGGGATGGGAGCGAATATCCACCACTTCCTCCTACAAGGGGGGGGAAGTGGATGCCAACAAGAGACAAACCATAACTTTATGTTGCCTCTTGCAAATAGGAACTTGTTCTTGCTTGCTGGTACGAAGAGATACGCTTGCCTCTCTCTTAGTAACTTGGTCCAGAGGTCTGACCATTGATCCTGGGGCGGTGCACACCCGATCAATCGGACAGAGGCTTGGATCCCTCCCTTGCTCTTACGACCAGGGAGGCATTCCAAGGTTGGGCGAACACCAGTCTGTTCACAAAAGACTCAGATTCCTCCCACCAAGAAGTGAGTCTTCCTATTGTAAAAGGACCGAAGGTTTGTATACCGTGTCGGAACAAATGACAATTTGTCCAAAATTGCATTTTTCCTAACTATACAAACCTGAGGTCCTTTTACACATAGCCCCACCTCATGCACCCTCACTCTGCAGTTTTTGCTTGGGCCAAAAGCAAAAGTGATTGTTTTACCTCCCAGTCGCGCGCGACTGCCTTCGGACAAGCAGTTAACTACCGAACCCCTTGTTCGAAAGCTTACGACCTATCCAGCTGCCGCTAGTAACCTTCCTATTGTAAAAGGACCTCAGGTTTGTATAGTTAGGAAAAATGCAATTTTGGACAAATTGTCATATCAAAATATTACCAATTAATTAACATAACCAACATAATAAACTAAATATTCTGCCCAATACCAAATCCAAAATATCATATGGTATAATAACTGTACTCACAATGATCAGAGAAGTTCTTAACAAGCGCTTACGAAGGCAAGGAGCTGGGACGAGACACAACAGGTGGCAAATAAGCCAGAGCGAAGGAAAACGTGAAGTGGGGATGGGGAGAGAGGGGGAGTAAAGAGAACGAGACAGGAGGGGGAATCAGAAGGTAGGTTTTACAAGGATACTGGAGAGCTATATTTTAACTTAATTTCAGGATTTCGTACTTATTACGAAAGTAGGTTACCATTAGTTATTTATTTAGGTATATACAATATGTACACGGATCCGTTTAATTAATGAAGAAAGCCGGTACTTGACACTGTAAGTACACTGTTTTCATTTTCATTACTTAATTATGACCAACATGGAGCTATCGCCGTAGATGCGGCGGTTTCGGCTCTTTTCATGAAAATTGATACCCTTGAATTATGTCTTCGGTGGCCAAGTTTTGGGGCGGGGCGCGCTCCGAACTCTGCCGAGTCATGCATTTTGGGCGAAAGTGTGTAATTGAAAAATGTAAGTACTCTTTTCATTATATATTTGCCCTGTGCGTTCGTTGCAGAGAGCGTGAATGCGCTCAGCACGAGCCTCTTATTTTGTATGAATAGAATGCAATGAAAGTGGATTCGCAATTGCAGTATTCTTTTTCATTTTCATTTATTTAATTGCATCAATTTTAATTTTGGATCAATTTCCGCTCTAAACCCGGGAATTGATCCTTACGATTTATTTTCTGTGAAAGTGAAATTGCAAGTGCAGTATTCTGTTTCATTTTCATATATATTTTTTGATAACATCATATTATTATTGGATCAAGTTTCCGCTCTTACCCGGGAATTGATCCTTCCCCCTTTAAGTTCTATGAAGTGAATCGCAAGTGCAGTATTCTGTTTCATTTTCATATTACTTTTCAACTGCTGTGCGGGGTAGGGGAAGCGAAGGTCTGCTAGGAAGTTCGTCGGAAAGATCTCGCCTGCGACTCCCTTGGTATCCGATTCTTCGTCTTCTTTCTCCCCCTGCCCCCCCCGCTCAGCTTCCTCGTTGTATTTTGTATTTGGGGTCTTCCTTGCGTTCGGGGTGGGGCATGTCTCCCCCCTGTGCGTGAGGGAACCCCTCTTACTAAAATGTCTGTGCTACCGCAGGTGCTACATCCGTGGGAGACGACCTTGGACAGGTATGGACCACTGCGGTGGCAGGGCGTGCCTAGCGTCCACGGGCTGCTGCAGCGTCTAGCGAGGTCTGGGGCGGTGACCCATGGAGCGGTCTCCACTACTACCTCCACAGCCGCTTATGCTGCTCCCCCCCACCTGGTCTACACTCCCCATGCTGTGTCGGTGACGCTGTCTGCCGCTACTAGGGCAGGTCGCCGCCGTACCGAGGGGGGGTATGCCGCCGCCGCCTGTGTTCTTAGTGTTGCCTGCCCCAGACTTCCGCTGTTCCAGCAGCTCGCCCCTGGACTGGCCGCCAGTACCCAGGTTCCCGCTGGCTGCCGATGATTCTACGATTCGATGGCTGGGCCTGCCGTACCTGCCGCTGATGTGGTTCCCGCTGCTGGCTTGGCTGTCCCTTCTGGATCTACCGCTGCCGCTGTTCCTGCCGCTCCTGAGCTGGTTGCTGTTCCTGTCGCTCCTGGTTCCTGTGCCTGTCCATGCTGGTCCTGCCCACGGTGTGTCTTCCCCAGTCCCAGGTCCTTCCGGACAGGTGCACTCGGGCCGTGTTGCTTCGGCAATAGCCCCGGCTCCGGCCTGGATGGAGGACCTGACGACTGTCCTGCGTGAGCTGACGAGGAAGAGGAAGAAGAAGAAGAAGGTGTCATCTTCGTCTTCATCGTCTGCTGCTGCCTCTTCCCCTTCGACTTCTAAGGCCCATAAGCCGAAGAAGAAGAAGGCCTTGCCTCCCCCCCTCCCCCTAAGAAGTTCCTCCCTGCCGGCGGGAACTTCTAAGGGCCCGTCCCACCCCGGTGGGACGGGGGTTCCTTCTGCTGGTCCTCCTGCTCCTTCGGGAGCGGGGCCCGTCTCCCCTTCTGTAAGGAAGAGATAGACGGGGACAAGAGGAGTACCGGTTAGCACTGGTACTTCCTCGCCTGGTGCTAGCGGCGATGCCGCTACGCCAGGTTCCGGCTCGGTCTCTCGTTCAAGAGAGATTCCGAGTGTACGCTCTCCCTCGGGAGACCGTGCAGCCAAAGATTCGGCGTCAGAGTTTGCTCGGCGCCAAGACCGCGGCACGGAGCAGAAGGCTGGTGAGAGCCGCTCAGGTGACTCTCGCCAGGCCAGCGGCCGCTCTTGCAGCGACCAGCTGGTAACCCGGGTTTCCCCCCTAAGAAGGCTCCTTTGGGAACTTCTAAGGGCTCGTTCCACTCCCGTGGGACGGGGGGGTTTTTCTGCCAGTCCTCCTGCTCTTTAGGGAACAGGGCCCATCTCCCCTTCCGCAAGAAGACGGGGACCAGAGGCGTACCGACTACCACCGGTACTTCCTCGCCTGGTGTTTGCGGCGCTGCCACTACGCCAGGTTCCGGCTCGGTCTCTCGTTCGCGAGAACTTCCGAGTATACGATCTCCCGCGGGAGAGCGTATAGCCAAGGACCGTGGCACGGAGCAGAAGCTGGTGAGAGCCACTCATGTGACTCTCGCCAGGCCAGCGGCCGCTCTCGCAGCGACCAGCTGGTAACCCTGGTAGACGTGACTGTCTCTGACCAGCCACGGGCTGAGGCTGGGAAGAGGTTCCCCCCTCCCGATCGTTGGTGCCAGCCTCGGCTGGTACCAGCGGTATGACGCGCTGCGAGGACACGCACCGGTCTCGCCGCAACAGTGGTCTCTGCAGGTCTCCTGACCACCGCTCCCACAGGGACTGGGCGGATAGGGGGACCAGCAGCAGCTCCTCTGCACACGAGATCGGGACCACTGTTCTCGGTCCAGCCGTTTCCCTGGGAAACGGCTCGACTAGGCCTGCAAGTTGGCGATCGCCTGCAGCCCTCCAAGCCTGCTGGTTCTGCCAGCGTCATGTCTTCCTCTCCCGAGCCTGCAACTTCCTTGGTTTGCACCAGGAAGAGCGAGGTACAGCGGGGTGATCGTGAAAGGTATACCCCGCACGATCCCGTCACGACGCCGTAAGTACCAGGTACGATCTTCGGACCGACCAGGACGTACGCGCAAGTGGCAGGAGGAATCCGAGAGGGGTCTATCGCAGTTCCTCCTCCTTAAGGGGGAGGTTCTCGGAATGCTCTTGTTCGAGGGGCTTGACTGTCCTTCTCTGCAAGATGCTATGACTTCCGAGATCCAGAGGAACTTTGTCGAGGTTATGGCGCTGATTCGTCAGCGCAACGACCTCGGGGAAGGATCGCCGCTCCCAGCAGAGCCCACGTCTCGGCTCGAGTCGTTTTGGGGCCTGAGAGGGAACCCAAACCGACGGTGGGTCTGCCGCGATCGGAGCTTGCCGATTCTGTCTTGAACCAGAGTCTCTCGTCTCCGGATAAGAAGGCTCTCTCAGATCTGGCCAGTCTAACAAGCTACTTCCACCTCCTCTACTGCGACAGCGGCGTTTCTACGTGTCTTTGGACACCGTATTTAAATACCCCTTCAGTCCTCCTGAGAGGTTTCGACCTCGATGAGGACTGGAATGAGTCGGAGGGCGGTATCGGCTCTCTCCTGTCAGGTGTCGATCAGCCCCACCCAGACGACGTTCACAGTGGCGGCAGACCCTTACCTACAGGGCGAGTTCGTAACCCTCCTCGGGAAAACGTTTTCTCCTGACGATACGTTTTCCCAGACTCTGAGAGTTGCGGCGATGGCTGTTCCTACTCTTCTCCAACTGCTAGTTCCACTGGGAAGGCGAGAGAGTATCCAATTCCTCCCCCATTCCCTCTTTCCTTACGGCTACGAGGGAAATGGGAGGGATCCTACAGAGAATGTAGGATCCCATGTTGGGGACTGCGCTACTGGGGGGACCTTCGGGTCCTACCTGACATAAGCCCCGGTCGTTGAGGAGGGATCCTGCCCCATCCTCGATTTCTACGGGAATCGAGAGGACCACCAGCCGATATCGTTTGACGAATTCGGTGGGGGTTTCGCAGAGTGCTTAGAATTCTACGGAATTTCTAGCGCATTCAGAGTGTTCGAGTTTTTTACGATCTCCAAACACTTAGGCGAGACCACGGTCCAAAGTGAGCGAGACGAGAATCCCTGATAATTGTTACGCGATAATCGGGAACCTCGCCTATGCTCGAATTCCTGGAATTTCTAGCATTGGGAAGAAGACTGCTGCTGAAAGAAGAGTATCTCACAGTAGGCGACCAACCTGGAATAGAGAAGAACGGACGGGAACATCCAGTTTGGCTTGAACTATCGTCTTCGGTATTCTGTTCACCATTGAAGCTTTCCTTCGAGGAAGACTTCTCCTTCACTCTCTTTGATAGAGATCGAAGGTGGTCGATCTCCAATCCTTGTTTTGTTTTCTTGAAGGAAAAGAATTTAGGATGGAGATCGTTGTTCAGAATCCTACAAATATACTACGTATATTAACCTCGCGACATGATTCTGCTAAGCAGTTGAATTGTCCGAGGGGTAGGCGCATATCCTAGTTACTCTACGGATTGCGACTTAGACGAGGAGTATTCTAATTGAACTGCAACTCGGGGTTGCCTGCAACCTCCCAGGAGTTTCCAGTTTCAATTTTATATATACT
This sequence comes from Macrobrachium nipponense, assembly GCF_015104395.2. Lineage (NCBI taxonomy): Eukaryota > Metazoa > Arthropoda > Malacostraca > Decapoda > Palaemonidae > Macrobrachium > Macrobrachium nipponense. Next base: position 1,895,520 of record NC_087214.1, on the reverse strand, counting down.
TATGGTTTTGTCACGACAACACCATTTCAGCTTTTGTATTTACCGAAATTCGTTTCGCCTAAATATAATTGCTCGAGCATATCTTTTTATGCTCGGTGGTTCTAGCCAAACGCATTCCTTCGTGGAATGGATTACTTGGCAACTCAGGATGACGAGTCAGCGACAGCTACTGCGTATTGAATTGCCCGAGGCAACTCAGTACCAGCTGCCGCTTCGAGATGCACTGTTGGTTATGTCTTTCTCCCCTGCTTTGATTGAATACCAACCGTATCTCTGCCCAACAATCACGGACTTAAGTCTCTGATTAACGGGGATTCTCGCATACATGAATGACCATCTACTGCTGAGAAACGCTAGTATTCATCGTCTTCGGTATTGCGAGAATTTTAAACAGAGATATCTATTCGACTTTCATCTTTCTGTTTACCGCACGGTAACAGAATTCTGTAATAGTCTCTTGCTGCATTGCACTGCGATAATGCGAATGATTTTTGCGGAATCTGAGTTTGTCCTCAAAATATCTCGTATTCGGAGGTGTGCAATTCTTCATTGTTCACCCCGGATTAGCATATGTATTGAAAGACATCGCCTACTCCCACACCTGTCAGCTCAACTTCCAAACGTTCAGCCCATGAGAAGCAGTTCTTCAGGCGGCTCTCCCCTGTGTTGTCATTACTGAAGAACGCCCCGCTTTCATTGCAACTACGACTTCTCACCAGACAGCAATGAAATAGCGGTTAGCGTTTTCAGTCATTTGTAAGCACAGGTTCAGAATCTTGAGATTCCTTCTCTCGATTCAGCTGGAAGACGTAGGTTGCATTCATTGCCTACCTTCGTCTTCAACGTCACATAGTGTTGTTTCTCCTTAGCTGAAATTCAACTACTATGAGAGTGTCTTGCCTTCAGGGACCTAGGTCTCTAGACGGCAATTGACTTTCGCCTTTTGAGCATATGCCTTAAGAGATTCATCACCTCGCCGTCCGGCATTGGTGACAAACAAATACATTATTTGTTTGGTCTCTCACCATAACCCTTTAAAAGGCGAAGGTCACGTGACTTACTCGGATGCTTGGACAACTTGCCTCACTTCCGATACCGAACCAGTCAGTCGGCAGCTGTCAGAGCGCCCAAGTCAGTTACGAACTACGCTGTGGACTTAGTTCGGTTGTTACGGAGCAATCATTACTTCGTCTTAATAGCTTGTCACAGTACCCATACCATCGACACCCACCATGGAGTGTCGGTGTCCTATCCACTACCGAGAACTTCGCTGCATGGGGATAGGAGGATGCGAGACTCTTCGTGGCAAACGGACAGACCAGTATGGGCACTGGACATCACCGAAGTCGAGAAGAGGGATAGGTCATGCGACTATTCCCTTCTTTCCCTCTGAGGAAACTGCATGACTTTTCCTGCGAAGTCAAGCATCCAGGGGATGGGGATCCGTGACGCTCGATTTCGTACCGAACTTCGTAGCGAAGACTCAGACCCTTCGGTCCCTGACGATCGGTTTGAGTCCTTCACAATCCCTTCCCTAATGGACTTCACCGCCTTCGATGCGAAGGAGATGTTGCTTTGTCTGCAAGAACTTCTCCGTGGCGCAGGTACTAAAGGCAGGGGTCTGGTCCAACCAGACCACATGCACCTCCTTCTACCTTCGGGATATTGCCCACAGGTCCTTGGATCTTTTTCCTTAGGACCCGTGGTGGCTGCTCAACACGTTGTGTAGCGAACCCAGACCCTCGCAGGCTGAACAGCATCGAGTCCTGGTGTGACTGTAAGAATGGATGAGTGAATGAGTGTGTGACAGGCTCCTCTTCCTATCTTTTTCTTCCCCTCTACCTGTGGTTAGAGGGACACGGTCGTCACCCTGCTGGATAAGGACGAGATGCAGGTGAGCTACTCAACAGAGCCCCATCCTATCCCTTTCACTAGGGATAGGAGCATATATCCACCACTTCCTCCAACAAGGGGGAGGAAGTGGATGCCAGCTTGAGACAAAAACCCATACTTTATGTTGCCTCTTGCAAACAGGAACAAGTTCTTGCTTGCTGGTACGAAGAGATACGCTTGCCTCTCTCTTAGTACTTGGCCCAGAGTTCTGACCATTGATCCTGCGGTGCACACCCCGATCAATTGGACAGAGGCTTGGACCCCTCCCTCGCTCTTACGACCAGGGAGGCTTTCCAAGGTTGGACGAACACCAGTCTGTTCACCAAAAAGACTCAGATTCCTCCCACCAAGAAGTGAGTCTTCCTATTGTTAAAGGACCGAGGGTTTGTATTCGTGTCGGAACAAATTGCATTTTTCTTAACTATACAAACCTGAGGTCCTTTACATATAGTCCCACCTCATGCCACCCCTCACTCTGCATTTTTTTGCATGGGCCTAAAGCAAAGTGATTCTTCACCTCTCAGGCGAGCGGGCGCGCGCACTGTCGGACAGGCAGTTAACTACCGTTCTCCCCTTGTTCGAAGCTTACGACCATTCCAGCTGCCGCTAGCTACTTCCTATTGTTAAAGGACCTCAGGTTTGTATAGTTAGGAAAAATGCAATTTTCGACAAATTGCCATATTAATTATATTTCATGATATCACAAAGATTTACTTATAGGCTAATGGCAAGTTTAGGCTATAAGTTTCCGTAGGATCTCATTACTGTAGGCTACAGGATGCATGTATCCTGTATCCTGTATCGTGGCCTACTTTATCTCAAGACCGGAATGTTTACAGCAGTTTCATCTGAAACCCTATAGCCTAGGTTAGGCTATATCCCTATGTCATAGGTTATTTTTTCAAGTGATCGAGAGACGAGAGTTGAGGAGGTTTTATGCTACGAAATAACTTGTGCAAAATGTGTCTCACAGTTTTTATTCTTTTTTACGGGTATTCTCTTACTCACGATGGGGTTAGGTTCTAAAAAACCCATCATTTGTTGGAAAAATCATATCTCGAATATAGCCTAGCCTACACTGCTGTAATCAGTACCATCCTTATGTACAGTAGTACCTCGAGATACGAAATTAATCCGTTCCGAGGCGGCCTTCGTATAATGAGTTTTTCGTATCTTGGAACACATTTTACATGTAAAATGGCTAATCCGTTCCAAGCCCTCCAAAAACACCCCATTAAATTTCATAATAAAGCTAAATTGACCTGTAAACAATGAAATACTACAACAATTTGGACCATTCAATACCTAAATTAAGAATAAAAATCCAAACCTGTAAATAAAGTTTATATTAGTGTACAAGAAATATTATTACTGTAACGTAAAATATCGAAGCTTACCTTTCGAGTGAGGCTATCTCCGAAAGTGGCGGCAGAGGAGGAGGAGGAGGACAAACGGCAGATACGTACACTTAACTTTACGAAACACATAAAAAAATGTCAGAAAAACAAACTAAACTTTACAAAACACATTAACAAAACTGTAACATTTAACTTTACAAAAAACTTAAAATAAAATTTATTTTGTCTTTTTTTTATTTTTACATTTCGTTTTACTTTTTTATAGTTTATGTAATTTCAATTTCTTCACCACCGAATGGATCCCAGTCCGTTTACGGAATTTTTCGAACCACCCATGAGAAGCCTTGAACTCTGGGGTTGCCGTTGATGTCCCCTCTCCGCCGTCGTCTTTGGCTTGGGCAATCAAATCGCCGAAAATAGCGCTGGCCTTCTGGCAGATTGCCGTCTCGGTTATTGTATCGCCATCGATTTCTTTGTCCTCGATCCATACAAGAAGCAGCCTTCCCATTTCATTATGCACATGGCTCCTCTTGTTGGACAAAATAGTGACGCCCTTGGAAGGTGTAGCTGCTTTGATGGCTTCCTTCTGTGAAGACCAAAGAGTGTCCCTCCTTCCCCAGTTTGTATCGGGAAGCCTCAATGTACTGGCCGACTCATTAAGTCGCTCACAACAGGTACTGGGAGGAGAATGGACCTTGACGCAGGATGTAGTACGTCAGGTACTCCGGAGGTGGTCGGCGACGGTAGATCTGTTCATGAGGCTAAACCATCGTCTGCCGATATATTTCTCACCAGTAGTGGATCCGATGTCGATAGGAACCAATGCAATGCTACAAAGCTGGGACCACATGCAGGCTTATGCCTTCCCACTTTTCGGCCTCATCCATCAAGTAATCAGGAAACTGAGGGAGAGCGTCAAGGTGAGTTTGATACTGATAGCTCCCTTCTGGACACAACACCCATGGTTCCCGGAACTTCTGGAACTCATCACGGATATTCCCATGCTCCTTCCTATTTGGAAAGATCTGCTCAAACAACCACACATCCACCACTACCATCAGAACCCTCGCATGCTAAACCTAGCTGCATGGAGACTGTCGAGTGAGCAGCGAGAAAAACCGGACTATCTAAAGAGGTGGCTAGGCAGCTTTCTTTCAACTTAAGGAAGTCAACGCGGAAACTGTACCAAGTCAGATGGACTGTATACAGGAGATGGTGTCGGAAAGGGGGTCATTCTATTTCTAGACCTTCAGTTCCTAAAATAGCAGACTTCCTCTTATTCCTCAGGAAAGTCAAAAGATTTTCACACTCGGCAATAGCAGGCTACCGCTCGATGCTCAGTAATACTTTTAGATTTCACCTCCCAGAGATCTTGACGAGCAGGTGTATTCATGATCTAATATGATCCTTTAAGATCGAAAGACCGGTATTACCGAATCGAGCACCGCCGTGGGATTTGTCGGTAGTGCTTCGTTTTCTAAGTTCCCCAGAGTTCGAACCAATCGAGAATCTGACGTTAAGACAGTTAACTAAGAAGGTCCTCTTCCGTACGGCAGTAGCAACAGCGAAGAGGGTGAGTGAGCTACAAGCAATATCCAGGCTCGTCTCATACAAAGGAGACGAATTTTCTTGTCTTTTCTACCGGAATTCGTGGCGAAGACAGAGTCGGAGGCGAACACACTTCCAAGGTTGTTCAGGGTCTTGGCCTTTAGAAAATTCATCAATGGAGATCCGGAAGAGATGCGGTTATGCCCGGTGCTAGCTCTAAGAGTATTTTTATCCCGGGTAGAGAAACTTCGTCCTTGCCCGCGGACACTTCATATCTCCTCGGAATCCTTCGCAGCCGATCTCGAAGAATGCGATTAGCTTCTTCCTAAGGGAGGTAATCTCGCAGGCTCATGCGAGTTTGCATTCGGTAAATGCAAATCCAGTACTACCGCAAGCGCACAGTATTCGGGGGATGGCCACATCATCTTCCTTTCTCAGAAACTACTCGGTGTCTTCCATTCTAGAGGCGGCTTCTTGGAAGTCCATCTCAGTATTTACTTCTTTCTATTTAAAAGATGTTCAGTTTGCTTCGTCAGAAGGCTACTCTTTAAGCCTGTTCGTAGCGGCGAATTCTATTATCTAGGTTAAGCTGGTGAAGGTATAGGTTAGGCCGGTGAAGGTAGAATAAAATTAGGTTTAAGGTCTTTCTGACACTAAGATAGGGAACCGCTTTGGTCTCCAGATGCCTGGACAAAAGCGGTACTAGAATAGGTTGAACATAGTCAGGTATGTTAGTAGTCAGTCTTCTTACGAGAGTCCGAGGGGGTGCTCTCGTAGGCTAGGCCATCGTGTCGGCGCGGAGATTACATCGTAATCTGGTCATAAGCACTCGTCAAACCAGAGGATTACCGAGAGGGACTTCGGCTCTGCACACCGCTTCTTGCACCTCCATACATGAGAGGCTATGAGTAGCCACATGGGAGGCTCATCATATTCCTACACATCTCATAGTTTGGAGGATCCATCTGGGAAGAAGTAGAAGACATAGACAGTACTGACCCGACAGACGATTGAAGTACTCTCCAATACGTCTCTGCACCGAAAGGAATAACAGATGAAGTGAGTCTAAGTTGCTTAATGGTATTAGATAGATTAGTGAATGAGTTACCATCTATATGGTAGTAAGAGGCGGGCAAGAGGATTAATCCCTCCCCCTCTAAGTGTTGTTAATCGGGCTAACTCAGGTGTTCAGGGGGTGTATTGCAATATGAAGTTTTCATAATAAAACTAATAATGTAATACTCACCTGAACACCAGAATGACTCCCACCCTCCTTCCTCACATCAATCTGAATCAGATAAGCAATTGAGGAAGGTAAGAGTAATGACACACACTTGCGCCAGCGTTGCCAACCGTCAGTGATGGTAACTCAAGGAAGTTCTTACCTGCAGCGTTGGCAACGCTGGCTGTTAAAAACAAAATTCCCACTAGTGGGATGGGTAATTGAGACTTGTTCGGGCTAACTGGGATTAGGGCTAGCTAATTCAGGTGTTCAGGTGAGTATTACAATATTAGTTTGTTCATGAAACTTACCTGTCAGATATATATATAGCTGTATTCTCTGAAGTCTGACAGAATTTCTAAAAACTTACGACACACGTAGTGGGAGTAGGGTGGTTAGTACCCATTCCTGCCGCTGGGAGGCGGGTATCAGGAACCATTCCCATTTTTTATCAGATTTCTTCTGTCGCCAGTGTTGTAAACAACTGTTTACATCACCTCCGCCTCAGGATTTTGGAAAACTGTTCTTGCTTAAGTATCCTCTTGACTTTTTGGTTTTTTGATATTGGATCGATAGCTAGGCATACGTTGACTTTGGATTGTTTAGATTTTGGCTTGGTTTTTTCCTTGAATAAGATGTCTGGGTCTAGTTCGGCTAGCGCCAGGGTGTGTATGAAGGATGAATGTAAGGTGAGGCTACCAAAGGCTTTGGTTGATCCTCACACAGTATGTAAAGGTTGTAGGGGACAAGTTTGTATGTATGTTTTTCGCTGCACTGAATGCGAAAGTTTGACTGATGTGCAATGGAAGACGTATGAATCCTACGTTAATAAATGCAGAATGGTTTCTCCTATTTACATAACAAAGTTAAATCTGACAATATGTAAAAAGGGGGAAACAGTGCAGTATGAAATACTTGCTAGCCAGTTTTGCAGCTGTCGGAATCAGTGCTCGAAGCGAGGGCTTCTCAAAAGGGGACAGTAGAAACTTCAGACGGCTTCTTGACTTCGTACTGCAGGAAGAAATGTATTAGTCTTGAAACTTGAAGGGCAGGTTACTCCTCAAAACCACTTGTAGGACGTTTCTTCTATGAAGGGTTGCTCAACGTCGGGATTCTCTCTCTCTCTCTCTCTCTCTCTCTCTCTCTCTCTCTCTCTCTCTCTCTCTCTCTCTCTCTCTCCGACTACAGATGACTTTACTTGTTTTGTTCACACTCGTGTGCATCCTCTTCCCCTCTTATCCTTCATCTCCTTTTCTTATCTCTGATGATCTGATTTCTACTTCCTCAGTCATATATATATATACAGCGATCTGGGGGGCGGTGCTGAAAAGGGCGAAGCTTAACCAGCAAACGTCACCGTCCCTCTAGAAGGCTCATGATGAAATGTTGCATCATAATACGCGGCGTTTCTAACGACACGACAGCCGCGTGCAGAGTTCCATAACACACCTGAGTACTCTCGAACAATCGAGAGCAGACGCCTCCAACACGTGCTGGAATTCCTCCTTGCTGCAGACCTACTCGAAGAAGATACATTTTTCTTTCCTTTAATATATGTTTCCTCGCTATAGAGCGATTACCATGACACATTCCCCCCCCCCCAAAAAAAAAAAAAAAAAAATAAACTGATTTGTTCATGAAACTTACCTGACATATATATATGTATAGCTGTATTCTCCGAAGTCCGACAGAATTTCAAAACTCCCGGCACACGCAGTGGGCGGCCAGGTGGTTAGTACCCATTCCCGCCGCTGGGAGGCGGATATCAGGAACCATTCCCATTTTCTATTCAGATTTATCTCTGTCGCCGGTAGTGTGAACACCTGTTTCCATTACCTCCGCCTAGGATTTTGAAAACTTCTTTTTTGCCTTGAGTATCCTGATTGACTTTTGGTTTTTTGGACTGGATTGTTGGCTTGGCATACGCGATAGTGGTTTGATTTGGATTTTGGCTTTGACTTTTCTTTAATACGATGTCTGGATCTAGTTCTACTAGTTTCAGGGTGTGTAGTGTGCAAGAATGTAAGGTGAGGCTACCGAAAGCTTCGGTAGACCCTCACTCTGTGTGCACGAAATGTCGAGGTCATGTATGTTTGTTGAACGATAGATGCATCGAGTGTGAGGAATTGACAGATCTTGAGTGGAAGGCGTATGATTCTTATATAAGAAAGCTTGAGCGTGATAGAATCAGGAGGTCTTCCTCCAGGAGTGCTTCTGTGAATAGAAGTCAGGGTAATATTGTATCACCATCGACCCCCCCCTGTAGATTTTATTGAACCTAACCCTGTAATGTTGCCTTCGGGCAATCAGGAGGTGTCTACAGAAGGAAATGTGCTCTCTACGATCATGGAGTCGATTCGTGCCCTGGAGTCAAAAGTGCTCACGCTACAATCGGATGTGTTGAAGTGCAATGAAAGTGTTGATGCATCTAGTGTTGTGGAGGGGGCGTCAGATCGGTCCCATAATGCCTCCAGGTCTAGACCTCTGTCGGACTCCCAGGACTTAGGGAGTGGGCAAGTCGAAAGCCGAAGGAGGGTTACGGGAACTAAAAACCGGTCTGACGTCCCTTCGGCAGAATCTGTGGACGCTTCCCAGGCTGCCAAGGATCGTGCGCGGGCACGAATCCTTAAAGAATGTTTCTCATTCTCCGAGGCGTCCTCCCCTCACTGGGGCTGGAAGCTCTTCGGAGAGCCTCTCGCGAGGAGAGCGGCAAGGGGCGCAAGACGTCGCACAGGCGCCGCCCCGTCGTCCCTTGTCGGCCCTCTTAAGAGAGGTTTTAGAGAAGAGGACGCTTCACATCCTTCTTACCAACCTTCTTTTCATTCGTCACCTGAATATTTTGAAGCCTTCACACCACAGAAAAGGACCAAGACTTCATCGGAGGAGGACGCTTTTGAGCGCCCAAGTCGCTCTAAATTTGCCCCTGAGACGAAGGAGAGGGCATCCCCTCGCCCGTCTTCCTCTCACAGGATTAGTCCTTCTCCTGATCAAGAATTTTCTCTGTCAAGGAAGATACTGATGGATATGCAAAAACAGTTGGCGTCCTATTTTGCAAAGAGAGAGACAGAACCCTGTCAGCGGAGGAAGGACTGGTGGCTGCCTGTCAAGAGAACCAGGCAGTCCCCGGCTCCTTCTCCTCGTTCTTCGGCCTCTTCGTCACCTTCTAGCAGCCGACTCATTCGAGAACGTGAAAGCGTTCCTTGTGAGAGAGCGTCTAGGAGAGAAGAGCATGACAAAGACGTGAGTTGTCGCACAGGCGGCCGGCGTCTTTGTCAAAAGGTCGTGAACGTCCAGAAATCTCCGACTGACAATCATCGTTCTAAGTTTCCTCTCGTGCACGCCAAGATCAGAGCGAGGCTCGCCAAGATCAAGAGCCTCGTAAGGACGTCTCTGAATACGCACGACACGCTCAACGTCCTGCACATTTAGTCGTTAAGGAAGATAATGTTAATGAAACTCGACGTCATGCTTTGCGTGACGTTAATCAGGACGCTTTTGAGGAAGCTTCCAACGACATTTGACGTCCTGCTCTTCGAAGCGCTCGCCAGGACGCTCGGCGTCCTACGCATCGGGACACTCTCCAGGACGCTCGGGAGGACGCCTTGGAAGAGTATATAAGTACGAAGCGTCATGATGTGCTGCAGGATGTTACCTTCCAAGATCTTAAAGTGTCGAAGTTAGCGGTGAAACAGAAACGGATTGGTACTTCTAACCCTACTTCAGACAGAGGCACCCTCTTGTGAACAGGGCCTCAAGGATTAATAACATCACGATCTTTGAAGGACGCTGCTGCTAGAGAAAGAGAATCGTCTAGTGATTCGTGTCCTGCGGACGATGAAGAGCCAACAACGTCATCCTCCTCGGATTATAAGACGTTGACTCACCTTCTGAAAAACTTGTTCCCGGATAAGTTTCAGGCACCGGTTCCTTGCTCTCCGCCTTCACAGTTGGCCTCATCGAAGACCAGGAAAGCACCTGGCTTCGTTAAAATGGCCACTTCGCTCTCTGCGAAGAGAGCATTTAAAAGAATCCAAGATTGGATGGACTCAAGGAAGGCGAAAGGCAACACTTCCTTTGCTCTTCCTCCATCGAGGCTAATCGGGAGAGCAGGAATCTGGTACGAAACGGGAGAAGAAGTGGGACTGAAAGCTCTGTCTTTCTCCCAAGGCGATTTCGCTAACTTGGTTGACGCTCCGAGGAGGTCGTACCTTTCATCAGCAAAAGTTTCCTGGACCATGTTGGAAATGGATCACCATCTGAAAGGCATCTTCAGGACCTTAGAAGTATTTAACTTCCTGGAAGCCTATAGACCTGTCGCCCTCATACCAGCCGGAGAAGCAACAGATATTGCTCGACCTTTTAGACCAGATGTTAGAGAAGAGAGCCGTAGAAGAAGTCCTAACGTTAGATTCCCCAGGCTTCTACAACAGGTTATTCCTGGTTCCGAAGCAGTCTGGGGGATGGAGGCCTGTCCTAGACGTCAGCAGGCTGAACCTTTTCGTGAGAAAAGAAAAGTTCAGGATGGAGACGTCCCAGTCTGTACTAGGGGCTTTAAGACCAGGAGACTGGATGGTGTCATTGGATCTCCAAGACGCGTACTTCCACGTCCCGATTCATCCTCAATCAAGAAAGTTCCTGAGGTTCGTCTTGAAAGGACAGGTCTTCCAGTTCAGGGCTCTATGCTTTGGACTAAATACGGCACCAATGGTATTCAGTCTCCTCATGCAAAATGTGGCGAAATGGCTTCACCTATCAAAAATAAGGGTCTCGCTTTACCTGGACGACTGGCTAATCAGATCGTCTTCGGAGTCAAGGTGTCTGGAGGACCTTCTAACGACGTTACAGCTGACGAAGGCCCTAGGCCTAATAGTCAATTACGAAAAGTCCCATCTGATCCCAACGCAGTCCATCGTGTATCTGGGGATTCAGATGGATTCAGTGGCTTTTCAAGCTTTTCCATCCAGGGAACGTCAGCAGAAATGCTTAGAAAAAGTGTCAGCTTTCTTAGGGAAGGAAACATGCTCGGCGAAGGAATGGATGAGTCTGCTGGGAACCATTTCCTCGCTGGAGAAGTTTGTTTCCCTGGGGAGGTTGCACCTCAGGCCACTCCAGTTTTTTCTAGCAGAAAACTGGAAAGACAAGCAAGATCTAGACACGACATTGATAATTTCCCAATCGGTCAAGGATCATCTGAAGTGGTGGCAAGATCCAGTCAAACTGTCAGAAGGACTGTCCCTCAGCCTTATGAGCCCCGACCTAGTGTTGTTCTCAGACGCATCCATGGCGGGCTGGGGAGCAACACTAGGCAAGGAGGAAGTGTCAGGCCTCTGGAGAGGGGAACAGAGGTCCTGGCACATAAACCTAAAAGAGTTGGAAGCTATTCGGTTAGCTCTCCAATTCTTCGAGGAACGAGTGGTGGGCCGAGTTGTCCAGATCAACTCGGACAATACCACAGCTCTCGCATATATCAAAAAGCAGGGGGGGACACACTCTCGGTCCCTGTTCGAGATAGCAAGGGAAATCCTCCTATGGGCGAAAGCTCGGAACATAGTAATCCTAACGAGGTTCGTTTCGGGAGTGCAAAATGTCCGGGCGGATCTTCTAAGCTGTCAACATCAACTGCTTGCCACGGAATGAACTCTCCACCTAGAGGTCTGCCAAGAGTTATGGAAATTATGGGGACGCCCGCTAGTGGACCTCTTCGCAACCTCAAAAACGAAGAGGCTTCCTATTTATTGCTCGCCGGTTCTCGACCCGGGAACGATAGCAATAGATGCCATCCTATGGGACTGGATGGGGATGGACGTCTACGCCTTTCCCCCGTTCAAACTGTTAGGAGAGGTAATCAGGAAGTTTGCGGCGTCTCCGGGAGCGAGAATGACACTAATCGCCCCGTTTTGGCCTTCAAGCGACTGGTTCACGGAGGTCATGTCTCTTCTAGTAGACTTCCCAAGAACCCTTCCAGAGAGAGCCGATCTTCTCAGACAGCCCCACTTCGAGAGGTACCACGGAAACCTCTCCGCTCTGAGTCTGACTGTGTTCAGACTATCAAAAAGTTGGCCAGAGCGAGAGGTTTTTCAAGACCGGTGGCAGAAGCTATTGCCAACGCTAGAAGAGCTTCCTCTCGAGCAGTTTATCAATCTAAGTGGGCTGTCTTCAGGAAGTGGTGTAGGAAGAAAGGTATTTCCTCCTCCACGACCTCTGTGAGCCAGATCGCTGATTTTCTCCTGCATCTGAGAAATGTGGACAGACTTGCGGTGCCCACGGTCAAAGGATATAAAAGTATGTTGTCAGCTGTCTTCCGTCACAGAGGGTTAGACCTGACAAACAATAAAGACCTTCACGATCTTTTGAGGTCCTTTGAAACCTCAAAAGTACCGCAGCCTAAGGTCCCATCATGGAACTTAGACATAGTTCTGAAGTTCCTAATGTCAAGTCCTTTTGAACCTCTTTATGCTGCCTCGTTGAAAGACATTACAAGAAAGGCGATTTTCCTAACCGCTCTTGCCACAGCGAAGAGGGTTAGTGAAATTCAAGCAATAAATAGACATGTGGGCTTCAGGGGACACAATGCAGTGTGCTCCCTGAGCCCTTCCTTCTTAGCGAAGAACGAAAATCCATCTAACCCCTGGCCGAAGACCTTTGAGATCAAGGGGTTAGCAGAGATCATTGGACGAGAGCCAGAGAGAGTCCTGTGCCCTGTCAGGGCTCTCAAGTTTTATTTGGAAAAAACTAAAGACTGTCGGGGTCCTTCGGAAAATCTGTGGTGTTCCGTTAAGAGACCGGACTTTCCAATGTCAAAAAACGCACTGGCATTCTTTTTACGAAGCACCATCAGGGAGCCCATGCGTCCTGTCCAGATGGTGATCTGAAACTTTTGAAAGTAAAAGCCCATGGCGTTTCAAAAGAATATGGCACTCAGCGATATCCTAAGTGCTACATTTTGGCAAAGCAACTCTGTGTTCGCTTCACACTACCTGCGGGATGTGAAGACGGCATATGAGAACTGCGAGTCGCTAGGACCATACATATCCGCAGAAATATTATTGGGGGCAGGAAGCAGCACGAATCCTATCCTATAGAAAAGGGATAGGTGTGCTTTTAATGTTGTTGTTGGTTTACGGTTGAAGGGTTGGTCGCTTGAGGCGCTTTCCCTTTCTTTAGCCTAGAAGTTATGGGACTAACTTCGATAGGTTAGGTCAGGTGGTGGTTTTTAGCTTCGTTGCCCTCACAGTATGGTCAATATGTTCTAGTCGCATTGTGGTCACGCTCCCGTTGACAGATCATCTAGAACTCACCAGCTATATAGGTCACTACCTTGCTGGAGACTCTAGTAAAGCAGAAGCAGACTTGGGTGACAGTAATCACGAAGTCAGCTATGCTAACAGGTAAGGAACCAAGATGTCCCCACGAATAGTTGGAACTCGATAAAAATGCTTAAAATGGCCTATTTTGTTAGTTAAAACTCAAGAAAAATCACCTAAAATTTTTATACGTGGATTTTTAATTTTTATCACAAAAAGTGCTTTTTATAATGAAATTGATAAAAAAAAAAGCAGGAATTTGTCGATCAATCTCAGAAAAATACCATGAATAGGTGAATTTCCCGCGAATAATGGAGGTATATGTTCCAGAGAGAAATCTGTGAATGCGTGAGTCCGCAAATACGAGAGGCCCACTGTGGTGACAAGTTAAAGGTCAAGTTTTTATTCTTGCGGTTTGATGGACCCAATTTTATTTATTGCTGTAACATCCCACATGCACAAGGTATGGGTGTATTCACTAAGTATGGACAACCTATTTCTTATCAGAAAAATTTGGAGTGTAGTTAAGGTGAAGTTCTTTGTATATGTATTTGCTATTTACATATGATTCTATTTAAGGAATAACAACAGGGTGGGTAGGACTTCCACCCGTAGTCGGTGGTTAACTGTGTACTCCACCTTGTTTAAAGTTAAACAACCCTTTCCAGCTGCACTGAAAGTAAATCCTATTAAAATTTGGTATTTTATAATGCTGCAGTTTGTTCTGAATTAGTTTTAGCTACCTCCAAAACTGAATGTGCAGTATAATATTTCTGTAATGAAATCAGACAACCATTTCAGTTAGTGATCATTTAGCATTACATAAACCCATTTTGTATCTTGAATGTCAGGGTTTATGGCATATTAAACCTGATATCAAAAAGCAGATCCAACCTCTGGTAGAATTATTTGTTTTCAAATAAAAAAAAATCTTGAGAGGTTATTTCATCTACTATCAAATTTGCCCCACTCCTGGCCCGTGTGTACTATTTCATTAGTCCACATAGACCAGTCTTTGTATTAAAAGAAAGCAGGCCTACACTGTCAGTTGGAAACCTTTTATGAGAATGTCAAAATTTCAACAGCCAATGTCATTTTTGGGAAATAAATGAATCTTATAGCCTAGTCCAGTGAGAGTCAGATATTTAGACCAAGTGGTCTGGTTAAACACCTAATGATAATTGTTTTGAAGGAACAGGTTTTGGTTTTGTAGTTCATTGGAACTAAACCTAGAATGGTATTTATATCTTTCTCCATAGATTAATCTGTGTACATTACATTGCAGAATTATTGTACTCTCCTTTTGAAGTGGTGTACTGTATGTGTAAACTGTTGCAAATAAAGCTTTAAACTAGTCCGGCAATACATTTTCATTTTGAAATGTTTAAATGAAAGTAGTATATTTTAAAATGACATATTTTTAGTTAATATTAATTTGAAGTTACCCAGAACATTAATAGGTACTTTAAAGGACACAGACAGGAATGGGAAGATTACATTTGTTCCTACACAATATACAAATCGTCGGTCCTTTACAATAGGAATTACTTAAGGCGTAGCATGGACACAGCTGCTGAATTCTTCAAACAAGGCTGTTCAGTAGTTAAGTACCAGTCTGGTCGTTGGTATTCCCTCCGACTGGACGTAAACATTTCAATTTGCTTTCACCCATCCTCATGGAAGGACGTGTTCTTCACCGCTTTTTGCCCAACTGTTGTTCACTATTTCTTCAACTTTGCTGTCCTGATAGGATTATTCCTTTTTCTGTTGAAAGTTTGTGGATTGTTTGTGTTTAAATGAATACCCAGCAAACCCTAGATTTACAGCCTTTGTTGCCCTCTGCCCCCAGCCGGCGCTGCCCCAGGGTAGACAGCAAGAAGTGTAGAAAGATCCGCACCTCATTTGAGGTAGATCCTCACTCCCTACATGCCTCCTGCCGAGGGCGTGAGTGCCATGGAGATATCAGGTGTGCGGAGTGTCCCCTGTGGTCCGCTGTTCAGTGGGGGAAGTTTGCCAGGAGGAGGAGGTATGTGAGGAAACCTAAACCCGTGGTGGGGAGTAATTTGCCCCCAACCACTCCTAATATTGCAAACCCTTCATCCTCATGCCTCTCTCCTGCCAACTGTCCTGTACCCTCTGCCACCCATTTGGGGGAGGCCTCTCTCTCCACTTCCTCCTCCGACGATTCGAGGGTGGAAAAGGAAGGGGAGTGGTGGAACTGTGGCCACGGACCTGGGTAACGCTCCTCTTAGTGTCTCTGCTCGCTTCGAAGGTCCTCCTTCAGAGTGAGGAGGGACTACCCCTAACCCGACTTTTGCTTCTGCAGGTGAGGTGTCAGGACTAGGCCAGGCATGGTCTTCACTTGGTCTTGCTGCTGGCTCATCAGTGTCAAGGTTCCCTGTGCCTCCCTTGTCACCTGGTGATATGGCAGGGATGCCAGCCTTACCTACTGTTATGCCTGCCATGGAATAAGCACCAGAACCTTCTCCTGTTCTGTGCCTGTCTCTATTGCCGACCCTGTCCCTGCCTCCGGACCTGCTCCTGCCTCTAGACCTGCTCCTGCTCCCGTACCTGTTATTGCCCCAGAACCTGCTCCTGCCACCAGACCTGCTCCTGCTGATGTTCCTTGGTTAGCGCTGTCTTCGTATTCATCTTAGTCATCGTCGTCTGCCGCTCCTTGCCTTCCCTATTGAAGGTTTCATGAACTAAGAAGGGGAAGATAGCTTTTCCACCCCCTAAGAAGCCTTGCCTAGAGGCATCTAAGGGTCTGCGTCCTCGCTCTCTCGTCGGCTCTCCCACTCCTTCAGGAGAGGAAACTGAGACTCTGCCCTCAGGCACTGCTGGTGGGACCGGGGCTGTGTCGGAGACTCATTCATGAGTTTCTCCACATATACAACCTCCCAAGGGAAGCATACATCCACAGTCAGTGACGGGGAGTCAGCTCTCCATCACGACAGTGGCAGGATGCAAGAGAAGGGACCTAGCTGCGGCTCGGACCCACCTACAAAGACCAAACCTGGTTCTTCATCAGGAGCTGTGGTTGATGTCCCTGTCCCCCAGGATAGGGCATTGTGAGAGGAAAAGAGGTCCCCAGTACAAATCCTATTTGCTACAGGCTTCGGCCTTGTAGAGTGTTGAGGTGCATCATAAAGACGATGCTCATTCTTGCCAGGCTGTGAGCCACATCACTGCTAGCAAGGGCACTGCTCTCACCAGCGCTGCTACCAGTTCTGCTACCAGCGCTGCGAGAACCGATGCATTCTTCTAAAGAGAGCGTATTGTCCTTGCAATCACACTCTCCTAGACCCACTCACTTGTCACCCCCGTGGGTTGGTGCAAGGGAGCAGCTCACTCCCCCCGGCAGCAGAGTTGCCAGGAGGAGTGAAAGCATCCGATCTACCTCTCCTATTTGCTCTACTTCCTTGAGCTACAGCAGGAGGGGTGAGCTGAATAGTAGAAATCCCAAAGAGCCTCCTCCACCGGATTCAGCGTTGGTGCCCAACATCACTGGTGTTTTAGGACCCCATCGAACATACGCTTAAGTTGTCAAGGTTGGATCCAGGGGGTCTGGCAAGGTTCTCCCTCACGTGGGGGTAGATTGGGAGGAACGATCTCTGGAAGGACTGGTTGGTCCTTTGCCAAGAGACTCAGACACCCCTGAGATACAGAGGATCTTTGTGTAGATTTTTGCACTGATACGTCAGCACAAAGATCTTGGGGAAGCAGCAGCCACATCCTCTACAGGAGATCGCCCCTCCCACCTTTAATCTTTTTTGGGACCCAATAGGGAACCCAGTGCTTCGATGGGACTTCCGTGGTCAGCCTTGGCTGATGGAGTATTGGACTAGGTGAGTAATCTTGTTTCAGGGCAAGAGAATTCACTTATGTCCAACAGATCGGATAGACTGCTTCCCCCTCCTCTACCTTGCCAGAGGTGCTTTTACACACCTTCAGAAAGGCCTCTGCCAACAGAGCAGGTGGACCTGGACCTGGTTCACTAAGGTTTATATCTGTTGCTGATCTGTCGCTGCAGCAACTGACGAGCGAGAGTATTTCTCTCTTTCAGCATGAGGCAGCGACATTGTAAGCGTCTGCTTTCAGAAGACTGTGTCAGTCTGGGGGTACGTCTATTCTGGTTCTCAAGAGGTGTGATGCTGTCCTCTCTTGTGTAACCAGGTCGCTTGGCTCTGAGTTGGTTTTGGCCTTATGGAAAGAAACCTTTGCTGGCTTCTACTTCATTCTTCAATAGCGAACAGTTAGATGATGCGGTGGACAAGATTTGGGAAGTTGATTAGGACTGGTGAAGGCTTCTGTGTCTTTGCATTCCACTGCAGCTAGACCTTCAAGTCTAGCTAGCTCTTCTTCGGCCCCAAAGAAGTACTCCACTTCTAAGGGAGACTGAGGAACGACCCAGCCTTCTTCTTCCTCTTCGAAGGATGTGCCATCATGCCCCTTTCAGCTAATCTTGCCTTCAAGGAAGGGAAGTAAGGGGAAGAAGAGGAAACGCATAGTGCCTTGAACTGGTAGACAGTTCCCCCGAGGATGAAGCGGAGGTACTTGCGGGACGACCAGTGGATAGGTATTTGGACATACACATTCTTTAGGTGCGCCATAAGCATAAAGTCGTTCTCCCTGATCAAGGCCAACACTGAATGTGTTGTCTCCATCTTGAACTGAGTCAGTATCTACTGGTCTTAATAAATCTGGAGAAGGCCAATCTTGAACCCAAGCAGAGGACGTATCTGGGCATGGTGATAGACACGGTAGCAGCAAGGGTCTTCCCCTCGTACTCTCATATCAGCAGGCCCAGAGAGGCAGCTCGGCTGTTCCTGTCAAGGTAGGAACAACCTGCTGCTCAGCTTTGGCAAGTTGTGATTGGTCACCTGTGTTCATTGGAGAAGTTGGTTATCTCATGGGCACCTTCACCTTTGGTCCCAGTCACAGGATCCTCAGTCATTCCTCGTTCCTCTCTCACAGGAGGTAAGGGAAGACTTGCATTGGTGGCTAGACGACAGGAACCTCATCATAGGAGTGGATCTGTCCACTCCCCCTCCGGACATGCTCCTGTTCTCAGACACATCGAACAAGGGATGGGGCACACACCTGGAGGAGTTGCTGACTTCATGACAAGTGCCTTCACATCAATGTCCTGGAACTCAAGGAAGCCTTCCTGGCCCTCCAAGAGTTTTAGGAACGAGTGATGGGACACTGTAGTATTGATGAGCGGCAACACCACAGTACTGGCATATGTCAAAAAGCAAGGGGGACTTGCCCCTCTCAAGCTACACTGATTGACAATGCAGGTGCACGAGTGGGCAGTAGCTCACTCAATAGAGCTGTCAGCCAGGTATAATCCAGGCAAGAGGAATATAGTGGCAGACAAGCTCAGCCACCAGAATCAGGTGATGGGAAATGAATGGTCCCTACACCAGGATGTAGCAGAAAGACTTTTCAGCTTATGGGAGCATCGTGTCATAGATTTATTCACCACCCGGTTCAGCAGGAAAGTGGAAACCTTCTGCTCTGTTGTTCCAGACCCATGGGCAGCTAGAGAGGACACATTCCAAAATCTGTGGTACAACCTAGAAGTTTACACTTTTCCCCCTTTCTGCCTGATTCGAGCTGTAATCGGCAGGATGTGATCACACAGAATCTTTGGATGATTCTGGTGGCACCCAAATGACCTCAGGCTGTTTGGTATCCTGACCTCCTGGTTCTTCTTTCTGAGGCACTAAGAGAGATCCCCCTATGGTGGAATCTGCTGTGTCAACCACACATTGAACGGTACCATCTGGCAGTAGAGTCCCTGTGTCTTCATGGCTGGAGGTTATCCACCATTTCCTGCGAGCAAGAGGCTTTTCTCGTCAAGCAGCAACTGAGATGGCTGGATACCACAGACAGTCCTCTGCTGCAGTATACCAGGGAAAGTGGGCCATCTTCTGTGGTTGGTGCCATAGATGGTGTATCTCTTCAGCAGGTCGCGGACTTCCTCGTCTACCTTTGCTGAGAGAAGCCCCGCTCTGTTTCAGCTGTAAAGGGCTATAGGGCTGCATTGGCCTTGGTTCTAAAGCTTGAAGGTTGGGGATATCTTGTCTTCCTTCGAGATATGTCTACTCATGAGGAGCTTCGAGAGGTCTTGCCCACTCAGGGATTTCAGGCCTCCTGTGTGGGACGTGACTCATGTGCTACAGAGCTTGACTCATGCCCGTACGAGCTACTTCAATAGTCCTCAGACAGGGATCTGACCCTCAAGACCTTCTTTCTGCTGGCCCTGGCATCGGCAAAGAAAGTAGCCAAACTGCATGGTCTTTCTTCTGATGTTAAACACTGAAGAGGTAGGTGAACGGCTACACTTGACTTCATCCCAGATTTCGTGGCAAAGACTCAGAATCCATTGATCCCTGATGCTAAGTTCAAGTCCTTCTCCATCCCCTCCCTGAGTGACTTCGTTGGTGATGATCCTGGTGAGATGCTACTTTGTCTAATTAGAGTACTATGGCACTATCTAATTAAGAGTACTGTGGCCTGAGTCTCAATGACTCTGTTAGCACCGGTGGTTACAAGAAAGAGGTGTCCAAGAACTCTGTCTCTTTCTGGCTTCATGAGACGATCAGGAAAGCATATTCTGCTGCTGGCATCTCTCCTCATTATAGGGTATGATTGACCATGAATGTGGAGTAACTGGCTCTTCTTCAACCCTTTCATCCTACTCTTTCCCTCCGGGTAGAGAGTAATGCAGACCGTTACTTGCTGGACCGAGCATAGATGCAGGTAGGACACTCCTTAAAGTAACCTATCTATTCCTTTTATTAGCAATAGAAGCAAATATCCGCCCCTTCCCCTACAAGGCAGGGAAGGGGGCTTTGACATAAGACAAACCTATAACTTGTATTTGCCTTGTAGTCTCCAACATATGGTACTTTGCCTTACCACAATGACGACTCACATCTCTCCCTTATGGGAAATGCCCAGAAGATTGACTCTGATCTCGCAGTTTCAGAACTCTGATCAGATGCCAGTGGTTGGTTCTTCTTCTTTGTTCTTATGTGCAGGAAGAGAAATCCAGGTAGGCTGAACCCCATTCAGTTCACTAAACTCACTCAGATTCCTTCCTCCAATCAGTGAGTCTTCCTATTGTAAAGGACTGACTGTTTGTATATCATGTAGGAACAAATCACAATTTTTGAAGGTAAATTGTGTTTTTCCTAACTATACAAACCTGAGGTCCTTTACACTAACTGCCCACCTCATGCCACCCACCAATCTGTTACCTGGGCCAAAAGCAAATTGGAATGTTTACATCTGGTTGGAGGGACTACCAACGACCGGACCACTAGTTAACTACTGAACTGCCTTGTTTGAAGAATTCAGCAGCCGTGTCCAGGCTATGCCTTAAGTAATTCCTATTGTAAACACCCTAGGTTTGTATAGTTAGGAAAAATACAGTTTACTTTTTAAAAAATTGTGATTTTTTCACACATGTTTTGCACAGCATTAGTCTAACTTTTGCATTGAAGCTTTATGTGCTTATTTTACAATCTCATTGGTATAATATTGTGTATAGAAAACTTCTATGTGCTAATGGAGATCACATCTCTCTGTCACAGATAACGTGTACTATTGTTACGGATGATCACTGATAACAATCTGCGAAGGAACGTTTTCTTTAGTATCGTGTTAATTTTCCTCAATAACATATTCTAGGTAAGTGATATAAAAGGGAAGTCATTGCACTAAGAGAGAATGTCCATGAATTATATGTAGTATTTAGTGTAAACTATATAGAATCTTTAGTCACTTTGTTCAAAACCCAGTCTGTTAGTTATTCATGATGCACTGACTGACATTTGTTCCTACACAATATACAAACCTGAGGTTCTTTACAATAGGAATTGCTTATGGCAAAGCTGGAGCACAGCCAATAAAATTCTTGAGGAAGGTGGTTAGGCAGCACCTGCCGGCAGGTAGGTGGGGAGACCTGCTGGGTCAGATGTAAACATTCATATTTTGTTTTTGGCTGTCTTCAGATGAAGACGTGTTTGTTCCGATTCGTAATACAAACCATCGGTCCTTTAACAATAGGAATGTAACTTGCGGCAGTTGGAACCGGTCGTAAGCTTCGAATAAGGGAGTTCGGTAGTTAACCCTTAAACGCCGAAGCGGTAAAAAAAAAAATGTCTCCCGTGTGCCGGAGATGTTTCAGAGTGAGTGTGGAAGCGGAAAAAATATTTTTTTCAAAAAATCACAGCGCGCTTAGTTTTCAAGATTAAGAGTTCATTTTTGGCTCCTTTTTTTGTCATTGCCTGAAGTTTAGTATGCAACCATCAGAAATGAAAAAAATATCATTATCATATATAAATAATGTGATATATGATAGCGCAAAAACGAAATTTCATATATAATTGTATTCAAATCGCACTGTGCGCAAAACGGTTAGAGGTAACAAGTTACTTTTTTTTCGTTTGCAATGTACACTAAATTGCAATCATTTTGGTATATATATTTTGGTAAAACGATAACAGCAACACAGAGAAAATATTATCACAAAATAATGCATGAATTCGTAACCCGCTGACGTAAACAAATATTTTTTTCAAAAATTCACCATAAATCTAAATATTGTCCTAGAGACTTCCAATTTCTTTCAAAATAAGACACATGATTGAATATTACTATACTGTAAGAATATTAGCTTACAAATGCAGTTTTCGACCATATCTGACGAGTTAAAGTTGACCGAATGTCGAATTTTTTTATATATATTTTTTTATATGCAATTATTTCGGAAATAAGAAAAGCTACAACTTTCAAATATTTTTCGTTTTATTCTACATGAAATTGCGCACATTTTCATATATAAAACTCTATGAAATGCCTAATATAAAACGGAGCAAATATTCCGAGAATGGGACTTACGCATTTCGGAGATTTGTGGCGGAGAATCCGCGAGCGGA
This sequence comes from Macrobrachium nipponense, assembly GCF_015104395.2. Lineage (NCBI taxonomy): Eukaryota > Metazoa > Arthropoda > Malacostraca > Decapoda > Palaemonidae > Macrobrachium > Macrobrachium nipponense. The sequence continues at coordinate 1,873,241 of NC_087214.1, read as the reverse complement.
GGGAAGGAAAGTTTTTTTTAAAAATTCACCATAAATTTAAATATTGGGCTAGAGACTTCGAATTTGTTTCACGATGAAGATAAATGACTGAATATTACTAGACTGTAAGAGTTTTATCTTACAATTGCGTTTTTCGACCATTTCGGTAGAGTCAAAGTTGACCGAACGTGGTTTTTTTTTCTATTTATCATGATTTATATGCAAATATTTCAAAAATGAGAAAAGCTACAACCTTCAACTATTTTTTGTTGTATTATACATGAAATTGCGCACATTTTCATATATAAAACTTTATGTAACGGCTAATTTAAAATGGTGCAAACATTACCACAATCACACGTATGATTTTTTCGGAAGAGTTACCGCGTGGACGTAAAGAAAATGTTATTTTTTTCATAAATTCACCATAAATCGAAATATTGTGCTAGAGACTTCCAATTTGTTGCAGAATGAAGGTAAATGCTTGAATATTACTATAATATAAGCGTTTTAGTTTACAATCGCGTTTTTCGACCATTTCGGTAGAGTCAAAGTTGACCGAAGGTTGAAAATTTGTCACTTATCATTTTTTATATGAAAATATTTCAAAACTGATAGAAGCTACAACCATGGGTTGTTTTTAGTTGTATTGTGCATGAAATTGCGCACATTTTCACATATAAAACATTATGTAACGGCTAATTTAAAATGGTGCAAACATTACCACAATCGCATGTATGATTTTTTCGGAAGAGTTACCGCGCGGACGTAAGGAAAAAGTTTTTTCATAAATTCACCATAAATCGAAATATTGTGCTAGAGACTTCCAATTAGTTGCAAAATTAAGGTAAATGATTGAATATTACTAAAATATAAGAGTTTTAGCTTTCAATTGCGTTTTTCGACCATTTCGGTAGAGTCAAAGTTGACCAAAGGTTGAAATTTTGGCACTTATCGTTATTTATATGAAAATATCTCAAAACTGATAAAAGCTACAATCATGAGTATTTTTTTGTTGTATTCTACATGAAAATGCGTACATTTTCATATATAATACTCTATGTAACGGCTAATTTAAAATGGTAAAAAAACTATGTCAAAGTGACGAAATAATTTCCGAGATATGTCACAGATACTTTTTAGTGCGGCAAGAAAGAAATTCGCGCTTGCGTGCCTGCGTAACGATTGTAAACAAAACAACACCTTGATCCGTGAACTCCCAGCATCCCCCAAGGCGCGTGATTCAAGAGTTTTCGGCTGGTAGGCCTAAAAGTATTTTTCCGCAAATTTTTAAAAAAACTTTTGTATGTCGACGTAAAATACGTCCAGTCGGCACCCGAGAGACAAAAAATGTCGACGTAAAATACGTCCAGTCGGCGTTTAAGGGTTAACTGCTTGTCCGACAGTGCGCGCACCGCGCGACTGGGAGGTGAAGAATCACTTTGCTTTCGGCCGCGCTGGATGACAGACGTGTTCTCCACTTCTCTCTGCCCGCCATCGCCGCATGCTTCGTATCTTCAAAACTTTGGTTTGCCTTCTCTTTCTAGTGTATTTGTGTGAAAATCCTGTAAGTACTTGTGACTTTTGTATTTTCATTTAATTATGGATTCTCATGAGCTGGAGAGTTCCCCACGCCCCCCCCCCCCCCCCCACAGCAGCCGTAGATGCCCTGGTGTGGAGTGCCGTAAGTGCGGGGCCTTCCACTCCTTTCCTTAAGTTGACCCTTATGATTTATGTGCTCGGTGTCGGGGGCGCGAATGCTCTCGCACCGAGCCCTGTGATATTTGTTGTGTGTGGTCGGAAGAGCAGTGGGCGCGATTTGAGGGGAGGAGGAAGCGACGTAAGCCTTCCAGGGATTCATCGGAAAGTTTTCCGGCTACTCCCCTGGTCTCAGACACGTCGTCTTCTTTCCTCCCTCTATCTCAACTTCCGCGTATGGCTCCTTATCCTTCGGGGGGGGGGAGGGGGGTTTCTCGCTCCTCTTCACCTGATCCGTTGAGCGTGGAGGAGGAGGCAAGATACCCCGACATTCAGTAGTATTCGGGGTCTTCCGAATACTACTGAGTTCCCCCCCCCCCCCCCCCCCCCCCCCCCCCGGGCGAGGGGGAACTCCCCCTACTAACCCGACCTTTGCTTCCTCAGGTATGCCTGCCGCGGGTGACAACCTCGGCCAGGTTTGGTTCTCGTTGGGTCTCCAGGGGACACCGAGTGTTTGGGGGCTGTTGCATCACCTGGCGAGTGGCTCTGCTCCAGTAACACACGACCCGGTAACCACCACTACCACCACCATCACGACCCCGGGTATGCCGCCCCTCCTCACCTGGTGTACACTCAACACGTAACCATGGTAACACCTTCAGCTGCTGTCCAGGCGCTGCTTCCAGGTATTCCAAGGAGGGTCGTGACTCTGCCGCCGGGTCCGCCGCTCTCGCTTCAGCCCCCAACTTCAGGTGCCACAAGAGCACGCCCCTGGACCTGCCGCCAGTACCCAGGATGTCGCTGGCTGCTGCCCCGCCTCCTGCCGTACCTGGACCAATCCCTGCTGACGCCGTTCCTGCCCGTGGTGTTGCTGCTCCAGTCGTGGGTCCTTCCGGACAGGTGCAGCTGGGCCGTGTTGCTTCGGCTATTGCCCTGGCTCCGTCCTGGATGGAGGACCTGACAACTGTCCTGAGGAAGCTGACGAAGAAGAAGAGGAAGAAAAGGAAGGTGTCATTGTCGTCTTCGTCGTCGCCTGCTGCCGCCTCTTCCCCTTCGACTTCCAAGGCTTCACAGCCGAGGAAGAAGAAGGCTGCCTCCTCCCCCCCCCCCCCCTAAGAAGTCTCCTTCAGGAGCTTCTAAGGGGCCTTCTCACTCCGGTGTGACGGGGGGGTCTTCCGCTGGTCCTCCCGGGGCCCGTCTCTCCTTCCGCAAGGAAGAAGAAGACGGGGACCAGAGGGGTACCGGCTAACACCTGTATCTCCTCACCTGGTGCTAGGGGCTACATCAGGTTCCATCTCGGCCTCTCGTTCGTGTGAGGTACCAGGTGTGCGGTCGCCCGCGGGTGACCGTGCAGCCAAGGTTCAGGCTTCCGAGTTCGCTTGGCACCAAGACCGAGGCACGGAGCGGAAGACTGGTGAGAGTCGCTCAGGTGACTCCAGTCAGACCAGCGATCTGTGGGTACCCAGGGTTGACGCGACGGTCCCAGACCGGCCGCGGGCCGAGGCAAGGAAGAGGTCCCCTTGATCGCCGGAAAGCGGCACGACGCGCTGTGAGGACAGGCCCCGCTCCCACCGTGACAGCAGACTCTGCCGGTCACCTGACCGCCACTCCCACCGGGACCGGGCGGGTAGGGGGACCAGCAGCAGCTCCTCTGACGCTCGGGACCGGAGCCGCTGTTCACGGTCCAGCCGCTTGGGACTGGAGCCGCTCTCCCCAGGAGAGCCGCGCGACCAGGCCTGCAGCTCGATCGCCTGCAGCCCCCCAAGCACACCGGTTCTGCCGGTGGGCGAGGGGGGAGCATTAGGTCTTCCTCTCCGATCCTTTCAACGTCCTCGGGTTACACCGGGAAGAGCGAGGCGAACCGGAGTGATCGTGGGGAGTGCGCTCCTCACGGTCCCACCACGACGCCCTACGAGCCTGGGACGGTCTTAGGACCGACCCAATTGTATGCGCAAGTGGCCAGAGGAGACCATGAGGGGTCTGTTGCGGTTTCTCCTCCTGAAGGAGGAGGATCTCGGGAGGCGTTCGTGCTGGAGGGACTTGACAGTCCTACTCCACAGGATGCAGTCACTCCCGAGATCCAGAGGTTGTTTTCGCAGGTTATTGCGCTGATCCGTCAGCACAATGACCTCGGGGAAGGATTGCCGCTCCCACCTTCGAGCCTACGTCCAGGCTCGAGTCGTTCTTGGGACCTAAGAAGGAACCCAGGACGACGGTGGGTCTGCCACGATCTACTCTGGCTGACTCGGTGCTGGGCCAGGTGGACACTCTCGTCTCCGGACAGGAGGGTTCGCTACGGTCTGGCAGGTCTTCCAAGCTACTTCCCCCGCCTCTACTGCGACAGAGAAGGTTGTACGTGTCATTGGATGACCCTATGCCGCCCAAACAGGTGAACCCAGAGCTAGCTAGGCTAACTCCGGGGATATCTCAGCAGCAGCTCCTGTCGGAGAACCTATGGTTCTTGCAGCAAGAGGCACTCGCCTTGGAATCGACCGCCATGGCGGCATTCTAAGCAGTCTCCTGGCTAGACCTGTGGTCCTTCACAGTGTCTAAGGTCGCGGCCACCTCGGGGAACATCTCTCCTGAAGGTGATCCGGCTTTCGGGAGACTGTGCCAGTCTGGAGGTAGAGCCATCTCTTACCTAGCCCATCAGACAGCAAACCTGTGGGCCAACCTGTTTCTTCGGCGTAGGGACGCAGTCCTCACCCGAGTAACCAGGCCGGCTGGGCATGAGGTGGCTCTGGGTCTTCACAATGGACCGGTGCGGAGTTCCTCCTCTCTCTTCCCAGGAGAGATGGTGGACTCTGCGGTGGAACGACAGCGCACTGACGACAGTGACCGTTTAGTACACCAGGCAGTCTCGAAGGCGTCTGGGCATTCTCGAGCTACTGTGGCCAAGCCCAAGAGTTTGGTTAGCGCTTCCTCTGCGGCCAAGACGATCACATTGTCGAAGCCCAGAGGAAAGACTGCCTTCAACTTCTTCAAGGAGCGACCATAACCATGAGGGGGAGCTGGGAAGAAAAAGTCGAAGAGAGGTGGGAAACGCTAGGGACGGCGTTCCCCCTCACCTGCTGCCGGAAGTGGGGGGTTGCCTTGCGAGCCATTGGGCAACATGGCAGTGCTATGGAGCGTAGACCTGGATAGTAGACGTCCTTCAGGAGGGGTATCTACTACCCTTCGAGTCTCGGCCACCCCTCACCTCCAACCCGGTCCACCTTCAGACTTACGTTTCCGTATCATCCAAGGACGTAGCACTTCGGCAGGAAGTCCAAGCCATGCTGAGCAAAGGAGCTGTGGAGATCGTCAGGGATCGGTCACCGGGCTTCTACAGCCGTCTTTTCCTGGTGGAGAAGTCTTCTGGGGGCTGGCGCCCGGTTATAAATCTCTCTCCCCTGAACCGATTCGTTCACCAGTCTCGGTTCACGATGGATAAGGCACGTTCCGTGCTCGAATCCATCAGGGAGAACGACTTCATGCTTTCGGTGGACTTGAAGGACGCATATTTCCAGATACCCATTCATCAATCCTCCAGAAAGTACCTCCGCTTCATCTTCGACAGGACGGTGTACCAATTCAGGGCACTTTGCTTCAGTCTCTCAACCGCCCCACAGGTGTTCACTCGAGTGTTCACTCTGGTGTCTGCTTGGGCCCACTCGTCAGGGATACGTCTTGAGGTATCTCGACAACTGGTTAGTCCTGGCGAGTTCCTGCTCGCAGTTGCTACAGGACAGGGATCGACTCCTCGAGTTCTGCCGCAATCTGGAGATCGTGGTAAATTTCAAGAAGTCAGATCTCGAGCCCAAGCGGAGGATGAAGTACCTGGGTATGCTGATCGATACGGTAACAGGGCGAGTCTTCCCCGCAGACTTGCGGATCAGCAGATTCAGAGAGGCAGCCAACCAGTTCCTGTCTAGGCAGGAACAGCCAGCTCAGCAGTGGCTGGTCGTGATTGGCCACCTGTCGTCACTCGAGAAGTTAGTCCCTCACGGGCGTCTTCACCTGCGGTCTCTCCAGTGGAGACTAAAGGAGAGTTGGTCACAGGCAAGAGACCCACCGTACTTCCCCGTGTCCCTCACGGAGGAGGTGAGGCAGGACCTAGCCTGGTGGCTGGACAACAGGAACCTCGTAAGAGGAGTGCCTCTCCGCACTCCCCCCCTGGAGATGTTGCTGTTTTCAGACGTGTCAACTGAGGGATGGGGCGCACACCTGGAGGAGTTGCTGACTGCAGGTGTGTGGGATCATCACGACAAGCACCTTCATAACGTACTGGAGCTCAAGGCAGCGTTCTTCGCTCTCCAAGAGTTCCAGGACCATCTGATGGAACACTCGGTGATGTTGATGTGCGACAACACCACAGTAGTGGCATGCGTCAACAAACCGGGGGGCTAGTGTCCCTCCCGTTGCACCAGTTGATGTTGCAGGTGCATGAGTGGGCCGTGGCTCACTCAGTAGAGCTGTCAGCTTGCTACATTCCAGGCAAGAGGAATGTAGCAGCAGACAAGCTCAGCCGTCAGGATCAGGTGATAGGGACCGAATGGTCCCTACACCCAGACGTGGCGGAAAGGCTCTTCAACCTGTGGGGGCGTCCAGTCATAGATCTGTTCACCACCCGGCACAACAGGAAACTTCAGGTTTTCTTCTCGGCTGTGCCGGACCCGTGGGACAACCTCTTCGTCTACGCCTTTCCCCCGTTCTGTCTGATTCGCAAGGTGATCAGCAGAGCGCTGGTCACACCGAATCTCTGGATGATCCTGGTGGCTCCCAAATGGCTTCAGGCCATTTGGTATCCGGACCTGCTGGCTCTGCTGGCGGAAGCGCCTTCTCTGCCAGCCACACGTGGAACGGTACCACCAGTCAGTCCAGTCCCTTCGTCTTCACGGCTGGCTGTTATCCACCATCTCTTGCGAGCGAGAGGCTTTTCTCGCCGAGCAGCAACAGAGATGTCTGGGTATATCAGACAGTCCTCTGCAGCTGTGTACCAGGGAAAGTGGGCTGTCTTCTGTGGTTGGTGTCGTAGAGCCACTCTTCAGCAGGTAGCGGATTTCCTCGTTTTTCTTCGCCGAGAGAAGCTCCTCTCCGTCCCCACAGTCAAAGGTTACAGGGCCGCCTTGGCCCTAGTCCTGAAACTGAGGGGAGTGGATATCTCGAACTTGTTCTCATGAGGAGCTTCGAGAGGTCTTGCCCACCCAGGGAACTCAGGCCCCCGGGGTGGGATGTGACTCTCGTCCTTAGGAGTCTGACTCGAAGTCCTTTCGAGCCACTCCGAGAGTCGTCAGACAGGGATCTGACCCTCAAGACCCTCTTCTTTCTGGCCCTGGCATCGGCGAAGAGAGTAGGGGAACTTCATGGTCTTTCCTTTGACGTCAAGCATACCTGGGGATGGGGATCTGTGACGCTCGATTTTGTCCCGAACTTCGTAGCGAAGACTCAGAATCCTTCGGTCCCTGACGACCGGTTCAAGTCATTCATGATCCTCTCCCTATTGGACTTCACTGACAATGATGCGGATGAGATGCTGCTTTGTCCTGTGAGGGCGCTACGGCACTATCTGAAGAGAACTCGGCACCTCAGGCCTGAGTGTCGACGCCTCTTCGTTAGCACCTGGGTGACCAAAAAAGAAGTATCCAAGAACACTTTTTTTTTTTCTGGCTGCGTGAGGTGATCAGGAGGGCGTACGAAGCTGATGGCGACGACATCTGTACCCTTCGTCCGAGATCCCACGAAGTCAGTGGCATTGGTCATTCCCTTGCGTTCCACAAGAACTTCTCTGTGGCGCAGGTCCTGAAGGCGGGGGTCTGGACCAACCAGACCACCTTCACCTTCTACCTTCGGGATATAGCCCACAGGTACTTGGACACTTTTTCCTTGGGACCCGTGGTGGCTTCTCAACAGGTTGTATAGCTTACCAGCACCCGAGCGGACAGAACAGCATCGCATCCTTGTGTGACTGCATGAATGGATGAGTGAATGAGAGTGTGACTGGCGTCTCTTCCCCATCTTTTTCTCCCCCTCTACCTGTGGGCAGAGGGACGCAGTCGTTACTAAGCTGGAACAGGAGACCGATGCAGGTAAGCTACTCGACCGAGCTCCATCCTATCCTTTTCATTAGGGATAGGAGCGATTATCCACCACTTCCCCCAACAAAGGGGGGGGGGGGGGGGGGGGGGGGGGGGGAAGTGGAAGCCAACAAGAGACAAACCCATGACTTCATATTGCCTCTTGCAATAGGAACAAGTTCTTGCTTGCTAGTTTTAAGAGGTACGCTGGCCTCCCTCTTATTACTTGGGTCCAGAGGTCTGACCATTGATCCTGCGGTACATACCCCGATCATTGGGCAAAGGCTAGGATCCCTCCCTCTGCTCTTACGACCAGGGAGAGAACCAAGGTTGGACGAGCACCAGTCTGTTCATTGACTCAGATTCCACCCACCAAGAAGTGAGTCTTCCTATTGGTAAAGGACCGATGGTTTGTATTACGTATCGGAATAAATAACAATTTGTCAAAAATTGTATTTTTCCTAACTACACAAACCTGAGGTCCTTTACACATACTCCCACCTCATGCCACCCCTCACTCTGTTTTTCCTGGGCCTAAAGCAAAGTGATTCTTCACCTCCCAGTCGCGCGGTGCACTCACTGTCGGACAAGCAGTTAACTACCGAACTCCCTTGTTCGAAGCTTACAACCGGTTCCAGCTGCCGCAAGTTACATTCCTATTGTTAAAGGACCTCAGATTTGTATAGTTAGGAAAAATACAATTTTCGACAAAAAGGATTTTGACGTAAGGAAAAATCTATTTCTGGGCGATTGGTTCGTGTCGCCCAGCGAAATATCCTTTAATCCATTATTTCTAAGGTAAATGAACTAACAAATACCAGAGAATGAACAAAATAAAGAAAAAGGTCAGTATAACTGACTCGCTCATATATTTTTGAATATTTTACTGTGTTTGATATTAATATTAATACTGTTAATATGCACACCCTTCGTGTATATAGGGATCAGCAGCGAAGGTATATATACACCCCACCTTCTTTTGCCCTTTGATAGTAAGGGCATGACAGTATATATATTTATTAATAAATTTGAAATTCATGCTTACGCTCCAGGAGAACTTACTGGAGGAAACTTCAGAGGTTTCCCCTTTGTTTTGTCTCTCCCGGTATTCTTCCTCCTCCTTTGCCCTCTTTGCTCACTTGTCAGGTGAGGAAAGGTGTGTGTGTGTGTGTGTGTGGGTGTTGATGATTGGGGATCTCCTCTCATTTCAGAGGGCATTGCCCTGTGTTACAAAAGGAGTATCATTATTTATTAATCAAATTTTCCTTTTTCTGCAGGCTAACAGTGAGTGTTAGTAAATCACAGCAGTAGATAAGTGGTTGTCTCTTCATTTTGGTTATCCTAACCCACGAGATTCTACCTGTAACATGATAGCATGCTGTGGCACTGGGCCTCTAGTGTGTGTACTGTTCCCCTGTTGTGAATCATGTTAAAATGCTGCTGTTTTCCTGAAGTTTTATCACTGGACAGCATCTATGCCAGCTGCCTTGTGATTGTTGACTCTACTGCTGATGATGTCTGTTCTTCATCCTGCAGAAGTCCTGCTGATGAATGTCTCCTCCATCACTCTTCCCTTCCTTTTCTGAAGCTCAAGGAGGCCTGGGAATTCCCAGGAAAGATTCTTCTTCTTCCCTAAGAAGTCCTCCTGCAAGATTTCTAAGGGGTGCCTCCTCCTGACGAGGCAGTGGGATCTTTCATCGGCTCTTCCCAGCCCTCGGGTTCGGGAACTGATTCTCTTGCACCTGGGCTTGTGTTTCGAGAGCAGCGGGAGTGCATGCTTCGTCTTGCATTCCGATCACCTGTCGAGAGGTTCGCCTCTGGACAGGTGCTGTCGGATGCTCGTTCGCAAGTCATTCTGAGTGCTTGTGCTTCTATTGACTCATGAGCATCCAGAACTGTTGATGGGCCCTCCCAGTTCAGGCACAGGATGAGAGAAGGGACGAGACATTCACTTTCTGCCAACACAAAGGAGTGCTCATCAGTGCTTGGTAGATTCCCACCTGGTGTTCTGATTCTGAGGATTCGAACACCTGGAGGCAGTGTTTTCCTTGCTCTTTCCATCCGTTGGGAGATTCCAATTCGCAGCCTGTCATGGGTCTCGCATTTTGGGAGCCTCAAGTGCATATTCTGTTAAATCACACTCTTTATCCAGTCTTAAAAGCTTGCATATAAGACTGGTTATATGCCAGTTCCTCCTCGAAAAAGTCGAAGAAGGACCTCTCTCGATGATCATCTGATGAGATTGGGGAGTTTCACTGAGTACTTGAATTCATTAGAATTTTTTGTGCTCTCCGCGTATTTTGCTTTCTGTGATTTCCATGCACTCAGAAGAGACAGGCATGACCAATAATTGTTATCACAAGAGTCAGAAGTCTCAGCAAGTGCTTGATTTCCTGGGAATTTTTATGTGCACATTGAATGCTTTGTTTCATCTTTTTCCGAGCACTCGGGTAAGACAATACTCTCCCTATTATTGTTTTACAAGACTCGGGAGTCTCGTGAGCACCTGGTTCCCCCGGAAATGCTGGCACTCGTCGAGCGCTTGGTATCATGAGTGCTTGGATAGTGAGACATGCATCTACCAGTACAGGAGAGGTTGCTCTTCAGTCTGGTTTGGGCTTATATAGAGCATGAAACTGCATGCCAACACCTTCTTGGTGCAGGATCAAGTCCTGTCCTTGTGTCTTGGACCTTAGGGTCCAAACATGTAGGACAGCGGACTCAGAACCCTTCTTTATTCTTCTTTGGGCTTCGGCCTCAAGGGAGACTAGTCCATTAGGGGAATTAATAGTTCTCTGCTGATGATTACCACTCATAATTATGTGGTTGTGATCTGCTCAGCTTACCCGACTTGGCTCAGCCTGTTCAAGTCAGCCGAGTCAAGCGCTCAGCTCTGCCGAATGAACTCTCTGCCCTTGATCAGAATTGTTCTTTGCCATGGCATATAACCCTCCTTTCCCGTGTTGAGGTCTTCATGCAGTCCTGCTGTCATATCATCAGACAATCGAGTTCCACAGGAAGGGTTCATCTTCTTCATCCTCTCGTCTTCTGCTACCTCCTCCCTTTTTTCTTATAGGCTTAATTGGTCTAAGAAGAAGGTATACTCTCCGCCCTTAAGAAGCTCCACCAGTGGGCCAGTGGGACTTTGAAGGGTCTGCCTCCTTTCATAGCTATAGGAGTGGAAACTTCAGTTCCTTTTCCTACCACTAGGTCTAGAGATTCTGTCTCTAAAACTAGCATACTGCACTGGAGAGAGCTTATTCGTGACACTCCAAATGTGTAAACCTCTATGGGGGATTGTACATCCAAATTTGGTGCTGGAGAGACAACTCCCCGTCCTGATATTGGCAAGGGATAGGAAAGAGATGTGAGTCATTCTATGACTCCCCTACTTGTAATCGCTAGCATTATCGTCTTACAAGTTCTTTAGATGTCTGTCTTTTAAGACAGGACATCACAAGAGTTAGAGAGGAGGTTCTCTGTGTAGTGCTCTTTGTGAGTTTCAATCCCAGAGAAGACAGATGTGTGGCAAGATGTTGAAAGTTCTCACCAACTTTTGGTGCATTCAACTGCACTCAACTCTCACTCACATTCATACAAATGAAGCAGTTGGTGAAAGAGAATCCTCCATTTGGTAGGTGAGAACCTCAGCTCTGCCTTCAGGAAGCGTATTTTGCTGAAGCAAATTTGTTTCCTAAGTCTGTGCATTTTCATCATCACTGGAAGTTGATGATTGCACGCATTATCGCCCCCTCCTGCTAGTTCCAACAGAAGAGCGGTCAAGAACAGTCAATCCTCCTCCCTTTTTCCCTCTACTTCCTGGGTTACACCAGGATGGACGAGGGAATAAGAGGAACCCTATGGAGTCTACTCCCCAGAGTTCAGAGACTGTGTTCCTGGTTCGGTCTCAGGTTGTCACCGGACGTACACTCATTCTGTTCAGAATGGGTATCACTAAGAAGTTTTGAAGTCCACCTCTCCAGTGGAACTTGTTTTGGGAACAACCAGTTCGGCATGAACTAGTTGTCTTTAGTGTCCTGTTATCATCGTACAAGCCTCCCTTCGGGACAGCTTCACCTTCACTCTGTTCATTAGAGAATGAAGGAGGTCTGCTTTTAGTCCTTATTTATTTTTCGCTTTCGAAGTTAAGAAGAATTAGGCTTGCGCTCGATCAACAGGAGCCTATGAATATACTTGTATATTCTCCTCATGACAAGCGTCTGTTATCAGTTGCATCGTCCGAGCAATAGGCGCAGACCTGTAGGTTAGTTCTTCTGGTGTGTGACCAAGAAAATAAGTACCTTCTCTTAATTAACCTGAAACTTGGGAGAGCCTTTTAGGCCTCCCAAGAGTTTCCAGTTTTGGTTTTGAGACAAATACTGGTATTGTTTTAGCAACAACACCACAGGAGTGGTATTGTAACCGAACGAGAGGGTTTCATTCCCTCCTGTTTCGGTTAATATGTAGCTGTTCGAGTGTATCTGTAGTACACTTAATAGCTCTATAAGCCAAATGCATTCCAAGCTGGAGTGTACTACCAAGCAATTCGGCCTGCAGAGTTGAGTGAGGGGCAGATTACTGCCTTCTCACAGAAATATTGTTCGTCTTAGTATTGTTTTTCTTCAGTTAAAGGTTAACTGCTAATTTGAATCTCTCTGTATGGCCATCACAGGATTAAGTATCTGGGTGGCTTTTGATTCCTGCTTATGGTTCATATCTCATGATCTGCATACGCCATTGCGAGAATCATCAGACTGAGATATGTCACATTAGACTCTTTATCATCTTTCTGTTTACTCCACGGTACAACAGAAGTCTCTAAGTCTCTGCTCCATCGCAACTGACCCATGGGCCACTGCGATTATTTAGTGAGTTTTCAGACTAATACAGCAGGTTTTTGTATATGAGACTTACCCAGTAATTATATAGCTATTAGTTTTCATGTACGGCAGCCTAATTCAAATTTCGCAGGCAGCGGTATGATTTCTCAGAGTAGGTATACAGTGCCATCCCCCAACGGCAATACGAAGAATGACGTAGCCAAGCACTTCATTCTGTTTTCTGTCATGCTTGACTAAACATCGAGTGCTTACAGCAGCTTGTCTTTATTTTCCAGTTATATCAATGGATTTCAGTAGTGTTACACAATCACCAGAATGCATTCATAGCCTTTGAGCAGGATGAGTCTTGTCTTTTGCTTGTATAATTCAGATCATCATTAAGCCATATATTTTGTATATGACACTTCCCCAGTAATTATATAGCTAAGAGCTTTCTACCTACTGCAGCTTATCTTAAAATTCGCGTTAGCGCTAGTTCCGGTTACGGTGTGGTTAGAATGCCTGCCCACTATCTGGGAGTATATGTAGGTAACAACCTAGCAGAGAGCTTCAATTCATTTTCTGCCTGCCTTCGATCAATATCGGTGGTTTTAGGCAGCCTTTTTTCCAACGGATTGTTGATGAATTCGGAGTTTTTCGGTGAAGTACTCTGGGGTTTTTTTTTCGCATTAGCATATTTTCAGAATGTCAGATTCTAGCACTATTAGTGTTAGGTTTTGCATAGATGGTTGTAAGACCAGATTAGCAAAATCTTGTTATGATTCACATACCAGGTGTAGTAAATGCAGAGGCCAAGAGTGCAAGAAAGAGAATACTTGTGCTGAATGTTGTGATTAGGATGACAAGAAGTTGAAAATCTTCAAGTCCCATCAGGACAAAATGGATAAGGATAGATCAAGTGTAGAGAATGTCCAGGCTACTGAATTGGTAGAAGATAGCATAATTGTTTCTCCCGTAATTCCTGTTGATTCTCCAATCATTTCTCCTCTTTCTCCTGTGTCACTAACTCTTATTCCAGGTTCGCTTGCTCTTGATCCCAGCACCATGTCTAGCCTCGAATCAAAATTCAATAAGAAGTTCGAATTTTTAGCACGTGCAGTGATGGAACTTAGTAATTCTGTTAAGGCCTTGATGGAAAAAGGCAATCAAAGTGTTGTGAAGTGCATAGTGATTATGTAGAGGAGGTGGCCGTCCGGCCCGCCAGTGCTCCTAGACGAAGGTCACTGTCCCACTCCCCAGCACTAGGGAGAAGACATAACCGGAGGTCAAAGGGATGCCGGTGGGGTTTGCCCCCTTAGTTGAACCTGCTGGCGATTCCCAGGTGTCGACAGTGCCGCTGGAAAGGCATCTCATTCGGTGTACATGATCTGTCGTCGGATTTGGACAGCTCGACTACCAGCAAGAGTTTTTGTGGGCGATTCCAAGACATATCACCGCCCCCTCAAGAGACAGTCAAAGGATATAGATAAGTCTCCTCCTCCGTCTAAGAAGAAGAAAGAAGACATACTGAGTCCTCGACCTTCATGTAGCTTCGCAGTATCGCCGCCTGCCGGTTCGGCTTCCTGATCCTTGTCGGCTTGGGAAAGTCCTGAAACCTTCTCAGGTATAGAGCGACAGTTTGTTTTGGCCAGGTGTAAGAAGGATACATCAGAGAGAGTTTCGTTGGCCCCTAGATCCAAACCTATCCTGGATGTACTTAGGACTGCTGATAGTGATTCTCCAGTTACGATGCGATGATTGCGTTCGGCTGAACGTTCGACACCAGCGAAGAAGCACCCACCTCCCACGTCAGCCAAGTCAAGAGTGGCTGTACCCAGCTCGCAGTCGTATTCTTCAACTTCGGATCCATCACTCGCTTCCCTGAAACAACAATTGGATGATATCATGTTGTTGTTGCAGAAAGCTCCCACCCCTTTGCAAGCAGAAGAAACGGGGTTATCGCCTATCTCTTCAGACGAGGAAGAAGAGGAACAGGACTCAAACCCTTCATCCGCCTAGTCGGCTTTGTTGAAGTACTTCTGGACCACTTCCCGGAATATTTCTTGCCTGCAACCCCAGCAGTGCCGGCTTCAACTTTCCTTATGAGGAAACCTGCTTCAGACAATTTGTCACTACCCAAGTTGGTTCTCTCTTCATCTACGAAAAAAGCCATAAAAGATGTGAACACCTGGTTACTGTTAAAGAGAGAAATGGGTAAAGCATCTTTCGCCACACCTGCAAAGCTGATTATGAAGAGTCACCGTTATTATGACACAGGAGAATCTCCTTCCTTGGGAACTTCTGCCTCTTCCCAGGGAGATTTCTCAGGCCTCATCGACTGTGCTAGGCAGTCGGTCTTTTCTTCAGCCAAGGTTATGCTTTAGTCAGCGGAAGTGGATCACCATTCTAAAAGCATTTTCAAAGTACTAGAGATCTCTAGCTTCTTAGACTGGACGATCGGTGCATTAGTCAGGAAGGTGGAGGTTGACCCGACGATGACAGAAGATGTCACAACCGATTTACTAGGTGTATTGTCTTGCGCAGACAAGGCCGTTAGAGACGGCTCAGCAGAATTGACATCTCTCGTCTCTTTTTGCATATCGAAGAAGAGGGATCTGTGGTGCTCCTTTACTACTGAAGGGGTAACCAAGACAAAGAAGTCAGCCTTCATTCGATAAGAAACACCTTTTTCAGGAAGAACAAGTCATTGAAATTTTGTCTTCTCTGCAGAAGACAAAATTTTGGCACAATCGTTGAAACGGACGAGGGAACGACAGATCAACACCAATAGGTCTTTTTCTCCTCTCCAGAACCCAGAATTTCGTGGAGCAAAACAAAGAGGCCAACAAAGACCCCTTACTAACCTATGACCTCCAACCAGGTCTATTAAGAAAATGATCTACGAGACAGCAAATCAGAAGTGAGGATTATGTCCTTCGCACACCCTTAGGAGCCAGGTTGGGCCTTTTTTGGAGGGAATGGAGTTTAAGAGGAGCAGAACCTTGGGTAGTCAAGATGTTACAGCAGGGGTATATCATTCTCTTCAAAGAAGGCCCACCTTTTAGTCAGTTCGCCGATAACATTACTGGCATACTCTGAGAACTCAGAAAAGTTTGCAGCTCCCTCTCAAGAGGTAAAGTTACTGCTTCACAAGAGAGCAGTAGAAGTAGTGGAAGACCAAGACTCGGAAGGGTTTTACAGTAGACTCTTCGTAGTCCCCAAAACATCGGGGGGCTGGAGACCAGTTTTAAATGTAAGCACGTTGAATCAGTTCGTTCTCAAAACAAAATTCCACAATCATATCCTCCATACATCAAGGGGACTGGATGGTGTCCTTGGACATGTAGGATGAGTATTTCCACATCCCTATTCATCCAGACTCCAGAAAGTTTCTACAGTTCGTCTTTCAAAGAAAGGTTCTTTAATTTTGAGTGCTATGCTTCAGCCTGTCGACTGCTTCACAGGCATTTACTCGGATTCTAGCCCCACTGGCAAAGTGGCTTCATCTGTTAGGAGTGAGCGCAGTCAAAGGACAAATGCTTAGATCTCTCTATGACTCTCCTTATCACAAAGAAACTTGGGATATTGATGAGCATACAGAAATTTCAGATCATTCCCACTCAACGGATTCTATATTTGGGAATGATTCTAGATGCTCGGAATTTGCGGGTTTTTCTCTCCCCCAAAAGGATAAACTCATCTCCTTTGTGTAAGATGATTTCTGTCCTTTCAGGAATGCTCGGCGGCTCAATGGATGAGCCTCTCAGGAACGCTAGCCTCGATTGAAAAGTTTGTGAAACTGGGGAGACTCCACATGAGGTCGATTCAGTTTTTTTCTCAAAGCAAATTGGAACAGGAAAACGGCTCAAGACACTTTTCTATTCCCAATGACGGAGATCAAGAAAGGCATTCTATGGTGGACGTCAGAAGAAAGTCTTCAAGTAGAGAAGTCTCTCCTTCCGTTGAACCCAGACCTAGACTTGTATTCAGATTGGACGGGAATGGACGTCTGTGCCTTCCCACCTGTCAGAATGATCTAGGAGGTCCTAAACAATTAAGAGTTTCGGTTCACCAGAATGTAACAATGACTCTAGTGGCCCCTTTTTGGCCGTGGTGAGAGCGGTTTCCAGACTTGATGCAGAGCGTAATAGACTTTCCCAGGCTACTACCTCAAAAACAGTATCTTCTCAAAAACCCCAATTTCAGAAGTTCCATCTAGGATTGTCTGCTCTGGCTTTGACAGGATAGACTGATCGAAAGTTTTTTCAAAAGCAGCTTCAAAGGCTATCACCCAATGCAGATGCCCTTCATCTGAAAAATTATATCAATACAAATGGTCAACCTTCAGAAAGTGGTGTATCAGAACGAAAGTGTCCTCTTCCAAAACCTCTATTAGTCATATTGCTGACTTTCTTCTTTACTTGAGAAAATCTAGGAAATTGGCAACGTCTACAATCAAAGGATATAGAGCTATGCTTAGTTCAGTCTTTAAGCACAGAGGAATGGATGTGTCTTCAAACCAAGATATAAGCGACCTGATTAAATCTATGGACGTCGCAAAGCAAATAAGATATGATACCACTTCATGGAATTTAGACGTAGTTTTGAAGTGTATTTCAGGACCCCTTTTTGAACCCATTCAGTCTTCCTGTCTCAGTGACCTGACGAGGAAAACTATTTTCTTAGTAACTAACCGCAGGAAAGTGGGTTAGTGAAATCTGAGCAATAGATAAAAGGGTCGGATTTTCACAAGGAGACGCAGCGTGTTCCTTCTCTCTGGGTTTTCTGGCAAAAAAATAAAAAATGAGGACCCATCGAAGCCATGGCCATGAGTGTTCACTATTAACCCTTTAATGCCGATTGGATGTATTAAACGTCGACGAAAATTGTCTGTCAGGTGCCGAACCGACGTATGGTACGTCGACGAAAAAAGTTTAAAAAAAAATTCGTGGAAAAATAGTTATAGGCCTACTAGGCGAAAACTTTTGAATCACGCGCCTTGGGGGATGCTGAGAGCTCACGGATCAAGCTGTTGTTTTGTTTACAAGTGTGACGGGGGTGCGCAAGCGCAAAATGCCTTCTTCTCGCACCAGCCAGCATCAGCAACGTGTCGGCGAGAGTTTGAGTATTTGTGGTGGTACAAGACGTATGTAGAAATTTCTGAACATCGAATGGAGCGTGAAAGGCGTGTTTTACCCCTCAGGAGGGATCGTGTGAGATGTATTTTGGACTTGGATGCTGGCGAGGGACCAAGCACCCAAGATGACCTCGCTGCTCAACGCCGTTCCTTGCGGCCTCATGTGGACGAAAGTGTTCAAGCACCACAACGTGTCTCGTGTGCCTTTTATAACCCGTAGGAAGCATCGGGGTGTCCTGAGGAGCATTCGTAGGCATTTGGGAGGCCTTGAACCAAAGAACATAGACGACTACTTGTTAGAGCTTGATCGGGAGCATGTTGCAAGTCCTCATTTTGATGGCGGTTGGTCATCTAGTGATGAGGACATCACTCCCGATGTTAGTGATGATGAATATTTGCCCCTAATGTCCGTATAAGGGTCACATGCCGAAAGTGAGCTCGAATTTAGTGGTTTTAGTGCTTATGAGGGGGAATCTGAGGAGGAGGAGGAGGAGTTGTCGTCTAGTTTTGTCGCCGATGATGACACAGAAAGCGAGGGCCTAAGCGAGGGAGATGGGCCAGTGGGGGGGAGGGTTTCGAGTGCGAAACCATCCCCGAGCACGTGCATGCGCACAGAGGGTCGGAGCGTCGCGCCAGCCAACGTGAAGGCCGGTCATCCGAGAGCAACGAGGGGTGATCGGAGGACCCCACCCCAACTAACATGCACCTATTCATGGCAGCACCTGGGCTCACCGTACCTGTTCCTCTCACTGCTCTGGGGTTCATTCAGCTGTTCCTTACGCGGGAATTGCTGGAATACCTGGCAGCAGAGATGGCGGACTACGCTCGGTACTGCCATGACGAACTACGGACGACATTGTCGTATCGCTGGCGGGGCTGCAACCTCACTGACATGGAGCATTTTTGGGGGCTCCACATTTTTTTTGGAATGATGCCTGCTGCCGACGTCAGGCAATATTGGAGGTGGAATTATTTTTTAAGTGCGCCCAATGTGCCCGGCGTTATGTCTCGTGATAGTTTCCTGCTGTTGGACAGGTATTTCAACACCTTCAACCGAAGGGCCATACCCCGGAATAACCCCGATTGCCTCATCTTAGTACGCCCAGTGTTGGAGTACATTCGTGAACGGTGCCAAATTCTCGTGGTTCCTGGCAAGAACCTTTCTTTGGATGAAGGGATGATGCCTTACAAAGGACGTCTGAGCATAAAAGTATGCAACCCCAAGAAGCCGAAGAAATATGGTGTGAAATTGTTCTTTATTACGGAGTCCAACACTGGATACATCGTGGACTTCTCTGTGTATTCTGGGGTCTTCTCCACCCTGCGTGACACTGTGTTAAGTCTTGTGGATCGTTTCCGTAACCAGGGATACCACCTGTTTATGGATAATTATTATAACTCGGTATCCCTGGCCCAGGAACTGTATGAAGTAGGTGTGCACGTCAGTGGTACCCTTCAGTTGGTGCGTGGGGCCCCGAATGTCCTCAAGAGGTTCGCTAGCTGTCCGCAACATCTGGGAAGAGGAGAGACAGAGTGGCGGCAGAAGGGAGCTGTCTTCAACATCTGTTGGAAGGGGGTCCGACTCGTCCCCATGATTACGACGAGTCATGAACCCATCCAAGAAGAGATCGTCCAGCGGAAGAAGACACGTCAGCAGGGCTGAGTTATGTATGAGGAGTTTCGTGTCGAGCGGCCTACCGTCATTGGGCACTACAATAGGCACATGGGAGGAGTTGATCTCTGATCAACTCATCCAGTATTATCCCTTCACCAGGAGAACCAGGAGGTGGACACAGAAGCTCCTCAAATACATTCTTCAGTTGGCCCTCCAGAATGCCTACATCCTCTACTGTGGGTACTATAATCCAGACCTCCAGAGGTTGTCCCACATCCAGTTTCTCGAGGTAGCCGGGAATGCCCTCATCAACTTTAATCCCGATGAGTGGCCTTCCATCACTGCCCCCCTGCCCCGAGCTGCTGATCTGCCCCTAGAGGAAAGGGCAGATGTTAGGAGGGCCAATTTCGGTCGTCCTGCTCCTGCCCCTGCTGCCACCGCCCCTGCTGCCGCCGCCCTTGATGATCCCGCCCCCGCTCAGATTACGACTTCTCGTCGGATACTGGATCCTATGTGTCGGCTGCAGCCAGGGGATCACACACTGGAGCTCCTACAAGGGCGCAGGCAGAAACGGTGCCGGATGTGCCATATGAGTGGCAGAAGGAGAGACACCCGGTTCTTCTGTCGCACCTGCAATATAGCTCTTTGCAGGTTCGGGGAGTGTGACGCAAGTACCACACTGCGGTCGTATATTGGAGTGCACCTACCCTAGGGGCAATGGAGGGCGCAGAGGGCCGCCGAAGGGCGGCGGCCCATCAGCAGTAAGGGCGCGCGTCTCCCTCCTCCATCTGTACCTCGTCATGTCGAGAGGAAAAAAATGCAAGACTCTTCAATGGAGGAGGGCGACAACAAGAATAGAACGAAGTCAGGATTACAAGTGAGTATTCTGCATTGATTTTATATTTAGTTTTATATTTATTACAAGTTTTTATATATCTGTATTTATTGATGTATTTTATATGTTATTTCATTTTATGCAAAAAGAAGTTTCACCTGCATTCCTTTTAGTTATGTATTCATACCAGAATAAAAAAAATGTTAATATATATATACATATATATATATATATATATATATATATATATATATATATATATATATATATATATATATTATATATATATATATCATTAGTATATATAATATATATATATATATATATATATATTATATATAGTATATATATATATATATATATATGTATGTATATTGGTATTTTTGGGTAAGCAAAAAATCTAACATTCTAGTAATATTCAGTCATTTATCTTCATTTTGAAACAAATTGGAAGTCTCTAGCACAATATTTTGATTTATGGTGAATTTTTTAAAAACACTTTTTCCTTCCCTCCGCACGTGGATTCTCCGCCGCAAATCTCCGAAATGCTTGCGTCACACTGTCATATTTGGTCCATTTCATATTAGCCTTTATTTAGATTTATATATATGAAAATGTGCGTAATTTTATGTAGAATACAACAAAAAATAATTCATGATCGTAGCTTTCATCATTTCCGAAATATTTGCATATAAATCACGATAAATAGAAAAAATTCGACGTTTGGTCAATTTTGACTCGACCGAAATGATCGAAAAATGCAATTGTAAACTAAAACTCTTATAGTCTAGTAATATTCAATCATTTATCTTCATTTTGAAACAAATTGGAAGTCTCTAGCACAATGTTTCGATTTATGGTGAATTTTTGAAAAAAAAACTTTTTCCTTCCCTCCTCACGCGGATTCTCCACCACAAATCTCCGAAATGCTTACGTCACATTATCGTAATATTTGCTCCGTTTCATATTAGCCGTTATATAGAGTTGTATACATGAAAATGTGCGCAATTTGATCTAGAATACAACAAAAAATAATTCATGGTTGTAGCTTTCATCATTTTTGAAATATTTGCATATAAATCACGATAAATAGAAAAAATCCAACGTTCGGTCAACTTTGACTCGACCAAAATGATAAAAAAAATGCAATTGTAAGCTAAAACTCTTATAGTAATATTCAATCATTTATCTTCATTTTGAAACAAATTGGAAGTCTGTAGCACAATATTTTGATTTATGGTGAATTTTCGAAAAAAATTTTTCCTTCCCTCCGCGCGCTGATTCTCCGCCGCAAATCTGCGAAATGCTTACGTCACATTGTCGTAATATTTGCTCCGTTTCATATTAGGCGTTACGTAGAGTTTTATATATGAAAATGTGTGCAGTTTCATGTAGAATACAACAAAAAATAATTCATGGTCGTAGATGTTCTCATTTTCGAAATATTTGCATATAAATCACGATAAATAAAAAAAATTCGACATTCGGTCAACTTTGACTCGACCGAAATGGTCGAAAAATGCAATTGTAAGCTAAAACTTTTACAGTCTAGTAATATTCAATCATTTATCTTAATTTTTAAACAAATTGGAAGTCTGTAGCACAATATTTTGATTTATGGTGAATTTTTTAGAAAAAAACATTTTTTACGTCCGTGCATTACGAATTCATGCATCATTTTGTAATAATATTTTCTGTGTTGATTTGATCGTTTTACAATGTGTCATATACCAAAATGATTGCAATTTAGTGTACAATACAACAGAAAAAAATTAACTCGTTAGCTTTAACCGTTTTGCTCTTAGCGCGATTTGTATACAATTATATATGATTTTTTTTTCTCAGTCATATATTCCAATATTTATATATGATAATGATATTTTTTTTCATTTCTAATGCTTGCATACTAAACTTCAGGAAATTACAAAAAAAGGAGCCAAAAATGAACTCTTAATCTTGAAAACTAAGCATGCTGTGATTTAAAAAAAAAAACTTTTTTTCCGCTTCGGCGCTCTCTCCCGAACCCCGCCAGCATACGGGAGACGATTTCTGAAATACCACTTTGGTGCTTAAGGGCTAAGAATCTGACGGATATTTTAGGACCAAACGAAGAAGAAAGGCGGAGATGCCCAGTCAGAGCCTTAAAATATTACTTACAAAGAACCGAGAAGGCTCCATCACTTCCTTCCCATGTGTTTGCCAGCATTTTATATTGATTATCATGAATTAATAAATGTAACAGTGAAGTGTTGTGCTGTGGAGGAGGTAGCTTCTTGTCCCTCGATTCTCCTAGACAGAGGTCACTGTCCCGCTCCCCCACACCAGGGAGAAGACATACTGGAGGTCCCAAGGGAGGTTGTGGGGTACATACAGGTAGTTGCTCCCTCAGTCAAGCCTGTTGTCAGTCCCAGGTATCGATAGACAGTCACTGGAAAGGTGTCTTTCTGAATGTGTGTTATAGGAGGTGACTATCTGGCCCCCCAGATCTCCTAGACTTAAAGTCACTGTCCTGCTCCTCTGCACCAAGGAGAAGACATACTGGTAGTCAAAGTGAGTCAAACCTGTAGCTTTTCCCAGGTATTGGCAGACAGCCATCGAAAAGGCTTCTTTTTCCCCCCTCGGTCGGACTGGTCTGGTGTTTATAGGTTTCGACCGAACACTGCTGGAAAGGCGTATCTTTTATTGCTCAGAGTTCATCCTACTCCAGTGGTTTGTCACCTCAGATTGCATTGATGAATTGATTCTTTGGTCTCTCCACCTCTGAAGAGGTGTTCTTCTGCCGATGAAGCCTCGTCCCCTTGCAGTCATGCTTGTTCAACTCGTGCTCAGCTGATCTTATTCTCAGTCAATTTTTGACTCGCGACTCGGCTGATTCGACTGAAGGGAGTCTGATGGGGGTTTCCCCCAACCCCTCGGTCGCAATTGTGATATGCTTTAGGTTTCACCTGAATTACCGCTGGAAAGGCATCTAGTGAGTGGTGCTCAGTAGTCACTGGATTCAAGAAAAGTTACTTATTTTACATAATCAGTATTATTATTGAACGCCCTGTGCTAGCACCTAGACGTTGGAAGCATCGTAAACAAACTCTTGCATCCGATAGTCAGTCCTCTCCTAGAATTTTGCAGCTAGGTGTGTCAACTCACTTGCCTTCACACACATGCTGTTAAAGTTGGAGATATCAACTTGTCTGCTGAAGAAGAAGTGCATCAAAACTCTGCTCCTGTTATTGCTTTTGTGCTCGTTCTTTGATATATCATCTCGACCAGCATAACCAGCTTTTCTGGGACTTTCTTCTTCTTCAACACCACAACATCACTTCTCTTGGGATTTTATTGTATGCTTTCTCTAGGTCTAGACCTCAAGGATGCGTATTTTCAAATACCCATCCATCAGTCCTCCTGCAAGTACCTCCACTTAACCTTCAGGGTTACAGTATTCCAGTTCAGAGCACTTTGTTTCGGGCTCTGAACTGCTCCCCTTGTGTTTACCTTGACTGTTCATCCTTGTCTCACCCTGGGCCATTTCAGACAAGCTACAGCTTCTGTGGTATCTTGATGATTGGT
Organism: Macrobrachium nipponense; assembly: GCF_015104395.2. Taxonomy (NCBI): domain Eukaryota; kingdom Metazoa; phylum Arthropoda; class Malacostraca; order Decapoda; family Palaemonidae; genus Macrobrachium; species Macrobrachium nipponense. The sequence goes on along the minus strand of NC_087214.1, from coordinate 1,849,537 downwards.
TAGGCCTGGCAAGCTCTTGGTCATAGTTGCGCACGAATGAAGACTGTATTCTTGAGATTTGTCAGGTCCTGGGTGTTGCGATCCATTATGAGAAGTTTGATCTCACACCCAAACAGAAGGTAAAGTATCTGGTATCTGGGCATGCTAATAGATATGGCAACAGCAAGAGTCTACCCCTCAGACCTGCATATCTCTAAGTTTAGAGAGGCAATGCAGTTATTCCTGTCTCAGTAGGAAGAACCAGCTCGGCACTCGCAAGTCATTCTCGGTAACCTGTCATCCTTGGAGAAGCTGGTCCCTCATGAGTAGCTTCACCTTCAGTGTGTTCAGTGGAGAACAGAGGAATTTTGGTCTTCCATTAGGGACTCCTTGTTCCTCCCGGTTCCTTTCTCAAAGGAAGTAAAGAAGGACTATCCTGGTGGTTAGGTGACAGCAACCTTGTAATACTAGTGCCATTAGGAACTCCCAGTCCCAAGATGCTTCTATTTTTGGATGCATTGACTGAATGATAGGGCTCACACCTGGAAGAGTTGCTGGTTTCAGGTGTGTGGAACTGGAATTTCAGACACCTCCACATCAATATTTTGGATCTCAAGGTGGCATTTTTGGCTCTACAAGAGATTCAGGATCCAGTGATGGGGCATTTCATGTTGTTTATATCAATGATACCACTGTACAGTATTGGCATTAGCCAACAAGTAGGGGAATTGGTTTCCCTTCAGCTCCACCTGTTGGTGGTGCAGGTTCACAAGTGGTGCTGTAGCACACTAAGTAGAGCTGTCAGCTGGGTAAATCCCAGGGAACCAGAACATAGTGGCAGACAAGCTCAGTCGCCAGGGTCAGGAAATAGGGACAGAGTGGTTCCTACTCCCAAGAAATTGCAGAAAGATTTTTTTATCTTTTGGGGCTTAACAGAAGTAGACCTCTTTGCAACCTGGTGCAACAGAAAGCTCCTGGTGTTCTGTTCTGTTGTGCCCAGACCAGGGCAGTTATAGAAGAAAGATGCTTTCCCTTGGACTAGTCCTTTGCTTAAAGGCTGTCGATCTCTCTTCCTTGTGGGAGATCTCCATGCTGTTTTGAACCATTGAACAGTCTTGGCCTCCCAGGGAATTCAGGCCCCCTGAGTGGGATGTAACTCATCTAACAGAGCCTGACTTGTGCACTCTAGCCTTTACAAGAATCGTCAGACAGATATATGACCTTCAAGACTGTGCTCTGGCTTGCCTTGGCATCGGCGAAGAGAGTTGGCGAACTTTCCTTTGATGTTAAACACTTGGGGGGATGAGGATCTGTCACGCTCGAGTTTGTCCCAGAATTCATAGCGAAGACTCACAATCTGTTGGTCACTGACACCATATTTAAATTCTTTTTGATCCCCTCCCTATAGTACATTGCCGGTAGTGATCAAGACGATATGCTACTGTGTCCAGTTCAAGTGCTGTGGTGTTATCTTAATAGGTGTTGACATCTCCAGGCTAAGTGTTGACGACTCTTTTATTGTTAGTACTGGCTCCCCCGACCAAGAACACGATTTCTTTCTGACTCTGTTGTCAATCAAGCAAGCGTACTCTATTTCTGACGAGGTAGATAGGAGTGCTTTCTGAGTAGGAGCTCATGAGGTGAGGGCCATTGGTCCATCCCTTGCATTCTGGAAGAACCTGTTGGCTCCACAGGTACCAAGGGGGGGAGTGTGTTCATGAAAAACCACATTCACATCCTTCTACCTTTAGGGTGTTACCCATGGGTCCTTGGACACTTTTTCCTTTGGTCCTGTGGTGGCTGCTCAAAAAGTTGTGTAGCTCACCTGGCTCCCCTGGAGGAACAGGAAGCATCTCGCTTCTTAAGGTGTTTCGTTACGAAGAGAGAGTATGAGCAAGTGACAAGTTTCCTCCCTTTCTCTTTATATGCCCTTCCTCGCCTGTAGAAAGATATTCTAGCTCTATTTAGCATAGATTAATCTTTTAGAAACTTTATTTAGATAGGACAAGGTTATTTTTTGTTATATGAAGTGTTTTCAAGTTGAAATATGACTTGAATATGTCCTGTAATTTTTTTGTTAATAAATGGTGCCATTGATTGGTTATCAGTGGGTAGGCCTCAGCACCGAGAGACCCTCATGAAATACAAACATAATGAATTTGCATCTTTTCCTTGGCTCTTTTAAAGTTATTCTTTACTTCACTGTATCCAATAATACTGTATGTAGTCTCATATTACATAGTATTATAAAATACAAAGCGATCAATGTTTTGGTTTGGAAAAATCGGCAGAGAGTAGAGGTACGATTATTTCATTGTGGTGAACTCACTTCAGAGATATTTTCTTACATCTGTTTAGGGTAAATTAATCTCTAGAAAATCTGTTTATATGGGACAAGGTTATTATTTTTTGTTATATGAAGTGTTTTTTTAAGTGAAATATGACTTAAATACATCTTGTTGTGAACTGTATTTAGTTATATTTTTCGTTAATACATGGTGAGGAAACATGTTTTTTGTGTAAATAATTAACAGATTCCATTCGCTATTATCATCGTATTTCATTTCATAATAATACAAGATCTACATTTTTATCTTTTATCGGTGTGAAAGCAACAGTAAAATGTATTCTTTCATGGCCAGTATTTTTTATCAAAATACTTTTTTTCTCCAATATTATTTGCGGTCGAGTTTCATCCATGTTGTTGATCCACAATAATTTATAGTCATTAGCAGTGTGAACATTTTTTTTCTGTTTCAGCTACGACTGCAGCTGAAATTTAGCATTACTATACTATTTCCTTGCCAATATTTTCTCCATAGCAAATAAAGGTGTAATGCAAAAGTATTTAAGTCCTGTCTACAATAATTAATGTTCTTTGTAACATAACTATGGTATTTATTTATTATCGTACAATGGCTGAAATGCAAGAAAAACCTTGCTATTTTATCAGATTCGGTTCCGTTGTTGTACAGAACAGCCGTTATCATTCAGTGTTTATGGCTGTAGCGTTCAAGCAACGATTATAATGTTACTAACAATACTTTTATCATTCTCTTTTGCTTTTTTACCATATTAAACTAGAAGATATGATAAACAAAGAAATGGAGGAAATGTTAACAGTCTGCAAAAGGTGACTCTCTCTCTCTCTCTCTCTCTCTCTCTCTCTCTCTCTCTCTCTCTCTCTCTCTCTCTCTCTCTCTCTCTCTCTCTCTCTCTCTCATTCTAGGCCAAGACTTACCTTACCAGTAAGTTCACCAACCTTCTGACACTAAAGATTTGTAGAACTACCATGCAGTAGGTGAAGCGTAAAGACCATAGTAAATGATTAGGCAAATGAAAACATTTTTATCAAGGAGTTATTACATATTAGGGCAAAATATCTGGCTGTGACCTTGTCTAAGGCCTCCTTTAGGGCACCCTAAGTTGGATTGTGGCGCCTGTAGACTTTGTTAATTTTCAGTTAGCGATGATTTTGGTTAGTGTCAGGCACCACAGGAACCGGTAAATGTGAGCTGCATCTACTGTACCCTGTCTATAATCTACAAAAAATGTTCAAGTTACAATAATTTCTCTTACAATTACCCAGTTTTACGATGGGGTTAGCAATTACTACCGATCCGATATTTTGAGAATATTTTTAGATTTTGCTCGCAACTGGTACAGGCAGTGAGAGAGACAAATTACATTAGCCTAACTTCTTTACCTCCATATCCAATATAAAAGTAGTTTTAACATAATACTTTTTTGTGTAAATGTGTACAGCCATGAACAACTGAACAAGAAATTTTTTTTGCTGACTACAACCAAATCGGATAAGAACGTCTGTTTTGCTTGTTATTCAACCATCATACTATAGTAAGCAATTGCTGTAATTATGTTTTATTAATGATGTTATGTAGAATAGGACTGATATATTTCTATGTAAAACTTTATTTGCTATGGATAAAAGATCGGCAAGGTAATATACTATTAAATTTAAACTGCAAGCTGTAGCTGAATCTGAGAAAACAATGTTCAAGAGTGCTAATGACCAATATCATGCATTGGCAATAAGGATAAACTCCAGTAAACTTTGATATGCCATCAAACATGGGAGAAAAAAAATTAATTAGAAAGTCAAATGTCTTCCACTGAATATAGTCATCAAACAGTGTACTACCTGAAAAATTTTCAGCGTTAGATAAAACGTCTCATTACACCAACACTAAATAGTCTTTACCTTTTCATGGACATCTGTGCACCTTCCCTCTGGCTCGACTTACAAATGGTTAACTCTCTGGTCTGCTAATGCCCGGCTTTTGATTCACTATCAGAGTATATTTCATTTTACATGTGCCCCGATGAGCATACGAACTCTTCCACGCGACTGTTCTCTTGGATTTGTTTGCATTCTTTTGTGAAGTAACGATCAGGTGACACTTGCCCTGCCCGAGTCACGTAGCTACAAGCTGGGTCAACTTTTGCTCACCTTTGCGCTCGTCTCCTCGATTTGATATGCTTTACTTCATCGGCATTTTCCGGTCACCCACCCAAAATATTCGCTGACCAACCGGTTGACACTTGTGGTTTTTTCCAAAACATTCCAATCTTTTTGACAGAGTCTGTTGCTCCCTACACTTACATTCCTGACCACCCTCGAAGAGCAAACAACAAATATGACATATTTGAGGAAATAAAGCAGCACATACCTTCCAAGACTGTCGTCAGTGTTGCTGGTCTTACATGCTATCATGTATTGTATCCACGATAACAATCAGTGAAACTTTTTGAAAACTCTCGAATTGGCTACTCAATTCACCCTTACTATTCTTTCTTCTTATTGTCTTCTGCATCTGTGGATAATATGTATAACTGGATCACATTATGATTAAGCATTGACTGTATACTCTTCCTGCTGTTACCCCACAAAATTCTTATTCTGGTCTCTTGCATTTTCTATTCTTGGCCTTTGATTTGTTAATTAGGATATGTTCATAAGTAATACTGTAATGTTAAGCTAAGAATGTTGACAGATGTAAGAGGGTGGGCGTCAATATTAACTGTTAATCTATTGTTGCATTGCTGCCTCAGGAATGTTTTGATGCTTGGTTAGATTGTATTAATGTTTGGATAGTACTGTAAAATGCTCATCTTGCTGATTGGCCTGAGACCTTTATGGGAACCTGAATTAAATTTGATTTGTTATTTTGCCTTTTCAGTTTTCTCATTATGTTTCCTAACTTAGCGTTGCATTCTTTGATTTCAGATTCTCCCTCAGAAGAGCCTTCCTTATTTCGTCAGTTTTGATTAGCCTCAAGATTTCGGGAATGCATGTTGTTGAATGGTACTACATAGAACAATACCAGTAGCAACTCTTAAAGTGTACTTTAAAAATTACAACAACAAGTAAAATCTGTTCCCAATATTAGATTCATACATCAGCAGTGAAATCTAGTTGTAGTCCTTCAAGATATTTTACAAATTTATAACAGATTTATTTGCTAATCATTTGTAAACAATTTTGTGTTAAGAATTGTTAATATAACGCATCATTACAAAACAGGACGGGACGAAAAGCTAAAATGAATCCAGAACATTCTTTAGAATTTACTTTGAAAAGTGAAACTGAAGGTCCATTATCACTACCTTCCATAAATCAAGAAAACAATAACGTGGCTGCCTTTAGTAAAACCAGTGATGGTGACTTTTGGCCTCTGGATCCATTGATGGACATCAAAATAAAGCCAGAGGAATTCTGTGAGTCTAATGAAGATGAATATTCATATGAAATGACTTCAATAGTGAATGAAAAACATCCACAAACTTGCAAAGAGGAAGTAAAACAAGAAAGAAGGATTAGTGACAATGGAGAGGAGCCTTTCAGATCCACTGACTGTGAAAAAGCATTTTACAAGAAAATTAATTTTATCGTAAAAACATTCGTGTGCAATGAATGTGGGAAAGTATTTTCCAGGAAACCAGATCTTACAGTTCATATGAGAATCCATACTGGAGGAAAGCCATTCGTGTGCAAGGAGTGTGGGAAAGCATTTTCCAAGAAATCGCATTTTATAGTTCATATGAGAATCCACACTGGAGAAAAAGCCATTCGTGTGCACAGAATGTGGGAAAACATTTCCAATAAGAAAGCACATCTCACAGTTTCATATGAATAACCATACCGGAGAGAAGCCATTCGTGTGCAAGGAGTGTGGGAAAGCATTTTCCATTAAACATTCTCTTACACGTCATATGAAAATCCATACTGGAGAAAAGCCTTTCATTTGCAAGGAATGTGGGAAGTCATTTTCCATGAGAGATATTCTTAAAAGTCATATGAAAATCCATACTGGAGAAAAGCCTTTCATTTGCAAGGAATGTGGGAAAGCCTTTTCCCATAAATCAGATCTTACAATTCATCTGAGAATCCATACTAGAGAGAAGCCATTCATATGCAAGGAATGTGGGAAAGCATTTTCCCATAAATCAGATCTTACAATTCATCTGAGAATCCATACTAGAGAGAAAGCCATTCATATGCAAGGAAATGTGGGAAAGCATTTTCCCCATAAAATCAGATCTTACAATTCATCTGAGAATCCATACTAGAGAGAAGCCATTCATATGCAAGGAATGTGGGAAAGCATTTTCCCATAAATCAGATCTTACAATTCATATGAGGATCCATACTAGAGAGAAGCCATTCATATGCAAGGAATGTGGGAAAGCATTTTCCAAGAAATCAGATCTTACATTTCATATGAGAAGCCATTCAGGAGAAAAGCCATTTATATGGAAGGAATTTTTAAGCCAACGGAATGTAAAAAAAGCATTTTCCCAGAAAACCTCAAAGCGTACAGTTTCACATGAGAACCTATAACCTGGAGGAAAAAGCCATTCATGTGCAAAGAATGTGGGAAAACATTTTCCAAGAAATGTCATCATATAGTTCATATGAGAATCCACACTGGAGAAAAGCCATTCATGTGCAAAGAGTGTGGGAAAACATTTTCCAAGAAAGCACACCTCACAGTTCATATGAGAATCCATACTGGAGAGAAGCCATTCGTGTGCAAGGAGTGTGGGAAAGCATTTTCCATTAAACATTCTCTTACACGTCATATGAAAATCCATACTGGAGAAAAGCCTTTCATGTGCAAGGAATGTGGGAAAGCATTTTCCATGAGAGATATTCTTAAAAGTCATATGAAAATCCATACTGGAGAAAAACCTTTCATGTGCAAGGAATGTGGGAAGGCATTTTCCCATAAATCAGATCTTACAATTCATCTGAGAATCCATACTGGAGAGAAGCCATCTATGCAGAAAATGTGGGCCAAAGAATGTTGGGAAAGCATTTTCCATAAACAAATTCTTGGACTGTTCATATGAGAAGCCATTCAGGAGAAAAGCCATATTTATGCAAGGAATGTGGGAAAGCATTTTCCCAGAAAACAAGTCTTACAGTTCATATGAAAAGCCATTCTGGAGAAAAGCCATTTATATGTAAGGAATGTGGAAAATCATTTTCCCAGAAAGCAAAGCTTACAATCCATATGAGAATCCATACAGGAGAAAGGCCATACATTTGCAAGGAATGTGGGAAAGTATTTTCCCAGAAATCAGATCTGACACGTCATATGAGAATCCACACTGCATAATAAGGAAAATAAAAAAAAGTAGAGTATGGGATGAACAAGTGAGCAGAAAACTGGCAGAACACCAAACCAAGGTAAAGTAAAGGCCCCAACTCCACAAATAAGAAACAAAGAACAGAAGATAAAAGCAAAATATAAATAGGCAGTTTGGTGAAAATACAAAGCTTTTGTATAGAAACATGACGAAAGAAACGGTGGAGGTACTAACACCACTGAGCAAGGACGACCTAGAGAGATTTTGGAAGCCACTGTTTGAAGACCCTAGACAACACCAAGAGAATTCATGGACTAACACCATTAGGCAGAAGAACAGCCAGAAACAGCAAATGCCCCAATAAGGCTCACCATAGAAAGAGTAACACAGAAAATAAAAGAATACTATAGTAATTTCAAGACATCAGGAATAGACAAGATCCCAAATTTCTGGCTAAAAAAGATCTGCGTGCAGATTCAGAAGGAAAACTGGAAGAACTAGTCAGGAAAGTCCACCAATTCTGAAATGACATCTGCATGGAATTTGGGTAGGACAAGTGTGCCAAGAGTACAGTAAAGAAAGGGAAGAAAGTAAGATCAGAAGATGTAGAGGTAGAGGAAGGCATGTTTGTTGAAGACCTGGCAGAAGAGTCTGCATAGAAGTATTTGGGGATAAAAGAAAACACTGGTATAGAACACAAGAAAATGAGAGAAAAGATAAAGAAAGAATACATCAGCCGGTTAAAGAAGATCTGTAAGTCAAAATTAACACCAAAGAACAAGATTACTGCTATAAACCAGCTCGGCAATACCAGTGGTGACATATGGTTTTGTCATTGTAGACTGGCCACAAGGTGAGTTAGACAAGATGGATATTAAAACCAGGAAGATTCTCACCCTACATAAAGTCACATGCAGACACCAGTGTATGGACAGAATATACCTCCCCCACAGAGAAGGTGGATTAGGTCTGACTGAGATCATCCAGGCCTACAGAGCAGCAGTAGTAAGTATAGGGCAGTGCAGTGTAACTGTGGTTGTCACTAACTTTTTGATGTTACGGTTTATATGAATCTAATGTTTAATTGATGTGAAGCTTGTTGATTTGGGTTTTGTGCTGTAAGCCACAGTATAATTGGTGATGGGTAGTTTGTGAAGACATGCTGTACGATGGGTCGTTGCTTTTGTGTAACTCGTCCGTAATTTGTGTTTATTCTGTTTTGTGGATTGAATAGCTGTTTATTAATTGTTTACTAAAGTACCTTAGATTTTAATGGGTTTTCCATTGCTTCCATATACATTCTCCTCCTAAATCATATTAATAATTTTTTTTTTTTATAAAACAATGTGATACAGCATTAGTAAATCCTAATGCTTTGTATTAGCTCACTAAACACAGTGGACTGTGTATTACTGTACTTTGTTTTACGTTAACCAGTCAGAAGTGTCAAGACAGGACTTGTATTGTAAATGACTAAAGAATCGTATTATTCTGATTAGATTAAACCTCTTTTTTTTATTTTATTTCAACTTAGAAGTTTAAAAATATTGATAAATAATAAAAATAGTTTATGCATAAATAAAGTCTTTCATTTGAGCACACTAAAACTTAAATAATATCTGAATACGCTGCCAAAAGTTAATGAATGCGCCATAATGTGGTCTGAATTCACAGAGTATCTAGTCCCAGTGTACCACTTCCCAGTCAAAGTGCACCCACATTCACATAACATTGCAGGGATTATTTTCGTTTGATAAAGGGAATCAGTTTAAAAAGGCTGAATAAAACAGAATATTATAAAACCAACAAACATCCTGCTATGAGGGAGAAGTTTAAAAACTTGACTACCTTACTAGGTAGCTACCTCTTCATTCAAACTGCAAGCCTAACTGTTTCTGTAGCTGGTAGTTAACCTCTCAAAGGAATGACTGTGGTAACTACTTCTTGGGGCCTGTGGTGGCTACTTTATCAGGACAAGGTTGCATCTCGCCTTAGATGTGCAATTGTGGACTGGAGAATGATATGGGAGTGACTGGCTTCTCTTCTTCTCCGCCCCTTCAGCCTTCTTCTCTTCCTTCTGGCAGAGAGTTGATTCAGCTGTAACATGCTGGAACTGGCGACCAATGCAGGTAAAGTTTGAACTGGAGCCACCATTCTGTTTATCTTTTAAAATATAGAAGCAACTGCCCCTTTCTCTAGCAAGGGGAGGATGGGGAGGTCCCTGACAATAAGACCAGCACCCAGCCCCTGCCAACACCCTCAGACCGACCTAGGAGATCTCAACGTCTCAGAGACAAATTTTGTCACCAACCTAATGACCAATTAAAATCCTTGCTTAACGACAATACCCACGATTGTACGTGCCCTGCCTGCTATGAATACCTGTAAACTACATATCTTAATTCACTTACTTTTGTACTCTCTTAGATGAATGCCTGTGCGCTGTCGACACTTAGAGAAAGTAAACCTAAGACAACTATAATCTTTTTATGTCCCAAGGAATCCTGATGTACCAGCTACATGCTGATGAGAAAAACATAAAAGAAGAACTGAGAAGATTTTATATAAATTTAAATGCCGTTGAAACAGCGATAACATACAATGCTACTGCCCTCAGAGAAGGTGATCTCCCTTATTATTATTGTTATTAGATAGAGGGACCTTGGTTTTTGTAATCCGTTCCGGAGCCTCCAACGATATACGAAGAGTACGAACACCAAAACAATAATTCCTATAAGGAATAATGTAAATAGTATTAATGTGTTCCAGACCTACAAAATATTAACAAAAAATACATTTTACAGGGAATAAACAGTTTTACATACGGAAAACAATGAGTAATAAATATAAATGAATAATGAACATTAAACATCACTCTTACCTTAATGGAAGACTTGTTAGCATATTGAAGCCAGAGAAGAGGGAAGAGGAAGGAGGAGAGGTTACTGTTTGGAAGGGGAATCCCCCTCCAGAAGGACTTTGAGTATCGTGAACCTTCTGGGGTTACTTTATGTTTTTAAGTGGCACTGTCTGAGGTTACTTCCCCACTTCGGTTTTTACTGGCACTAGAACCAGCTTGAGAGTCCCTATTGAATAACAAAACTGTCCAGAGACATCTGTTTTTGACGTCTCATCAATTTCTGCATAAATGATACAAAGCGTTGTCATTAAATGGATTACATCGTCTTTGTTAGGGTGTGTATGTCTCAACAAAATTGAACTTAACAAGAAATGTTAAGAAACAATTGTAAAAATTGTGTAACCTGACTGGTGGTGCTCTGCCCCCCATACCCTCCCTTAAAGAAAATAAGTTAAAGTAAGAGTAACTTATAGGTTAGGATACTAACCTAACCAACCTAAGGCAATCTTAGAAGTCTAGCATATAGGTTAGGATATTAACCTAACCTAGTAGAACATGTTTCCTGACCGGGGGCTCCGCCCTTAAGGAAGGCAATCTTAGAAGTCTAACATATAGGTTAGGATACTAACCTAACCTAGTAGAACATGTTACTAAGCAGAGCCCCTGTACCCCCCCTTACATAAAAACAGTCTTAGAAGTGTAACATATAGGTTAGGATTCTTACCTAACCTAGTAGAATGTATTAACAAGACTTGGGGTTGGGGGGGGCATCCTGTACCCCCCTTGAGAAAGATGATATAATATGAAAGTATGTAAATATAATAAGTAAAATGTTATCCAAGAAATTGTTATGGATCAGAAAGGCATGTAAAGGTGAATATAGAAAAAAGAAGGGAGAAAAAATGCATGTGTAATTTGGAATGTCTAAAATGTAAAAATGTAATATCATCAATTTTCACGTCATTGACGGAAAGGTCTCGAAACGTCCTAAAACCTCCTAGTCCTACCCTCAGGAGACTTTTCAGGGCCTGCCCTCAATTGTAACGTCAATATTGTGAGATATATAGGGCAACATTATGAAGTGAGAACAAGTCAGTGCACGTATTAAACAATACTATGATAAACGGAATTGAAATAAAAGCTTGAAATAATATTACACGATAATAAAACAAAGGAGGAAAAGGAATATATGTAACAATGCATGAATCCCCCAAAACCTCCTATCACTATGTAGGGTTAATAATGCAACATTATTTGTTAAATACGTTTAACCACTCCCCCCAACAACACCCCCATCATTTATCTCCTTAGGAAGTTTTGTTAAATACGTTTAACCCCCCCCCCCCCAACACCCATCATTTATCTCCTTAGGAAGTTTGTGTCTGAAATAAAAGCTGCCTTATATCACGGCGCATGCGCAATAGGATTGGTGCATGTGTAGTAGGGTTCGGCGTCGTAATAGCAGTAGTAATAAGTGGATTCTGGCTATGTAACTGCTCCATTATCGGTTTATTTATCGCTTTATTTCAGCTTGTATTTCGTGTTTCAAATGACATAAAAAAGAGGAAAAAACACAATAACACGGCAAAACCTTTCCCCAAGTGTTTCACCCCACCCAAAACCCCGTATTCCCATCAGTCCCCCTTACCGTAGGATAGAGTTGAACGGCATAATTCTCCCAAGCGTTTAACCCCACCCAGAACTTCCCATGGTGTAAGGCTGCTGGTGGCTACATATAATTATGAAATACAAATGAAATGAATATGCATCTTTTCCATGAAACTTTAAAAAAAGTTATATATTACTTCACTGTGTCCAATAATATTGTATGTAATCTCATATTATTGTATTATAAAATACTAAGATAGTGGTCATTGTTTTGGTTTGGAAATCAGCTTATGGCGAATATGAGTTTATTTTGCATGAGCAAATTTTTGCTTGCTTCTAGTTAGCATAAGTGAAGATCTAGATACTTTACTTGCATAGGATAAGGTTATTTTTCTTTATATAGCGTGTTTTTTTAAGTCAAAATATGACTGGAATACATCTCGTTGTGAACTAAATTATTTCCTTTGCGTTGGGGCATGTTTATTGTGTAAAAAAATTAATTCCGTTCACTATTTTCACTTGATTTTATAGTGATACGAGCTTTACGTTCCTTATCATTTATCAGCGTGAAAACAACTGTAAAATGTGTGGTTTTTTTTTTTTATTCTAGGTAGTTTTGATTAAAAATAGTTTGTTCCTACATGATATACAAACTCTCAGTGCTTTACATAAGGAATTACTTTGAGTGTAGGTTGGAATAAGTCCATTAAATTCTTGAACAAGGTCGTTAGGCAATAACTACCATCTGATAGGCTGCAGGCGGGTAGGGTCGTCCGCCCAGATGTAAACACTCCACTTTGCTTTCGGATGCAAAGTGAAGTGAAGTCGTATGTTTGTGAGCTCTTGTTGACTAGCCGATAATTACAATTTTCCTGGCGGGATCTTTAATTTGTTATTCTGAATGAATTTGTATATACTGTGTTTGATATTAGTAATTAATTGACTCTAATAATGAATAGGCAAACCCACTTTTTGGTAGCCGCCTTTCTGCTTTGTGTTAAGTGTCGGCGGCAAAGGTATGCCAACACCCTTATTACATATTTTCGCCCTTTAACGTTAGGACACGAAATGTATTCATCCAAAATTCACACTTACACTTTGAAAATCACCAAGGGAATGCTGGAGGTTTCTTCTGGTATTCGTCCTTTCGCTAGTTGTCGGCGGAAGTTACAGGAGGGGGCGTGTAGTGTTGTTGTTCAAGGGATCTCCTCTCGTTTCAGAGGGTTTCAGAGGGCGGTGTTCTTGGATGCGAGAGGAGTATCCTTATTTTTTTAAATCATATTTTCCTTCTTTTACAGGCTAACAGTGGTGATAGTTGATTACAACAGTAGATAGTTGGATATCTCTTTGTAATGACTATTCTAACCTTGGAATTGTACCTGTGACTCTGTGATATTGGTCCTGGAGTGTGTGCACTGTTCTCCTGCTGGAAATCATATTCATTTGCTGCTGCTAGCCTGGAGTTTCGTCACTGGACAAAGCCTTCGTCACTGCCCTGTGATTTATTATCTCTATTCCTGCCGGTAAATATACCTCATCCTGTAGCAGAAGTCTTGCAGAATTTGGTGAAGTCAAGGAGGAAGACTTTTAAGGCTTCTTGCCGAAGAAGAAGGTAGTCTCCCCCATTAAGAAGTCTCGTCACAGAACTTCTAAAGGTCTGCTTCATCGAACTGAGGAGACAGTTGGGTCTTCTGCTGGCTTGCCTGCTCCTTCGGGAACAGGAACGGTCACGCTGTCCCCAGGGCAAAGCGTTTGTGCCGTAGAAGCTCAAACTTAGGTTTGCACTTCTGCTGGTAGTCCCAGAGGTTCTGCCCCTATAACAAGTTCCACGTCAGGCACTTGTTCACGAGTGTACCTGAGTGCACGTAAATCTACGGATTTGCGTGCATCCAGAGTCGGTGACGATGAGTCCGCTCACTGTCATAACTGAGGCACGGAGTGGAAGAAAAAAGTGAGTATCTCAGGTGACTCATGCCTTGCCGGTAATTGCTTTCGCAGTGATTGCTTAGTACCCAGGGTTGATGTGATGGTCCCATGGGACAGTGCACGCAATGAGAAAGGTAAGGGTCCCCCATTCGTTCCTCTTGATAGGTTTCAGCCTCGACGAGGACTTGGACACACCAGAGGACGTTACCGACCCTCTCCAGTCAGGCGCACGATGAACCCCACCCAGACCACAGCCATGTTCGTATGACCAGCCAGTCTCGGTAGTGGCATACATTTCTCCTCCCGTGCAAGTTTTGTAAACCTCCTCGGGAAAGTGTTTCTCCAGATCTATTTCCTAGACTTGCATCGTGTCCATCACCACAGGTTGAAAGCTGCCCGTGACTCGTTTCTCCTGCTAGTTCTACTTGCAAAGTGAGCGAGGGCACCCAGTCTTTCTCACCTATTCCCTCTACTTCCTATGGCTACACTGGGATGGGCAAGGTGAATAGGAGGGATCTTGCAGAGTGCTCTCCGTAGGATTCAGCGTCGGGGGACTACATTCCTGGAGGGATCTTAGGGTCCTACCGGATGTACACCCACGTTGTTGAGGAAGGATCTTATGTCAAATCTGGAGACTATGTCTCCCTGGCTTTTTCTGTATTTTGGACATTTTTCAATTTCCAGTCCTCTATGGGTTTCTTGGTTTTTGGGAGCCTCAAATGTATATTCTGTTTAATTGTTTTCGCATTCCAGTCTCCAATGCTCGCATTTAGAACTTGTTTTTATGCCCATTCCTCCTTGATTTCTGCAAGTCGAGGAGGGGCCCCACCCCGGTGATCATTTTGACAAAATTCAGAGGTCTCGTCGAGCGCTTAAATTTGTTGGAATTTCTAGCACTCTCCGAGGGTTTTGGTCTTCTACGATCTGCAAAAAACTCAGGTGAAGACGAGAATTCTTGATAATCGGGACTACAATACCCTGGAATCTCGCTGAATGCTCGATTTTCTTGGAATTTCTGGCACTCTCAGAATGTTATGGTTGTCTATAATTTACAAATACTCATGCAAGACAGACATCCCCGGTAACTGTTATTACAAAAATCAGGAGTCTTGCTAAGCCACTAAATTCCTTGGAATTTCTGGTGTTCACAGAGTGATTTGGTTTTCTGTAGTTTCTAAACATTCAGGCAACAGGCATTCCCGATAAGTATTACAATAATCAGGGTTCTTGCAAAGTGCATGTATCCCTTGTTTTGCTGGCATTCGCCAAGTGCTCAGCTTCCTCCTATTGCCGAGTACCAGGGCAAGAAAAGTGTCGGGTTTTCGCGCCAATTGTGAAATTCTTACGAATTCTAGCGCTCACTATCACAAGTGCTTGGATAGCGAGAAGAGCCTTTACCAGTACAGATGAGTTTGCTCTTCAGTCTGGTTTGAAGTTATGCACAACTTGGAACTTTATGCAACACCTGGTGAATAGTCAAGTATCGTCCTAGTGTATTGGACCTTAGTATCCAAATATGTTGTCAATGGTTCTTCAAATTCTCAACTATTTGCTGGATATGATCTCTGTTACATTTATCTCAAGAGTTAAATTGAGGGAAGGACACTAACACCTGAAATATTTCGGAATTAAATCATAGGCAAGTAAGTTTGAAATAAATTAAATATATACATTATAATAGATCTACATATGTTCTTATGAGAAGATAACTTATGAATATGATGACTTCATATTGAATATCTGAAGCGATAGTTAGCACTGTTGGTAGGAGGTCACAAGCTTCAAACATTCATCGAGTATATATATAGCTACTTAGCCAAAGTTAGGCGGCTAGGCCAAAGTAACCACAGATAAGAAGTCTATCCTAATGGGTAAAAGTAGGAGCCTGGAAAAATACATATAATCAAACTATGTATTGTTAAGTCAACTGTGTTGTTAAGTCAACATTTTAACCCATCAGCAATAGTGAAAAAAACCTGGGGGAAAATATCACGAAACAAAATCACTTCACAATCACTTCACAATTTAAGTTATATTAAGCCACACTATAACCAAAAATTTAAACAACATATACCAACACTATTCATTTAGTTATGTTTATGTAGAATATAAATACTTTCATATGTAGTGGTAGGTGGCAGGCGGCAATCACAGATAAATGAGGACGAAGATTGAAGTCACTTACGGAAAACCAACAAGGATAGTGGAAGAAAAATAAATGAACTCCAACTCACCTGTCTAAACAACTACCAAACCAAACAATAGATGGCGCAGCGATTACCTGGCATACGTATGACAGCCGACACAGAATCCCTATTTATTTTTCTTCTTGGAGCTTCGGCCTCGAAGGAGAACAGTTAATTGGGAAGAAGTGATAGTTCTTCATTGATGATTAACACTCATGATTATGTAATGGTGATCTGCTCAGCTCACTCAACTCGGCTCAACCAGACATGCCTGCTGAGCCAAACACCTCTTGATTAATGTGTCCTTGCCATGATATACCACCCTCTCTTCCCGTGTTGCAGTGAGTTTTCACGTGGGTCATCATCTTTTATCTTCATCATCTGACGCCTCCTAACCTCCCTCTTCGAAGGCTTCCACGTCCTAAGAAGAGGAAGGTAATTCTCTGCCCCTAAAAAGTCTCACCTCGAGACTTCTAAGGGTCTGCATCCTTGGGTAGGAAGCATTTGGCTGTCTCTTCGGCTCACCTGCTCTTTTTTCGGAGCAAGGAAACATGGATGCTATCCCCAAAATATAATTTCTTGGGAGCCCCAGGAGTTCGAACCCAGGTTCATTCTCCTGTCTCTGGTTCCAAAGGCGCTGCTCATGGAACCGGGGCTGCATCGGGTACTCGTGTACAGGTCTCTCCGAGTGTACAGCCCCCAAGGGGGGTCGTATATCAACAGTCAGTGATAGGTAGTCTTCTCTCCATCATGATAGTGGCACAGGGCGAGAGAAGGGACCAAGCTGCGTTGGTGGCTCAGACCTATCTGTAAAAGCCAGGAATGGCTATTCTTCAGGTACCAAGATCGATGTCGCTGTTCCTCGGGGCAAGGTATTTGAAGGAGATAGGAGGAGGTCCTATGTGTCGTCCTCTTCATGAGGTTCAGTCACAGAGAAGATAGATGTGTAGCAAGACGTGGAGAGTTCTTGCCAGCTTTTACTGCATTTAACTCCGGTCAACTTTTGCTAGCGTTCACGCGAACAAAACGGTTATAGGAAATGAATGCTTCGTTTAATAGAGTGAGAACATCGCAAGTTCAGAGAAGAGCGGGCAAGAACAGTCAATCCTCCTCTCTTTTTTCCCTCTATTTCCTGGTTATTTCAGAATGAACATAGAAATAAGAGGAATTCTTTGGAGTCTACTCCTCGGAGTTCAAACACAAGAGACTATGTTTTTGGTTCAATCTTAGGATCTTACCGATGGATAGCACCGAGAGGTTTGAACACCTCTCCAGTGCTACTGTTTTGGGAATAACCAGTTCGGCTTGAACCAGTCGTCTTCGGTATCCTGTTATCACCGTAGAAGTCCTCCTTTGGGAAAACTTCACCTTCGCTCTCTTCATTAGAGAATGAAGGAGGTCTGCTTCCAGTCCTTATTCTTGTCTCTCAAATGAAGAAGAATTAGGCTGGACTGCAATGAACCAGAACCTACAAATATACTAGTATATTTCTCTCCTGACATGCTTCTATTATCAGTTGCATTGTCCGAGTAGTAGGCACATATCTGTAAGTTAATTCTTCTGGTATGTGACTGAGATGAATAATACCTACTTTAAATTAACCTAAAAATCAGGACAGCCTTTCGGGCCTTAAAAGTTACCAGTTTTGATTTTGAGATGACTAGTGGTATTGTTTCTCAACAACACCCCAATATTTGCATTATCACCGAACAAGAGGGTTTTCTTCCCTCCCATTTTGGTTAAAATGCAGACACTCAAGAATATGTTTATTGCTCTCAAATGTTCTAGCTGAATGCATTCAATCATGGAATGCACTATCAGGCAACTCAGTATAAGGAGTCAAGCGAGCTGCGAGTGGTACTATTATTCTCTCCGAGATTTTTTTTTATTTGGTATTTTCTCTTCTGTTGAGGATTAACTACCAATTCAAATCTCTCTACCAGGCAATCACAGACTGAGGTCTCTGGTTGGATCAGAATTCTCCCATAAGGCCCATGTCTCATGCTCCACATTTGCCGTTGCAAGAATTTTCAGACAGAGACATCTCATTAGACTCATTACCATCTTTCTGTTTACCCCACGATATATATAACAGAAGTCTGTAGCCCAGTCTTCTGTTTATTGCAAGTGCCGACTTTCTCGCCAAACAGCAATGAAATGGCGGAATAACTTTTCAGTTCTTTGTAAAACAGCAGGGATTAGAGCTATCTTCACTGGTTTGTATCATCGACGGGACTTTTTCTATGATGAGAAACTTCTGTCTTGCCATCACAGGGACCTCGGTCTCTAGAAGGCAATTGACTCTCATTTAATGTGCACATTCCTCACAAGAATCATCATCTCGTCTCTCAACATCATTGTCGAACAAGATAAACGATTTACATGGTTGTTCTCAGCATCACCCTTCAAAAGGCGGGTGTCATGTTGTGACTATGTCTCAGATGCACGGCAGCACAGTCAGTTGGCATCTGTTGACAAGTCTGAATCCTTCATGATCTCCTGCGCTATGGATTTTGTAATGGTTGATTCAGATCAGTCATTACGTTGTCACATTGGTATGTTGCTGTACCTATGAAGGATCGACACCCTTCATTGAGTGTCGATGCTTTTATGCTCTACAGACCGCCAATGCAGTGTCTAATGACACGTCATTCTCCGAGTCTTACAAGATCGTGAGAGACTTCTCTGCACTTGGATATGTTCAGTGGCTGAGTAAGTTTCATCACTCCGAAGAATATGTTGGACTGAAAGATAGATGAGGTCTCAATGCGACCATATTTATATCTTTCTTCCTTCGGGTCTGCCCACAGGTCCTTGGAGCCTATTTTCCTTGGAATGGTGGTGGATGCTCCACCTTCACCTCCTTGTCCTTCAACTCCTCTTCCTTCGGGTTGAGGATAGGGCTCGAACTTACACTTGCTGGTCAGGCGATTGATGCAGTAAGCTTGCACATCGAGCTTCCTATCTATTTTTCTTATCAGAATCAAAGAAGCATTTCACTCATCCTTCTAGCAAGGGGAGGAAGGAGACTGGCAGTAATGCAAACCCTTCCCAGAACTTTGCATTAATGCCTCCCACTAAATATTCTTCCCAGCCCTTTTTTGGATGAGTTAAAATTCCTTACTCATTTCGAAAAGGTCCAGAAGTCAGACTGTTGAACATGCAGCTCCTATACTCCAGTCAAGTTGTCAGAGGCAGGGCACTCCTCCTCGCTCTTACGACCAGGAGGAATAGCCCAGGTGTGCAGAACTCCAGTCAGTTCTAGAGGATCACTCACACTTCTCCCACCAATCAGTGACTCTTCCTTATATCGTGTAGGAACAAATCACAATTTTTTAAAGTAAATTGTATTTTTCTTAACTAAATAAACCTGAGGTCCTTTACGTTAGTGCCCACCTTATGCCACTCCTCAATCTGAAACCTGGGCCGAAAGGCAAAGTGGAGTGTTCACATCCAGGCAGGTGGGCCTACTCACCTTCCAGATGGTAGTTACTGCCTAACCACCTTGTTAAAAAATTTAACGACCGTATTCCAGCTTTCACTGAAAGTAATTCCTTATGTAAAGGACCTCAGGTTTGTATAGTTAGGAAAAATACAATTTACTTTTAAAAGTTGTGATTTTCTATCGATTTTACCTACAGTTGTGTTTGATTGCACATCAAAGTTTAGGGAAGTTTTATCCTTGTTGCCGATGCGCGATGATAGTCATTAGCAGCCTGAACATTGTTCTCTCAGTTTCAGCTACAACTTACAGTTTAAACTTAAAAGTATATTACCTTGCTGATTTTTATCCATGGCGAATAAAGTTATTGTATAGAAATATATCAGTCCTATTCTACATAACGTCATTTATAACATAACTATGGTAGTTCTACAAATTTTTAATGAGAGAGAGAGAGAGAAATGTCACCTTTTCGGACTGCTAAAGTTTCCTCCATCACTTTATTTATCATTTGTTCCTACCCGATATACAAACACTTGGTCCTTTACACAAGGAATTTCTTTCAGCATAGCCTGGAATAGGCCGTTAAATTCTTGAACAAGGTGGTTAGGCAGTAACTACCATCTGGTAGGCATATAGGTCTGCCTGCCCACATGTAAACACTCCACTTTCGCTTTCAGCCATCTTTATTTTGTTGTTTTGAATGAGTATATGTGTTGTGTTTGATGTTAATAATTAATTGACTTTAATCATTATTATAGAAACCCACTTTTTGTGATAGCCTTGCTAGCTGCCTTTCTAATTCATGTTTTAAGGGTCAGTGTTTTTTTCGGCTTTTTAATGTCAGGGAGAGAGTGTATTTATTTGAAATTTACGCTTACGCTTTCGAAATTACCGAGGGGAACTTCGGAGGTTTGTACTTTGTTTTTTTGCTGGTATTTCCTGTCCTCTTTCGTCCACTCGCTAGCTTATTGGATGAAGAGGGGAGTGGGTGTGTAATGTAATACATTATTTTAATACAGATATTTTCCATATCTGTAAATAAACCCATGACCCAAGGGGTCATTGGCGAGTTAGGAGGGTGATCAATAGCCATAACAGGACGTAAAACTAGACCATGCCATGCAATGCTTGCAGTGGCCTGGTTGCATTTGTCTGTATAAACAATTATCATCTCATGTAAACAGGTCACAACACCTTCCATGGGAAGCTGTTGACCTATTCACCTGTAGTGGAAACACATGACTTCCGAGCCGTATGGCTACGTACTTGTTATTCTTGTAAACACTGAGATAGCTAGTGTTAAGCTATCGATGCGACCCCCTGTAAAGTTAGTTCTACCTAAATTCTCAAACTGAGCGGTCATCTGACCAACCTTTCCTATACTCCAGTGATGGAGCAGAGAAATAAAGTTGTTAAGAAGTTAACTCAGGAAGTTTGAGTCATCTCCCCAATTCTGAAGAAGAACAAAATCTACTTGATGTCACTTCAACGAGAAAGGGAAAGAACCACAATGCTTGCGTATCACAGTCGCAAGAATAGACATATAACTGATCTCCGTCTTATACCATTGTAAGTGGTGGACCGAAGACAGTTAAAGGTGTGGTGTTGGTGTTTGAAAATCTCCTCTGCCTTCAGAGGGCGGTGCCCTTGGCTGCGAGAGGAGTATCTTTATTTTTTTTTATTCATATTTCCTTTCCTTTACAAGCTAACAGTGGTGATTGTTGATTATAGCTGGTTGGATATCTTTGCATTGGCTACATCCTAACCTCGGAATTGTACCTGTAACTCGTAGGATGCTGTGATATTGGTACTCGAGTGTGTACTGTTCCCCTCTTGAAAATCATATTTATTTGCCACTGTTATCCTGGAGTTTCGTCACTGGATAACGCCTTCATGGCTGCCCTGTGATTATTAACTCTACTTCTGCTGGTAAATGTGCCTCATCCTGTATAAGAAGTCTTGCAGAATCTGGAGACGAAGAAGTTGAGGAGGAAGAGAACTTGTCAAGTGTCGTCATCTTCCTCTATGTAATCATCATCATTTTTTTCAACCTCCCTAAGAAGTCTCGTCATGGGACAACCTCTAAGGCTCTGCCTCCTCGAACTGAGGAGGCAGTTGGGTCTTCCACTAGCTCACCTGTTGCTTCAGGAACAGGAACTATTATGCTGTCCCCATAGCCTAAAGTGTTGGGAGCTGTAGAAGCGCAACTTTGGTTCGTGCTCCTTCTGCTAGTCCTAGAGGCTGTATCTCTGAGACTAGTTCCGTGTCGGGTGCTCGTTTGCTAGATAACCCCGAGTGCATGTAAATCTATGGATTCTCGTGTATCTAAAGGAGTGGAAAGAAGGGAAATGAGTCGCCTCGGTGACTCAGGCCTTGCTGGTGATCGCTCTCATGTCATTGTTCAGTACACCAGGGTTGACGTGACTGTCCCACAGGACCGTGCGTGCAATGAGACCAGTAGGGGGTCCCCCGTTTGGTCTTCTTGAGAGGTTTCAGCCTTGACAAGGACTTGGACACATCGCAGAGCAGTACCGGCCACCTCCAGTCAAGTTCACACTCAACTCCACCCAGACCGCAGCTACATTTGTGCAACTGACCAGTCTCGGAGGCGGCAAACGTTTCTCTTGCCATGCAAGAATTTTATAACCCTCTTTGGGAAAGTGTTTCTCCAGACGATAACACTTTCCTAGACTCACGTCACGGTTACCACCGCAGGTTGATGGCTGCCAGCGACTTGCTTCTCCTGCTAATTCTGATAGGAAGGTGTGCGAGAGCCGCCAGTCTTCCTCACCTATTCCCTTTACTTCCTATGGCTACACTGGGAGGGGTGCAATGAATAGGAGGGATTCTGCAAAATGCTCTCCGTAGGATTCAGTAGCGGGTGACTACATTCCTGGAGGGATCTTAGGGTGCTACCAGAAGTACGTTCACATCGTTGAGGAAAGAACTTATGTCAAATCTGGAGACTATGTTCTCCCTGACTTCTGTCCTAGGTCAGATTTCAATTCGCAGTCCCATATGTGTTTTTGCATTTTGGAAGCCTCAAGTGTATATTCTGTTGAATTATACTTGCATTCCAGTCTTAAATGCTCGCATTTAGGACTGATTTTTATTCCCATTCTTCCTCGATTTCTTAAGGAGTCAAGGAGGGGCCTCACCCCGATAATCGTTTGACGAAATTCGGGGGTCTCACCAAGCTCTTAAATTCTTTGGAATTTCTAGCACTCTCCAATTGTTTTGGTCTTCTACGATCTGCAAACACTTGGGCAAGATGAAAATTCCTGGTAATTGTTACTAGTACAATTCCCGGGAATCACGCTGAATGCTCGAATCTCTTGGAATTTCTAGCATTCTCACAGTGTCATGGTTTTCTATAATTTACAAATACTCATGCAAGACAGACATCCCCGGTAGCTGTTATTACAAAAATCAGGAGTCTTGCTAAGCCATTAAATTCCTTAAAATTTCTGGCATTCACAGAGTGATTTGGTTTTCTGCGATTTCCAAACAATCGGGCATTCCCAATAAGTATTGTAATAATCCTGAGTCTTGCCTACTGCCTGGATCCCTTGGTTTCGCTGGGACTCACCAAGTACTCGGCCTCATCATCTTACCAAGTACCAGGGCGAGACAAGGCTAACCCAATTATTGTCTTACAAGAATAGGGTTTTCTTGCCAAGCATGGAAATTCTTACTAATTCTAGTGCTTTCCGACCACTCATTATCACAAGTTCTTGGATAGCGAGACGAGCCTTTACCAGTACAGATGAGTTCGCTCCTCAGTCTGGTCTGGAGTTATGTAGAGCTTGGAACTGCATGCAACGCCTTCTGGGTGAATGGTCAAGTACTGTCCATGTGTATTGAACCTTAGGATCTGAACACTTAGGACAGCAGACACAGAATCCCTCTTTATCCTTCTTCTCAGCGCTTCAGCCTCAAAGGAGAACAGTTAATTAGGAAAACGTGATAGTTCTTTCCTGACAATTACCACTCATGATTATGTAGTAGTGATTTGCTCAGCTCACTCAACTCGGTTCGGTGGAGCCGAGTACTTGACTCTACCGAGTGAACTCCCTGCTCTGATGAGTGTGATTTTTTGCCATGACATAGCATCCTCCCTTCCCATGTTGCAGCGAGTTTTCACAGGGGTCATCGACTTTGTTATCTGACACCTCCTCACCTTCCTCTCCAAAGGCTTCCACAGCCTAAGAAGAGGAAGGTAGTTTCTCCGCCCCTAAGAAGTCTCACCTCGAGACTTCTAAGGGTCTGCATCATTTCTATGGGAAGGGAACAGTTGGCTGTCTCTTTGGCCTAGCTGATCTTTCCAGAGCAAGAGCTGGATGCTATCTCCAAGATACAGTGTCTCGAGAGCCCCAGGAATTCGAACCCAGGTTCGTTCTCCTGTCTCTGGTTCCATAGAACCAGGACTGTGTCGGGTACTAGTGTGAGTCTCTCCCAGTGTACAACATCCAAGAGGGGTTGTACATCCACAGTCAGTGATAGGTATTCTTCTCTTCAGGGGGAGAGAAAGGACCAAGCTGTGTTGGTGGCTTGGACTCACCTGTGAAAGCCAGGAATGGCTATTCTTCAGTGGTCGAACCTCTTTGTGAGGTTCGACCACGAAGAGGATAGATGCATAGCAAGATGTGTCAAGTTCTTGCCAGCTTTTACTGTATTTAACTCCACTCAACTTTTGCTCGTGTTTACATGAACGAAACAGTTGTAGGGAATAAATGCTTTGTTTGACAGTGAGAACACCGCAAGTTCATAGAAGAGCGGGCAAAAAGTAATTCCTCCTCTCTTGTCTTCCCTCTTCTTCCTGGTTACACCAAAATGAACAAGGAAATAAGAGAAATTCTATAAGGTCTACTCAGAATTCAAATCTGAGACTATGTTTTTGGTTCAATTTGTTCAGTATGAATAGCACCAAGAAGTTCTACTGTTTTGGGGACAACCAGTTCGGCTTGAACTAGTTGTCTTTGTTATCCTGTTATCACCTTCGCTCTCTTTATTAGATTATTTAGGAAGTCTGCTTCCAGTCCTTATTCTTGTCTCTCGAATGAAGAAGAATTAGGCTGGAGGCATGATTTACAGGAACCTACGAATAGACTGGTATACTCTCCTAGCGACCTGTTTCTGTTATCAGTTATATCGTCCGAGTAATAGGTGCATATCTGTAAGTTAATTCTTCTGGCACGTGACCATTATGAATAGTAATTTCTCTTAATTAACCTGAAAATCAGGACAGCCTTTTGGACCTTCCAAGAGTTTCCAGTCTTGATTTTGAGATGAATAATGGTATTTTTTGCTAAAACACCACAACTTTTGCTTTATAACTGAGAAAAAGGGTTTCTTTCCCTCCCATTTCGGTTAAAATGCAGATGATCGAGTGAATCTTTTTTGCGCTCAGTTGTTCTAGCAGAACGCATTCCATCATGGAATGCACTACCAAGCAACTCATTATAAGTAGTCAGGCGAGTGGCAGAATACTGCTCTCTCGCGGAGATTCTGCTCGTCTTAGTATTGTTTCTTCTTTGTCAAGGATTTACTATCAATTCGAATCTCTCTGTCCAGCAATCACAGACTTAGATCTCTGGTTGGCTTGGAATTGTCGCATAAAGCCCATGTCTTGTGGTCCACATTTGCTGCCGAGAGAATTTTCAGACAGAGATATATCTCATTAGACTCATTATCATCTTTCTGTTACCCCATGGTATAACAGACGTCTGTAGTCGTCTGGTTTTTTGCACCTGCCCCATCGGCCACTGCAATGACAATTTGAGTTTTGTCTTCTAATATACATTTTATTCTTTGTTCACCCCGAATTGAAAATAAATAATGGAAGACTTCGCCTGCTCCCCATCCGAGTAACTCTGCTGCCAAAGTAAATAGAAAATGCCTCCCTGATCCAACCTAGAAGAAGCAGTTCTTCAAGCAGTACATTCCCTGTCTTTTCATTACTGAAAGACTCTCCACCTTCATTGCTAGGTCCGACTTTCTTGCTGAACAGCAATGATAAAGCGGAATAACTTTTTCAGTCCTCTGTAAAACAGCAGGGATTAGGGCCGTCTTCACTGGTTGGTGTCATCGATGGGACTTTTTCTATGATCAAAATCATGAGAGTTTACTTCTCTTAATTCAACTGTGAAGATGTAGGTCCACATTCACCTTAGTCATTCACTAAGTAGTATTGTTTCACTTTGGCTGAGATTTGGCTACTGATGAGAAACTGTCTTGCCATCACAGGGACCTCGGTCTCTAGAAGGCATTTGAGTCTCGTCTAAGGAACACATGCCTCACGAGAATCATCATCTCGTCTCTCAACATCATTGGCGAACAAGATAGACAATTTGTATTGTTCGTTCTTAACTTCACCCTTCAAAAGGCGGGTGTCATGTCGTGACTAGGTCTCGGAGACTCAGGTATGCAATCTGTTGATGCGTCAGAATCCTTCATGATCTGCATTTTGGACTTTGTATTGGTTGATCCAGATCAGTCATTACTTTGTCCTATCGGTATATTGCTGTACCTGTGAAGGATCGGCAACCTTCCTTGAGTGTCGATACCTTTATCCACTTCTTACTTCTAATGCAGAAGTGTCTATGACACATCTTTTTCCAAGTCTTACGAGATCATGAGAAACTTCTCTGCAGTTGGATACATCCACTGTTTGCTTTCTCAGAGAGAGAGCAGTGTCAGTGGATGGGTAGGCTTCATTTCATCACTCCGAAGACTATGTTGGACCAGAAGATAGATGCGGTCTTATTACGACCACATTTATATCTTTCTTCCTTCATGTCTGCCCACAGGTCCTTGGAACCTCTTTTCCTTGGACCGGTGGTGGATGCTCACAAGTTGTTTGCTTACCTAGCTTCGTCAAGAGAACAAGTTGCATCTCGCCTATGGTGTGAGGGTTTAGAGGTAAGAAGGATGCAAAAGTGACAGACATCTCCACCTTTCCCTCCTCGTCCTTCTACTGCTCATCTTTCAGGTTGAGGATAGGACTTGAACCTACACTTGTTGGTCGGGCGATTGATGCGGTAAGCTTGCACATCGAGTTTCCTTTCTATTTTTTTTTATTAGAATCATAAAAGTAATCCTGCTCCTTCCTCTAGCAAGGGGAGGAAGGAAACTGGCAGTAATGCAAACCCTTCCCAGAACTTTGCATTAATGCCTCCGACTCTAAATATTCTTCCCATCCCTTTATCGAATGAGTTATGGTTCCTCACTCATTTCGAAAAGGCCCAGAAGTCTGACTCTTGATCATGCAGTTCCTATATTCCGAGCAAGTGGTCAGAGGCAAGACACTCCTCCTCGTTCGTATGACCAGAAAGAGTAGCCCAAGTGTGCAGCACTCCAGTCAGTTCTAGAGGCTCACTCACATTTCTCCCACCAATCATTGAGTCTTCTTTATATAAAAAAAAAACAGTGGGTTTGTATATTGTGTAGGAACAAATCACAATTTTTAAAAGTAAATTGTATTTTTCCAAACTATACAAACCTGAGGTCCTTTATATTAATGCCCACCTCATGCCACCCCTCAATCTGAAACCTGAGCCGAAAGGCAAAGTGGAGTGTTTATATCCAGGCAGGTGGGCCTACCTGCCTACCGGACAGTAGTTACTGCCTAACCAGATCAGTCTGCCTAACCACCTTGTTAAAGACTTTAACAGCCATATTCCAGCCTATGCTGAAAATAATTCCTTATATAAAGAACCTCAGGTTTGTATAGTTAAGAATAATACAATTTACTTTCAAAAATTGTGATTTTTGATTGATAGGGTAACCTATTTTTCCCCTAACGAATGTTTTAAGATACAACCAAGAAATCAAACAGTCACTTTACTTGCTGTACTTTATGCAATGGAGAAGAGAGAGGAGACACCTCTGAATGATGCGGCATTACTTTCTGCTGTATACCCAGATCCTAGGTTTCAGTGTCTTCTTAAGCAGCCATAGAAGATAATAGCTCAAATGCATCTATAGGAATTATGGAGAAGAATGTCAAAAGTGGAAATAGAAAAAGAGTCAAACAAGGCAATAATGCATGATGCGATACTTTCTGACAACAAGAACACTGTCTGCATGTCGAGGATAGGACATAGATGTGAATTTTCAGCTTTTGAATGCAAGTGACAAAAATAATGAAGCCTGTGAGCGAGTAGGCACTGCATGCTAACATTAGACAAGTGGTAGTACAGAAGTTTGGCAGCTGTAAGCGAATAGATAAGAAATTGTAATCATTTTCAAATGGTGGCTGTGTCATCCAAGTCAAAACTTGAAGAAACTGGTTGAGGTGGCAGTGGCTCTTCCTGTCAGTCACTCAGACCATTGTAGAGAGAGCGTAGTACTTTTCAGGTTTACAGTATATCCTCGATGAACTTCGGCCAGGGCTCAAAGAGGATATTGTTGAATCTCTATTAGGTTTTTGTGTTGTAACACCTAATAAATAATCAAAGGACCAGTTTATGGATGTGAAATTTCATTTTGTGGAAGCTAAATTTTTTTAATGATATCTCTATACCAAAAATATTATCAAGGGAATTATGTTTATTAATGTGAATTAAAGTTCATTTTAAAAAATCGGTGAATGATGATAATGAAGTTTTTTGTTCATTTAGATGTGGAAGTTATAGTACATTTTTCATAATAAAGTACGAGGCCAATGTTGACATCTCTTTAGTATTTCCTATTACTGTAGCCTATTATGGGTTAATTGCTCTGATTAGTTATAATTCTATGATAAAATGCAAATGTGTATATTAAATAGGTCAAAAGATCGCTAACAGGAACAAAATATCGCTAACAGGAAAAAAATAATTGCAGTTTTAGCAGACCTGCCTCCGCCTTCCATTCTCATTTTGTTTGTAGATGCCTAATCAAGTTTTGCAGCCATCACCTCTGGCTCTGGAAAGTGCCAGAATGTAATAAAATGGTAAACCTACTCACAAATGAAAACACATTAAATATCTCTCTCTCTCTCTCCTCCTCTCTCATCTCTCTCTCTCTCTCTCTCTCTCTCTCTCTCTCTTCTCTCTCTCTCCTCTCAAACTAGTCAGTCCTGTCAGCCATCCAACAAGGGGATTGGATGGTAACGATAGACATGCAGGATGCATGCTTTCATATTCCAGTCCAACCGGACTTCAGGAAGTATCTGAGGTTTGTCATTCAGGGTCAGGTCTTCTAATTCAGGGTACTGTGTTTCAGCCATTCCAAGGCAGCCAAAGTATTCACCGGAGTTCTTGCACCCCTTTCCAATCGGTTACACCTCATGGGCATAAACATGTGCCTTTATTTCGATGACTGGCTCCTTTGCTCCTCCTTGAGATCCAAGTGCATAGAGGGCCTACAGAGGACATTGAATCTAGCATGCCAATTGGGATTACTAATCCACCTAAAGGATTTTCAACTGATTCCCTCTGAGTCGATACTTCATTTCAGGTTGAAGATAGAGTCTCTTAATTTTCAGGCTTGCAAATTGTCAGAAGAGAATTCAAAGCTTCATTTCTAGTCCCTCATGCTCGGCCAATGAATGGACGAGCTTGTTGGGGACACTGTCATCAATAGAAAAGTTTGTACTTTAAGAAGGTTAAACCTCAGACCTCTCCAGTTTTACCTAAAAGCCAGATGGGAAAGGAAGACACAGTCAGACTCGTTCATCTTTCCCATTTCTTCTGAGATCAAAGATCCAAGATCAGTGGTGGCTAGAAGAACGCAGGTTTACGGTAGAAAAGTCTGTACAAATTGAACCCCAACCTAACATTATATTCAGACTCGTCTGATCTAGGTTGGGGAGCCCTGTTGGATGGTAAGGAAATTGTAGGGACATAGTCTCCAAGAAAGAAGAACCATGCACATCATCGTGAAATAGTTGAGAAGCAATAACGTCTAGCATTTCAGGCTTTCTCAACCCTAACATCCAACAAAATAGTAATAGCTCACTCCGACAACATGATGGCATTAGCATTTGTAAAGAACCAAGGAGGAACTCATTCCTTTGCCCTCTACCAAGAAGCCAGCAAGAGAGAGAGAGCTTCTGTTTTGGGCAGAGAGCAACCAGACGAGGATAATGACACTATTCATCCAGGGAAAGTTAAATGTTCTAGTGGACAAACTAAGCAGCTGCAAGCAGGTATTACTGGCGGAGTGGTCTTAAACCTTACAGGTATGCACCAACCCGTGGAGACAACCGTCAGTAAGATCTATTCGCAAAATCAAGGAATCATCGTCTGCCTCTTTATTGTTTGCCAGTTCTAGACCATCAGGTTTTGGGCAACGGATGCCATGCTCCAGGAGTGGTTGAATCTAGACGTGTATGCTTTCCCCCATTCAGCATGGTGAGGGAAGTTTTAAACAAATTTATTTCTCACAACAACATCTCGATGACGTTGGTAGCTCCCTTCTGGCCACAGAAAGAGTGGTTTCCAGACTTAATCAATCTGCTTATGGGATTACCTGAGGCTGTTACCTCAGTACAAACAAGGCTTCTCAAGCAGCCACACTTCCATCAAAGATTATCCACTCTCGCTTTGATAGGCTTCAGGCTGTCAGGAAGCTTGTTGGAGCGAAAGAGTTTTCAAGAAGAACTGCAGAAGCAATTGCGAAGTGCAAGCACTAGTCTTCAGAAGATCTTTCTCAAGTAAAATAGTCCAGTTTTCAGAACGTGGTGCCGAGAAAATAATATCTCTTCTTCTGAAACGACTATAATTGAAATTGCAAGATTTTCTTTTATATTTGAGTACCACAAAGACTACAGGTCAATGCTGGTCATCAGTTTTTAGACTTAGAGGGATAGATTTGTCAGCGAACTAAGATACTTGGGTTCTGTTGTGGCTGCTCAATAAGTTGTGTAGCTTCCCCGGCTCCTCTTCAAGGACAGGTAGCATCTTGCCC
>NC_087214.1:1757096-1818526 GCF_015104395.2 Macrobrachium nipponense | reverse complement strand
GGGCAAGATGCTACCTGTCCTTGAAGAGGAGCCGGGGAAGCTACACAACTTGTTGAGCAGCCACCACAGAACCCAAGGAAAACATATTCAGGGACTTGTGAGCAACGTCCTATAGGTAGAAGGTGAAAGTGGTCTGGTGCGACCACACTCCCGTATTCAGAACCTGAGGAACTGACAGATTCTTCCTGAATGAATGAGAGTTGTTGTGTAATAAGCCTTGCATGTGAGATGCGCATGTCGCAGCTCTGCCATTCCACCAATGGATTGTGGGTTGTTGCACTCTGGGAGGAATAGGGTGGAGCAGATGGCCACGTTTTGGCTGGCAACATGTAGCAAGACGACTTCCATTAAAACCAACATTTTATGAAAACGGTATGGTAACCGTGTTTTAAAGGCTTATTCATCTTGACAATTGCCGAGAGGCTAGCACACATGGAAAGGAGGACGCCTTGGCAACATAAAAAATATGACATTGTTATAATAAAATACATTTTTGTATAAACCTACCAAGTAATTACATAGCTAAATCCCACACTGACAGGCGGTGGGATATATGGACATATATGTACTATTTCAATACTAATATTCTTGACAGAACTTTACATGAAACAGTAAATTAGCTAGCACTGATTGGTGCTTGTTGTAACCTTAGCTGGTGAGGAAGCTATGACAGGTAATTGCTGCCTCTGGTAGATGCCCTTCTCGACCTGTTGGGATAATTTTGCTTATTGCCAAAGCTGATATTTTGAACAAAATAAATCCCCTTGCCCTGGGCCCAATTTTTTCAACATAAGACCAATATTAACACTACACCACCATTAAAGACATACACCAAAACAACATTTATCAAAAATATCCTTCCATAAAAGACAATTGACTGGAGGGTACTCCGGTACACAGTGCCTCCAGGCCTCCCAAGACAAACTCGACAACCTTAATCAAAGCCACAAGACAGTCAAATAGGAGGTTAACTCCTAATCTTCGTTATCCAGTACCATGCCCGCCATGTTGAATAGACCCAATGTACAGCATTCATCGTAAATTGTCTCGAACGTCCCAAAGACAATGTGTAGCAAACATCGATCTACATTTCCAGTACATAGATTGTACAGAGAGAGAGAGAGATTCCACTTAAAAGCCAGTGAAGTGGCTACTGCTCTTATAGCATGCGCCTTGACTTTTAATAAGGGAAATACATCTTCATATAGCCTAATTTTGAGTGTGATTATACAATCACGTTTCTAAAAAAGAAAGCCAAAGTTTTCCGAGAAAGCATGTAAGGGATTTCTCATTGAGCACCACAAGTTCTGAGAAGTGCCTCTAATACCTTTCATTCTTTTTAAAGAACATTTAAGAGC
Source organism: Macrobrachium nipponense (assembly GCF_015104395.2). NCBI lineage: Eukaryota > Metazoa > Arthropoda > Malacostraca > Decapoda > Palaemonidae > Macrobrachium > Macrobrachium nipponense. Next base: position 1,817,168 of record NC_087214.1, on the reverse strand, counting down.
TCTAACTGGATAGAGATTTCTGTCTTGGTCTGTTGGGCTTAGAGTAATTCTTCCACAAAAGACCTAATGTAAAGGAGCAAACTGCATTTCCTTGAGAAAATTCCATCTTTTTATCAAGTGCTTGGGCTTCACTTATTCTTTTGGCCGTAGCTAAAGATACTAAATATATTGTCTTCCTTGTAAGATCTCTTCTCAGGGAAGCAGAATTCAGCAGTTCAAAAGGACCTCAAAGCCATCCCATTATAAATTCTAAATTCCAAGATACCACTTGAGATATCTTTCATTTTCTGTGTCCAAAGACTCGATCAAATCTGCAGTATCTTAGTTCGCTGACAAATCTATCCCTCTAAGTCTAAAAACTGATGACAGCATTGACCTGTAGCCTTTGTGGTACTCAAATATAAAAGAAAATCTGCAATTTCAATTATAGTCGTTTCAGAAGAAGAGATATTATTTTCTCGGCACCACGTTCTGAAAACTGACTATTTTACTTGAGAAAGATCTTCTGAAGACTAGCGCTTGCACTTCGCAATTGCTTCTGCAGTTCTTCTTGAAAACTCTTTCGCTCCGACAAGCTTCCTGACAGCCTGAAGCCCATCAAAGCGAGAGTAGATAATCTTTGATGGAAATGTGGCTGTTTGAGAAGCCTTGTTGTCTGAGGTAACAGCCTCGGGTAATCCATAAGCAGATTGATTAAGTCTGGAAACCACTCTTTCTGTGGCCAGAAGGGAGCTACCAACGTCATCGAGATGTTGTTGTGAGAAATAAATTTGTTTAAAACTTCCCTCACCATGCTGAATGGGGGGAAAGCATACACGTCTAGATTCCACCACTCCTGGAGCATGGCATCCGTTGCCCAAACCTGACGGTCTGGAACTGGCGAACAATAAAGAGGCAGATGATGATTCCTTGATGTTGCGAACAGATCTACTGACGGTTTTCCCCATTGTCTCCACGGGTTGGTGCATACCTGTGGGTTTAATGACCACTCCGCCAGTAATACCTGCTTGCAGCTGCTTAGTTTGTCCACTAGATCATTTAACTTTCCCTGGATGAATAGTGTCATTATCCTCGTTTGGTTGCTCTCTGCCCAAAACAGAAGCTCTCTCTCTCTTGCTGGCTTCTTGGTAGAGGGCAAAGGAATGAGTTCCTCCTTGGTTCTTCACAAATGCTAATGCCATCATGTTGTCGGAGTGAGCTATTACTATTTTGTTGGATGTTAGGGTTGAGAAAGCCTGAAATGCTAGACGTATTGCTCTCAACTATTTCACGTTGATGTGCAGGTTCTTCTTTCTTGGAGACCATGTCCCTGCAATTTCCTTACCGTCCAACAGGGCTCCCCAACCTAGGTCAGACGAGTCTGAATATAATGTTAGGTTGGGGTTCAATGTGTACAAAGACTTTTCTACCGTAAACCTGCGTTCTTCTAGCCACCACTGATCTCGGATCTTTGATCTCAGAAGAAATGGGAAAGATGAACGAGTCTGAATGTGTCTTCCTTTCCCATCTGGCTTTTAGGTAAAACTGGAGAGGTCTGAGGTTTAACCTTCTTAAAGTACAAACTTTTCTATTGATGACAGTGTCCCCAACAAGCTCGTCCATTCATTGGCCGAGCATGAGGGACTAGAAATGAAGCTTTGAATTCTCTTCTGACAATTTGCAAGCCTGAAAATTAAGAGACTCTATCTTCAACCTGAAATGAGGTATCGACTCAGAGGGAATCAGTTGAAAATCCTTTAGGTGGATTAGTAATCCCAATTGGCATGCTAGATTCAATGTCCTCTTAAGGCCCTCTATGCACTTGGATCTCAAGGAGGAGCAAAGGAGCCAGTCATCGAAATAAAGGCACATGTTTATGCCCATGAGGTGTAACCGATTGGAAAGGGGTGCAAGAACTCTGGTGAATACTTTGGCTGCCTTGGAATGGCTGAAACACAGTACCCTGAATTAGAAGACCTGACCCTGAATGACAAACCTCAGATACTTCCTGAAGTCCGGTTGGACTGGAATATGAAAGCATGCATCCTGCATGTCTATCGTTACCATCCAATCCCCTTGTTGGATGGCTGACAGGACTGACTAGTTTGAGAGAGAGAGAGAGAGAGAGAGAGAGAGAGAGAGAGAGAGAGAGAGAGAGAGAGAGAGAGAGAGAGAGAGAGAGAGATATTTAATGTGTTTTCATTTGTGAGTAGGTTTACCATTTTATTATATTCTGGCACTTTCCAGAGCCAGAGGTGATGGCTGCAAAACTTGATTAGGCATCTACAAACAAAATGAGAATGGAAGGCGGAGGCAGGTCTGCTAAAACTGCAATTATTTTTTTCCTGTTAGCGATATTTTGTTCCTGTTAGCGATCTTTTGAACCTATTTAATATACACATTTGCATTTTTATCATAGAATTATAACTAATCAGAGCAATTAACCCATAATAGGCTACAGTAATAGGAAATACTAAAGAGATGTCAACATTGGCCTCGTACTTTATTATGAAAAATGTACTATAACTTCCACATCTAAATGAACAAAAAACTTCATTATTATCATTCACCGATTTTTTAAAATGAACTTTAATTCACATTAATAAACATAATTCCCTTGATAATATTTTTGGTATAGAGATATCATTAAAAAAATTTAGCTTCCACAAAATGAAATTTCACATCCATAAACTGGTCCTTTGATTATTTATTAGGTGTTACAACACAAAAACCTAATAGAGATTCAACAATATCCTCTTTGAGCCCTGGCCGAAGTTCATCGAGGATATACTGTAAACCTGAAAAGTACTACGCTCTCTCTACAATGGTCTGAGTGACTGACAGGAAGAGCCACTGCCACCTCAACCAGTTTCTTCAAGTTTTGACTTGGATGACACAGCCACCATTTGAAAATGATTACATTCTTATCTATTCGCTTACAGCTGCCAAACTTCTGTACTACCACTTGTCTAATGTTATGCATGCCAGTGCCTACTCGCTCACAGGCTTCATTATTTTTGTCACTTGCATTCAAAAGCTGAAAATTCACATCTATGTCCTATCCTCGACATGCAGACAGTGTTCTTGTTGTCAGAAAGTATCGCATCATGCATTATTGCCTTGTTTGACTCTTTTTCTATTTCCACTTTTGACATTCTTCTCCATAATTCCCATAGATGCATTTGAGCTATTATCTTCTATGGCTGCTTAAGAAGACACTGAAACCTAGGATCTGGGTATACAGCAGAAAGTAATGCCGCATCATTCAGAGGTGTCTCCTCTCTCTTCTCCATTGCATAAAGTACAGCAAGTAAAGTGACTGTTGATTTCTTGGTTGTATCTTAAAACATTCGTTAGGGGAAAAATAGGTTACCCTATCAATCAAAAATCACAATTTTTGAAAGTAAATTGTATTATTCTTAACTATACAAACCTGAGGTTCTTTATATAAGGAATTATTTTCAGCATAGGCTGGAATATGGCTGTTAAAGTCTTTAACAAGGTGGTTAGGCAGACTGATCTGGTTAGGCAGTAACTACTGTCCGGTAGGCAGGTAGGCCCACCCGCCTGGATATAAACACTCCACTTTGCCTTTCGGCTCAGGTTTCAGATTGAGGGGTGGCATGAGGTGGGCATTAATATAAAGGACCTCAGGTTTGTATAGTTTGGAAAAATACAATTTACTTTTAAAAATTGTGATTTGTTCCTACACAATATACAAACCCACTGTTTTTTTTTATATAAAGAAGACTCAATGATTGGTGGGAGAAATGTGAGTGAGCCTCTAGAACTGACTGGAGTGCTGCACACTTGGGCTACTCTTTCTGGTCATACGAACGAGGAGGAGTGTCTTGCCTCTGACCACTTGGGCTCGGTAATATAGGAACTGCATGATCAAGAGTCAGACTTCTGGGCCTTTTCGAAATGAGTGAGGAACCATAACTCATTCGATAAAGGGATGGGAAGAATATTTAGAGTCGGAGGCATTAATGCAAAGTTCTGGGAAGGGTTTGCATTACTGCCAGTTTCCTTCCTCCCCTTGCTAGAGGAAGGAGCAGGATTACTTTTATGATTCTAATAAAAAAAAATAGAAAGGAAACTCGATGTGCAAGCTTACCGCATCAATCGCCCGACCAACAAGTGTAGGTTCAAGTCCTATCCTCAACCTGAAAGATGAGCAGTAGAAGGACGAGGAGGGAAAGGTGGAGATGTCTGTCACTTTTGCATCCTTCTTACCTCTAAACCCTCACACCATAGGCGAGATGCAACTTGTTCTCTTGACGAAGCTAGGTAAGCAAACACTTGTGAGCATCCACCACCGGTCCTAAAGGAAAAGAGGTTTCCAAGGACCTGTGGGCAGACATGAAGGAAGAAAGATATAAATGTGGTCGTAATAAGACCGCATCTATCTTCTGGTCCAACATAGTCTTCGGAGTGATGAAATGAAGCCTACCCATCCACTGACACTGCTCTCTCTCTGAGAAAGCAAACAGTGGATGTATCCAACTGCAGAGAAGTTTCTCATGATCTCGTAAGACTTGGAAAAAGATGTGTCATAGACACTTCTGCATTAGAAGTAAGAAGTGGATAAAGGTATCGACACTCAAGGAAGGTTGCCGATCCTTCACAGGTACAGCAATATACCGATAGGACAAAGTAATGACTGATCTGGATCAACCAATACAAAGTCCAAAATGCAGATCATGAAGGATTCTGACGCATCAACAGATTGCATACCTGAGTCTCCGAGACCTAGTCACGACATGACACCCGCCTTTTGAAGGGTGAAGTTAAGAATGAACCATACAAATTGTCTATCTTGTTCGCCAATGATGTTGAGAGACGAGATGATGATTCTCGTGAGGCATGTGCACATTAGACGAGACTCAAATGCCTTCTAGAGACCGAGGTCTCTGTGATGGAGAGATAGATGTTTCTCATCAGTAGCCAAATCTCAGCCAGAATGTGGACCTACATCTTCACAGTTGAATTAAGAGAAGTAAACTCTCATGATTTTGATCATAGGAAAAGTCCCGTCGATAACACCAACCAGTGAAGACGGCCCTAATCCCTGCTGTTTTACAGAGGACTGAAAAAGTTATTCTGCTATATCATTGCTGTTCAGCAAGAAAGTCGGACCTAGCAATGAAGGTGGAGAGTCTTTCAGTAATGAAAACACAGGGAATGTACTGCTTGAAGAACTGCTTCTTCTAGGTTGGATCAGGGAGGCATTTTCTATTTACTTTGGCAGCAGAGTTACTCGGGTGGGGTGCAGGCGAAGTCTTCCATTATTTATTTTCAATTCCGGGTGAACAAAGAATAAATTGAACACCTTATGAATAGAAAATGTATATTAGAAGACAAAACTCAAATTGCCATTGCAGTGGCTGATGGGGCAGGGGCAAAAGAACAGACGACTACAAACGTCTGTTATACCATGGGGCAACAGAAAGATGATAATGAGTCTAATGAGATATATCTGTGTCTGAAAATTTTTTCAGCAGCAAATGTGGACCACAAGACATGGGCCTTATGTGGAATTCCAAGCCAACCAGAGATCTAAGTCTGTGATTGCTGGGCAGAGAGATTCGAATTGATAGTAAATCCTTGACAAAGAAGAAACAATACTAAGACGAGGAGAATCTCCGAGAGAGAGCAGTATTCTGCCACTCGCCTGACTACTTATACTGAGTTGCTTGGTAGTGCATTCCATGATGGAATGCGTTCTGCTAGAACCACTGAGTGCAAAAAAGATACACTCGATCATCTGCATTTTAACCGAAATGGGACGGAAAGAAACCCTTTTTTTCGGTTATAAAGGAAATGTGGTGTTTTAGCCAAAAATACCATTATTCATCTCAAAATCAAGACTGGAACCTCTTGGGAGGTCCGAAAGGCTGTCCTGATTTTCAGGTTAATTAAGAGAAATTACTATTCATATTGGTCACGTGCCAGAAGAATTAACTTACAGATATGCACCTATTACTCGGATGATATAACTAATAACAGAAACAGGTCGCTAGGAGAGTATACCAGTCTATTCGTAGGTTCCTCTAAATCATGCCTCCAGCCTAATTCTTCTTCATTCGAGAGACAAGAATAAGGACTAGAAGCAGACTTCCTAAATAATCTAATAAAGAGAGCGAAGGTGAAGTTTTCCCGGAGGGAGACTTCTATAGTGATATCAGGATACCAAAGACAACTGGTTCAAGCCGAACTGGTTGTCCCCAAAACAGTAGCACTGGAGAGGTGTTCAAACTTCTCGGTGCTACCCATCCTCAACAGATTGACATATGTTTGGTAAGATCCTAAGATTGAACCAAAAACATAGTCTCAGATTTGAATTCTGAGGAGTAGACTTCATAGAATTCCTCTTATTTCCTTGTTCATTCCGGTGTAACCAGGAAGAAGAGGGAAGACAAGAGAGGAGGAATTACTTTTTGCCCGCTCTTCTATGAACTTGCGGTGTTCTCACTGTCAAACAAAGCATTTATTCCCTACAACTGTTTCATTCATGTAAACATGAGCAAAAGTTGAGCGGAGTTAAATACAGTAAAAGCTGGCAAGAACTTGACACATCTTGCTATGCATCTATCTTCTTCGTGGTCGAACCTCACAAAGAGGACTACAAAGAGAACCTCCTGCTATCTCATTCAGACGCCTTGCCCCGAGGAACAACGACATCGATCTTGGCAACTGAAGAATAGCCATTCCTGGCTTTCACAGGTGAGTCCAAGCCACCAACACAGCTTGGTCCTTTCTCTCCCCCTGCGTCACTGTCATGATGAAGGGAAGAATACCTATCACTGACTGTGGATGTACAACCCCTCTTGGATGTTGTACACTTGGAGAGACTCACACTAGTACCCGACACAGCCCCGGTATCGAGACACTGTATTTTGGAGATAGCATCCAGCTCTTGCTCTGGAAAGATCAGCTAGGCAAAAGAGACAGCCAAATGTTCCCTTCCTATAGAAATGATGCAGACCCTTAGAAGTCTCGAGGTGGGACTTCTTAGGGGCGGAGAAACTACCTTCCTCTTCTTAGGCTGTGGAAGCCTTCGGAGAGGAAGGTGAGGAGGTGTCAGATGACGAAGTCGATGACCCCTGTGAAAACTCGCTGCAACATGGGAAGGAAGGATGCTATGTCATGGCAAAAAATCACACTCATCAAGAGCAGAGTTCACTCAGTAGAGTCGAGTATTCGGCTCTGCCGAACCGAGTTGAGTAAGCTGATCAGATCACTACTACATAATCATGAGTGGTAATTGTCAGGAAAGAACTATCACGTTTTCCCAATTAACTGTTCTCCTTTGAGGCTGAAGCACTGAGAAGAAGGATAAAGAGGGATTCTGTGTCTGCTGTCCTAAGTGTTCAGATCCTAAGGTCCAATACACAAGGACAGTACTTGACCATTCACCCAGAAGGCGTTGCATGCAGTTCCAAGCTCTACATAACTCCAAACCAGACTGAGGAGCGAACTCATCTGTACTGGTAAAGGCTCGTCTCGCTATCCAAGAACTTGTGATAATGAGTGGTTAGAGAGCACTAGAATTAGTAAGAATTTCTACGCTCGGCAAGAAAACCCTACTCTTGTAAGACAATAATTGGGTGAGCCTTGTCTCGCCCTGGTACTTGGTAAGATGATGAAGCCGAGTACTTGGTGACTCCCAGCGAAACCAAGGGATCCAGGCAGTAGGCAAGACTCAGGATTATTACAATACTTATCGGGAATGCCCGATGTCCGATTGTTTGGAGATCGCATAAAACCAAATCACTCTGTGAATGCCAGAAATTTCGAGGAATTTAATGGCTTAGCAAGACTCCTGATTTTTGTAATAACATCTACCGGGGATGTCTGTCTTGCATGAGTATTTGTAAATTATAGAAAACCATAACACTGTGAGAATGCTAGAAATTCCAAGAGATTCGAGCATTCAGCATGATTCCCGGGAATTGTACTAGTAACAATTACCAGGAATTTTCGTCTTGCCCAAGTGTTTGCAGATCGTAGAAGACCAAAACAATTGGAGAGTGCTAGAAATTCCAAAGAATTTAAGAGCTCGGTGAGACTCCCGAATTTTGTCAAACGATTATCGGGGTGAGGCCCCTCCTTGACTCCTTAAGAAATCGAGGAAGAATGGGAATAAAAATCAGTCCTAAATGCGAGCATTTAAGACTGGAATGCAAGTATAATTCAACAGAATACACACTTGAGGCTTCCAAAATGCAAAAACGCATATGGGACTGAGAATTGAAATCTGTCCTAAGGACAGAAGTCAGGGAGAAACTAGTCTCCAGATTTGACATAAGTTCTTTCCTCAACGATGTGAACATACTTCTGGTAGCACCCTAAGATCCCTCCAGGAATGTAGTCACCCGCTACTGAATCCTACGGAGAGCATTTTGCAGAATCCCTCCTATTCATTGCACCCCTCCCAGTGTAGCCATAGGAAGTAAAGGGAATAGGTGAGGAAGACTGGCGGCTCTCGCACACCTTCCTATCAGAATTAGCAGGAGAAGCAAGTCGCTGGCAGCCATCAACCTGCGGTGGTGGCCGTGACGTGAGTCTAGGAAAGTGTTATCGTCTGGAGAAACACTTTCCCAAAGAGGGTTATAAAATTCTTGCATGGCAAGAGAAACGTTTGCCGCCTCCGAGACTGGTCAGTTGCACAAATGTAGCTGCGGTCTGGGTGGAGTTGAGTGTGAACTTGACTGGAGGTGGCCGGTACTGCTCTGCGATGTGTCCAAGTCCTCGTCAAGGCTGAAACCTCTCAAGAAGACCAAATGGGGGACCCCCTACTGGTCTCATTGCACGCACAGTCCTGTGGGACAGTCACATCAACCCTGTGTACTGAGCAATGACCATGAGAGCGATCACCAGCAAGGCCTGAGTCACCTGAGCGACTCATTCCCTTCTTCCACCCCTTGCCTGAGTCATGAAGGTGAGCAGACTCAGCGTCATCGACTTTAGATGCACGAGAATCCATAGATTTACATGCACTCGGGTTATCTAGCAAACGAGCACCCGACACGGAACTAGTCTCAGAGATACAGCCTCTAGGACTAGCAGAAGGAGCACGAACCAAAGTTGCGCTTTTACAGCTCCCAACACTTTAGGCCAGCATAACAGTTCCTGTTCCCGAAGCAAAAGGTGAGCTAGCGGAAAACCCAATTGCCTCCTCAGTTCGAGGAGGCAGAGCCTTAGAGGTTGTCCCATGACGAGACTTCTTAGGGAGAGAGACTATCTTCTCCTTAGGCAGGGAGCCTGAGAAGTCGAATGGGAGGAGGTTGAAAAAAATATGATGATTACATAGAGGAAGATGACGATACTTGAAAAGTTCTCTTCCTCCTCGACTTCTTCATCTCCAGATTCTGCAAGACTTCTTATACAGGATGAGGCACATTTACCAGCAGAAGTAGAGTTAATAATCACAGGGCAGCCGTGAAGGCGTTATCCAGTGACGAAACTCCAGGATTACAGTGGCAAATAAATATGATTTTCAAGAGGGGAACAGTACACACTCGAGTACCAATATCACAGCATCCTATGAGTTACAGGTACAATTCCGAGGTTAGGATGTAGCCAATGCAAAGATATCCAACCAGCTATAATCAACAATCACCACTGTTAGCTTGTAAAGGAAAGGAAATATGAATAAAAAAAAAATATAAAGATACTCCTCTCGCAGCCAAGGGCACCGCCCTCTGAAGGCAGAGGAAATTTTCAAACACCAACACCACACCTTTAACTGTCTTCGGTCCACCACTTACAATGGTATAGGACGGAGATCAGTTATATGTCTATTCTTGCGACTGTGATACTCAAGCATTGTGGTTCTTTCCCTTTCTCGTTGAAGTGACATCAAGTAGATTTTGTTTTTCTTCAGAATTGGGGAGATGACTCAAATTTCCTGAGTTAACTTCTTAACAACTTTATTTCTCTGCTCCATCACTGGAGTATAGGAAAGGTTGGTCAGATGACCGCTCAGTTTGAGAATTTAGGTAGAACTAACTTTACAGAGGGTCGCATCGATAGCTTAACACTAGCTATCTCAGCGTTTACAAGAATAACAAGTACGTAGCCATATGGCTCGGAAGTCATGTGATTCCGCTACAGGTGAATAGGTCAACAGCTTCCCATGGAAGGTGTTGTGACCTGTTTACAAGAGATGATAATTGTTTATACAGACAAATGCAACCAGGCCACTGCAAGCATTGCATGGCATGGTCTAGTTTTACGTCCTGTTATGGCTATTGATCACCCTCCTAACTTGCCAATGACCCCTTGGGTCATGGGTTTATTTACAGATATGGAAAATATCTGTATTAAAATAATGTATTGCATTACACACCCACCCCCCTTTTCATCCAATAAGCTAGCGAAAGGACAAAAGAGGACAGGAAATACCAGCAGAAAAACAAAGTACAAACCTCCGAAGTTCCCCTCGGTAATTTCGAAAGCATAAGCGTAAGTTTCAAATAAATACACTGTCTCTCCCTGACGTTAAAAAGCGAAAAACACTGACCCTTAAAACATAAATTAGAAAGGCAGCCAGCAAGGCTATCACAAAAAGTGGGTTTCTATAATAATGATTAAAGTCATTTAATTATTAACATCAAACAACACATATACTCATTCAAATCAACAAAATAAAGATGGCTGAAAGCAAAAGTGGAGTGTTTACATGTGGGCAGGCAGGCCTATATGCCTACCAGATGGTAGTTACTGCCTAACCATCTTGTTCAAGAATTTAACGGCCTATTCCAGGCTATGCTGAAAGAAATTCCTAGTGTAAAGGATCAAGTGTTTGTATATCGGGTAGGAACAAATGATAAATAAAGTGATGGAGGAAACTTTAGCTGTCCGAAAAGGTGACATTTCTCTCTCTCTCTCTCTCTCTCTCCCCCTCATTAAAAATTTGTAGAACTACCATAGTTATGTTATAAATGACGTTATGTAGAATAGGACTGATAAATTTCTATACAATAACTTTATTCGCCATGGATAAAAGATCAGCAAGGTAATATACTTTTAAGTTTAAACTGTTAGTTGTAGCTGAAACTGAGAGAACAATGTTCAAGCTGCTAATGACTATCATCGTGCATCGGCAACAAGGATAAAACTTCCCTAAACTTTGATGTGCAATCAAACACAACTGTATGTAAAATCGATAGAAAATCACAACATTTAAAAGTAAATTGTATTTTTCCTACTATACAGACCTGAGGTCCTTTACATAAGGAATTACTTTCAGTGAAAGCTGGAATACGGTCGTTAAATTTTTGAGCAAGGTGGTTAGGCAGTAACTACCATCTGGAAGGTGAGTAGGCCCACCTGCCTGGATGTAAACACTCCACTTTGCTTCGGCCCAGGTTTCAGATTGAGGAGTGGCATAAGGTGGGCACTAACGTAAAGGACCTCAGGTTTATTTAGTTAAGAAAAATACAATTTACTTTAAAAAATTGTGATTTGTTCCTACATGATATAAGGAAGAGTCACTGATTGGTGGGAGAAGTGCGAGTGATCCTCTAGAACTGACTGGGGTTCAGCACACCTGGGCTATTCCTCCTGGTCGTAAGAGCGAGGAGGAGTGCCTGCCTCTGACAACTTGACTGGAGTATAGGAGCTGCATGTTCAACAGTCTGACTTCTGGACCTTTTCAAAATGAATAAGGAATTTTAACTCATCCAAAAAAGGGCTGGGAAGAATATTTAGTGGGAGGCATTAATGCAAAGTTCTGGGAAGGGTTTGCATTACTGCCAGTCTCCTTCCTCCCCTTGCTAGAAGGATGAGTGAAATGCTTCTTTGATTCTGATAAGAAAAATAGATAGGAAGCTCGATGTGCAAGCTTACTGCATCAATCGCCTGACCAGCAAGTGTAAGTTTGAGCCCTATCCTCAACCCGAAGGAAGAGAAGTTGAAGGACAAGGAGGTGAAGGTGGAGCATCCTTCTTACCTCTAGAACAGCATACCATAAGCAAGATGCAACTTGTCCTCTTGAAGAAGCCGGGTAAGCAAACACAACTTGTGAGCATCCACCTCCATTCCAAGGAAAATAGGCTCCAAGGACCTGTGGGCAGACCCGAAGGAAGAAAAATATAAATATGGTCGCATTGAGACCTCATCTATCTTTCAGTCCAACATATTCTTCGGAGTGATGAAACTTACCCAGCCACTGAACATATCCAAGTGCAGAGAAGTCTCTCACAATCTCGTAAGACTCGGAGAATGACGTTTCATTAGACACTGCATTGGCGGTCTGTAGAGCATAAAGGCATCGACACTCAATGAAGGTACAGCAACATACCAATAGGACAAAGTAATGACTGATCTGAATCAACCATTACAAAATCCATAGCGCAGGAGATCATGAAGGATTCATACTTGTCAACAGATGCCGACTGACTGTGCTGCCATGCATCTGAGATGTAGTCACAACATGACACCCGCCTTTTGAAGGGTGATGCTGAGAACAATCATGTAAATCGTTTATCTTGTTCGACAATGATGTTGAGAGACGAGATGATGATTCTTGTGAGGAATGTGCACATTAAATGAGAGTCAATTGCCTGTGATGGCAAGACAGAAGTTTCTCACCATAGAAAAAGTCCCGTCGATGATACAAACCAGTGAAGATAGCTCTAATCCCTGCTGTTTTACAGAGAACTGAAAAGTTATTCCGCTATTTCATTGCTGTTTGGCGAGAAAGTCGGCACTTGCAATAAACAGAAGACTGGGCTACAGACTTCTGTTATATATATCGTGGGGTAAACAGAAAGATGGTAACCAGTTTAGTGAGATGTCTCTGTCTGAAAATTCTTGCAACGGCAAATGTGGAGCATGAGACATGGGCCTTATGGGAGAATTCTGATCCAACCAGAGACCTCAGTCTGTGATTGCCTGGCAGACAGATTTGAAATGGAACAGCGACATCGATCTTGGCACCTGAAGAATAGCCATTCCTGGCTTTTACAGATAGGTCTGAGCCACCAACGCAGCTCGGTCCCTTCTCTCGCCCTGTGCCACTATCATGATGGAGAGAAGACTACCTATCACTGACTGCTGATATACGACCCCCCTTGGGGGTTGTACACTCGGAGAGACCTGTACACGAGTACCCGATGCAGCCCCGGTTCCATGAGCAGCGCCTTTGGAAACAGAGACAGGAGAACGAACCTGGGTTAGAAATCCTGGAGCTCCCAAGAAACTATATTTTGGGGATAGCATCAATGTTCCTGCTCCGAAAAGAGCAGGTGAGCCGAAGAGACAGCCAATTGCTTCCTACCCAAGGATGCAGACCCTTAGAAGTCTCGAGGTGAGATTTTTAAGGGGCAGAGAATTACCTTCCTCTTCTTAGGACGTGGAAGCCTTCGAAGAGGGAGGTTAGGAGGCGTCAGATGATGAAGATAAAAGATGATGACCCACGTGAAAACTCACTGCAACACGGGAAGAGAGGGTGGTATATCATGGCAAGGACACATTAATCAAGAGGTGTTTGGCTCAGCAGGCATGTCTGGTTGAGCCTAGTCGAGTGAGCTGAGCAGATCACCTTTACATAATCATGAGTGGTAATCGTCAATGAAGAACTATCACTTCTTCCCAATTAACTGTTCTCCTTCGAGGCCGAAGCTCTAAGAAGAAAAATAAATAGGGATTCTGTGTCGGCTGTCATACGTATGCCAGGTAATCGCAGCGCCATCTATTGTTTGGTTTGGTAGTTGTTTAGACAGGTGAGTTGGAGTTCATTTATTTTTCTTCCACTATCCTTGTTGGTTTTCCGTAAGTGACTTCAATCTTCGTCTCATTTATCTGTGATTGCTGCCTGCCACCTACCACTACATATGAAAGTATTTATATTCTACATAAATATAACTAAATGAATAGTGTTGGTATATGTTGTTTAAATTTTTGGTTATAGTGTGGCTGAATATAACTTACATTGTGAAGTGATTGTGAAGTGATTTTGTTTCGTGATATTTCAGTTCATCTATTGTTGATGGGTTAAAATGTTGACTTAACAATACATAGTTTGATTATATGTATTTTTCCAGGCTCCTACTTTTACCCATTAGGATGACTTGTTATCTGTGGTTACTTTGGCCTAGCCGCATAACTTTGGCTAAGTAACTATATATATACTTGTCAACCTCTTCATCGATGAATGTTTGAAGCTTGTGACCTCCTACCAACAGTGCTAACTATCGCTTCAGATATTCAATATGAAGTCATCATATTCATAAGTTATCTTCTCATAAGAACATGTAGATCTATTATAATGTATATATTTCATTTATTTCAAACTTACTTGCCTATGATTTAATTCTGAAATATATTTTTTTTTATATTTATTCTATTCATGTGTTAGTGTCCTTCCCTAAATTTAACTCTTGAGATAAATGTAACAGAGATCATATCCAGCAAATAGTTGAGAATTTGAAGAACCATTGACAACATATTTGGATACTAAGGTCCAATACACGAGAAAGGTACTTGACTATTCACCTAGAAGGTGTTGCATAAAGTTCCAAGTTGTGCATAACTTCAAACCAGACTGAAGAGCAATCTCATCTGTACTGGTAAAGGCTCTTCTCGCTATCCAAGCACTTGTGATAGTGAGCGCTAGAATTCATAAAAATTCAATGATTGGCGAGAAAACCCGACACATTTCTTGCCCTGGTACTCGGCAACATGATGAAGCTGAGCACTTGGCGGATGCCAGCAAAAAACCAAGAAACCCATAGAGGACTGCAAATTGAAAAATGTCCAAAATACAGAAAAAGCCAGGGAGACATAGTCTCCAGATTTGACATAAGATCCTTCCTCAACAACGTGGGTGTACATCAGGTAGGACCCTAAGATCCCTCCAGGAACGTAGTCCCCCGACGCTGAATCCTATGGAGAGCACTCTGCAAGATCCCTCCTTTTCACCTTGCCCATCCCAGTATTGCCATAGGAAGTAGAAGGAATAGGTGAGGAAAACTGGGTTCTCTCACTCACTTTGCAAGTAGAACTAGCAGGAGAAACGAGTCGTGGGCAGCTTTCAACCTGCGGTGATGGACACGATGCAAGTCTAGGAAATAGACCTGGAGAAACACTTTCCCGAGGAGGTTTACAAAACTTGCACGGGAGGAGAAATGTATGCCACTACCGAGACTGGCTGGTCATGCGAACATGGCTGTGGTCTGGGTGGGGTTCATCGTGCGCCTGACTGGAGAGGGTCGGTAACGTCCTCTGATGTGTCCAAGTCCTCGTCAAGGCTGAAACCTATCAAGAGGAACGAATGGGGGACCCTTACCTTTCTCATTGCGTGCACGGTCCCATGGGACCATTACATCAACCCTGGGTAATAAGCAATCACTGCAAAGCGATTACCGGCAAGGCATGAGTCACCTGAGATACTCACTTTTTTCTTCCACTCCATGCCTCAGTTATGACAGTGAGCGGGCTCATCGTCACCGACTCTGGATGCACGGAAATCCGTAGATTTACGCGCACTCAGGTACACTCGTGAACAAGTGCCTGACGTGGAACTTGTTATAGGGGCAGAACCTCTGGGACTACCAGCAGAAGTGCAAACCTAAGTTTGAGCTTCTACGGCACAAACGCTTTGGCCTGGGGACAGCGTGCCGTTCCTGTTCCCGAAGGAGCGGGCAAGCCAGCAGAAGACCCAACTGTCTCCTCAGTTCGAGGAGGCAGACCTTTAGAAGTTGTGTGACGAGACTTCTTAATGGGGGAGACTACCTTCTTCTTCTTCGGCAAGAAGCCTTAAAAGTCGAAGGGGTGGAGGTTGATGAAAAAAATATGATGATTCCGAAGAGGAAGATGACAACACTTGATGAGCTCTCTTCCTCCTTGACTTCTCCAGAGAGTGTATGCTACAGGATGAGGTATATTTACCGGCAGGAATAGAGATAATAAATCACAGGGCAGTGACGAAGGCTTTGTCCAGTGACGAAACTCCAGGGTAGCAGCAGCAAATGAATATGATTTTCAGCAGGAGAACAGTGCACACACTCCAGGACCAATATCACAGAGTCACAGGTACAATTCCAGGGTTAGAATAGTCATTACAAAGAGATATCCAACTATCTACTGCTGTAATCAACTATCACCACTGTTAGCCTGTAAAAGAAGGAAAATATGATTTTAAAAAATAAGGATACTTCTCTCGCATCCAAGAACACCGCCCTCTGAAACGAGAGGAGATCCCTTGAACACCAACACCACACGCCCCCTCCTGTAACTTCGGCCGACAACTAGCGAAAGGACGAATACCAGAAGAAACCTCCAGCATTCCCTTGGTGATTTCCAAAGTGTAAGTGTGAATTTTGGATGAATACATGTCTTATCCTAACGTTAAAGGGCGAAAATATGTAATAAGGGTGTCGGCATACCTTTGCCGCCGACACTTAACACAAAGCAGAAAGGCGGCTACCAAAAAGTGGGTTTGCATATTCATTATTAGAGTCAATTGATCACCAATATCAAACACAGCATATACAAATTCATTCAGAATAACAAATTAAAGATCCCGCCAGGAAAATTGTAATTATCGGCTAGTTAACAAGAGCTCACAAACATACGACTTCACTTTGCATCCGAAAGCAAAGTGGAGTGTTTACATCTGGGCAGACGGCCCTACCTACCTGCAGCCTATCAGATGGTAGTTATTGCCTAACGACCTTGTTCAAGAATTTAATGGCCTTATTCCAACCTACACTGAAAGTACTTCCTTATGTAAAGCACTGAGAGTTTGTATATCATGTAGGAACAAACTATTTTTAATCAAAACTACCTAGAATAAAAAAAACACATTTTACAGTTGTTTTCACGCTGATAAATGATAAGGAACGTAAAGCTCGTATCACTATAAAATCAAGTGAAAATAGTGAACGGAATTAATTTTTTTACACAATAAACATGCCCCAACGCAAAGGAAATAATTTAGTTCACAACGAGATGTACTCCAGTCATATTTTGACTTAAAAAAACACGCTATATAAAGAAAAATAACCTTATCCTATGCAAGTAAAGTATCTAGATCTTCACTTATGCTAACTAGAAGCAAGCAAAAATTTGCTCATGGCAAAATAAACTCATATTCGCCATAAGCTGATTTCCAAACCAACCAAGACAATGACCACTATCTTAGTATTTTATAATACAATAATATGAGATTACATACAATATTATTGTATTACAGTGAAGTAATATATAACTTTTTTTAAAGTTTCATGGAAAAGGTGCATATTCATTTCATTTGTATTTCATAATTATATGTAGCCACCACCAGCCTTACACCATTCAATTATGACAATGTTGGACTGAACCCGATTCTCGTTTCATGTTCAATTTCTTTTTATACTGAATTATCATACGTCAGAAGGCAATGAAAACCTTACGAATTAGCTGATGTTAATAATTATAGCAATTATGTATAGTAATTATAGTAATTATGTATAGTAGACTACTTTATACATATACAATATGCCATAGTGTATGCTAGGCTAACTCTTGTTAATGTTATTCAATTTCTGCATTGAACTTAGAGAATTAGCTGATTTAAATAAATGCTATACAGTATATGTATAGAGTATATTGTGTAGGTAGGCTAAGCTACCATATACATAAGGATGGTACTGATTACAGCAGTGTAGGCTAGGCTATATTCGAGATAAGATTTTTCTAACAAATGATGGGTTTTTTGGCACCTAACCCCATCGTAAGTAGGAGAATACCTGTAAAAAAGAAACAACAAAAACTGCTGAAAGACACAATTTCCACCAGTTATTTCATAGCATAAATCCTCTTTTACTCTTGTCTCTTGATCAATTGAAAAAATAACCTAGGACATAAGGATATAACCTAACCTAGGGTATATAGTGGTAGATCTAAGCCCTGATACCGCGAACTAGACTATGCCAGTTGACGTTTTTCTATACAGTTTTACCTCCTGAACAAGAATTTAAAGTAATATTTTTTCAGCCAGCTGTAATTAACCTGTAATTTACCTTTGAACTCTATCCTGCGGTAAGGGGGACCGATGGGAGTGCGAAGTTCTGGGTGGGGTAAAACACTTGGGAGAATAATGCCGTTCAACTCTATCCTACGGTAAGGGGGACTGATGGGAATACGGGGTTTTGGGTGGGGTGAAACACTTGGGGGAAGGTTTTGCCGTGTTATTTTGTTTTTTCCTCTTTTTTTTATGTCATTTGAAACACGAAATACAAGCTGAAATAAAGCGATAAATAAACTGATAATGGAGCAGTTACATAGCCAGAATCCACTTATTACTACTGCTATTACGACGCCGAACCCTACTACACATGCGCCAATCCTATTGCGCATGCGCCGTGATATAAGGCAGCTTTTATTTCAGACACAAACTTCCTAAGGAGATAAATGATGGGGGTGTTGTTGGGGGGGGGGGGGGGTTTAATGCATTTAACGAATAATGTTGCATAGTGATAGGAGGTTTTGGGGGGATTCATGCATTGTTACATATATTCCTTTTCCTCCTTTGTTTTGTAATCATGTAATATTATTTCAAGCTTTTATTTCAATTCCGTTTATCATAGTATTGTTTAATATGTGCACTGACTTGTTCTCACTTCATAATGTTGCCCTATTACGTTACAATTGAGAGCAGGCCCCTGACAGTCTCCTGAGGGGTGGGACTAGGAGGAGGTTTTAGGACGTTTCGAGACCTTTCCGTCAATGATGTGAAAATTGATGGTATTACATTTTTACATTTTAGACATTCCAAATTACACATGAATTTTTTCTCCCTTCTTTTTTCTATATTCATCTTTACATGCCTTTCTGATCCATAACAATTTCTTGGATAACATTTTACTTATTATATTTACTTTCATATTATATCATCTTTCTCAAGGGGGTTATGGGATGGGCCCCCTACCCCCAGTCTTGTTAATACATTCTACTCGGTTAGGTAAGAATCCTAACCTATATGTAGACTTCTAAGATTGCCTTCCTTAAGGGCGGAGCCCCCCGGTCAGGTAACACGTTCTACTAGGTTAGGTTAATATCGTAACCTATATGTTAGACTTCTAAGATTGCCTTCCCTAAGGGGGGCTCCGGCGACGGTCAGGTAACACGTTCTACTAGGTTAGGTTATGTTAAGTTACTCTCGCTTTAACTTTCTTTCTTGAGACATACCACCCTAACAAAGACGATGTAATCCATTTAATGACAACGCTTTCTATCATTTTAGGCAGAAACTGATGAGACGTCAGAAACAGATGTCTCTGGACAGTTTTGTTATTCTATAGGGACTCTCAAGCTGGTTCTAGTGCCAGTAAAAAACGAAGTGGGGAAGTAACCTCAGACAGTGCCACTTGAAAACATAGAGAAGTAACCCCAGAAGGTTCACGATACTCGAAGTCCTTCTGGAGGGGGATTCCCCTTCCAAACAGTAACCTCTCCTTCTTCCTCTTCCCTCTTCTCTGGCTTCAATATGCTAACAAGAGTCTTCCATTAAGGTGAGAGTTCATTATTCATTTATATTTATTACTCATTGTTTTCCGTAGGTAAAACTGTGTTTATTCCCTGTAAAATGTATTTCTTTAATATTTTGGAGGTCTGGAACACATTAATACTATTTACATTATTCCTTATAGGAATTATTGTTTTGGTGTTCGTACTCTTCGTATATCGTTGGAGGCTCCAGAACGGATTACAAAAACTGAGGTCCCCCTATCTAATAACAATAATAATAAGGGAGAACACCTTCTCTGAGGGCAGTAGCATTGTATGTTATAGCTGTTTCAACGGCATTTAATTTATATAAAATCTTCTCAGTTCTTCTTATTATGTTTTTCTCATCAGCATGTAGCTGGTATATCAGGATCCCTTGGGACATATAAAGATTTTAGTTGTCTTAGGTTTATTTTCTCTAAGTGTCGACAGCGCACAGGCATTCATCTAAGAGAGTACAAAAGTAAGTGAATTAAGATATGTAGTTTACAGGTATTCATAGCAGGCAGGGCACGTACAATCGGTGGGTAGGTCGGTAAGCAAGGATTTTAATTGGTCGTAGGTTGATGACAAAATTTGTCTCTGAGGCGTTGAGATCTCCTAGGTCCATCCGGGGGTGTTGGCGGGGGCTGGGTGCTGGTCTTATTGTCAGGGACCTCCCCATCCTCCCCTTGCTAGAGAAAGGGGCGGTTGCTTCTATATTCTAAAAGATAAACAGAATGGTGGCTCCCGTCCAAACTTTACCTGTATTGGTCGCCAGTTCAAGCTGAATCAACTCTCTGGCAGAGGGAAGAGAAGAAGGCTGAAGGGGCGGAGAAGAAAAGAAGCCAGTCACTCCCATATTCATTCTCCAGTCCACAATTGCGCATCTAAGGCGAAATGCAACCTTGTCCTGATAAAGTAGCCACCACAGGCCCCAAGAAGTAGTTACCACAGTCATTCCTTTGAGAGGTTAACTACCAGCTACAGAAACAGTTAGGCTTGCAGTTTGAATGAAGAGGTAGCTACCTAGTAAGGTAGTCAAGTTTTAAACTTCTCTCTCATAGCAGGATGTTTGTTGGTTTTATAATATTCTGTTTTTATTCAACCTTTTTAAACTGATTCACTTTATCAAAGAAAATAATCCTGCAATGTTATGTGAATGAAGTGGGTGCACTTTGACTGGGAAGTGGTACACTGGGACTAGATACTCTGTGAATTCAGACCACATTATGGCGCATTCATTAACTTTTGGCAGCGTATTCAGATATTATTTAAGTTTTAGTGTGCTCAAATGAAAGACTTTATTTATGCATAAACTATTTTTATTATTTATCAATATTTTTAAACTTTCTAAGTTGAAATAAAATAAAAAAAGAGGTTTAATCTAATCAGAATAATACGATTCTTTAGTCATTTACAAAACAAGTCCTGTCTTGACACTTCTGACTGGTTAACATAAAACAAATACACAGTCCACTGTGTTTAGTGAGCTAATACAAAGCATTAGGATTTACTAATGCTGTATCACATTGTTTTATAAAAAAAAAAAAAATTATTAATATGATTTAGGAGGAGAATGAAAACCCATTAAAATCTAAGGTATACTTTAATAACAATTAATAAACAGCTATTCAATCCACAAAACAGAATAAACACAAATTACGGACGAGTTACACAAAAGCAACGACCCATTGTACAGCATGTCTTCACAAACTACCCATCACCAATTATACTGTGGCTTACAGCACAAAACCCAAATTAATAAGCTTCACATCAATTAAACATTAGATTCATATAAACCGTAACATCAAAAAGTTAGTGACAACCACAGTTACACTGCACTGCCCTATACTTACTACTGCTGCTCTGTAGGCCTGGATGATCTCAGTCAGACCTAATCCACCTTCTCTGTGGGGGAGGTATATTCTGTCCATACACTGGTGTCTGCATGTGACTTTATGTAGGGTGAGAATCTTCCTGGTTTTAATATCCATCTTGTCTAACTCACCTTGTGGCCAGTCTACAATGACAAAACCATATGTCACCACTGGTATTGCCAGCTGGTTTATAGCAGTAATCTTGTTCTTTGGTGTTAATTTTGACTTACAGATCTTCTTTAACCGGCTGATGTATTCTTTCTTTATCTTTTCTCTCATTTTCTTGTGTTCTATACCAGTGTTTTCTTTTATCCCCAAATACTTCTATGCAGACTCTTCTGCCAGGTCTTCAACAAACATGCCTTCCTCTACCTCTACATCTTCTGATCTTACTTTCTTCCCTTTCTTTACTGTACTCTTGGCACACTAGTCCTACCCAAATTCCATGCAGATGTCATTTCAGAATTGGGGGACTTTCCTGACTAGTTCTTCCAGTTTTCCTTCTGAATCTGCACGCAGATCTTTTTTAGCCAGAAATTTGGGATCTTGTCTATTCCTGATGTCTTGAAATTACTATAGTATTCTTTTATTTTCTGTGTTACTCTTTCTATGGTGAGCCTTATTGGGGCATTTGCTGTTTCTGGCTGTTCTTCTGCCTAATGGTGTTAGTCCATGAATTCTCTTGGTGTTGTCTAGGGTCTTCAAACAGTGGCTTCCAAAATCTCTCTAGGTCGTCCTTGCTCAGTGGTGTTAGTACCTCCACCGTTTCTTTCGTCATGTTTCTATACATAAGCTTTGTATTTTCACCAAACTGCCTATTTATATTTTGCTTTTATCTTCTGTTCTTTGTTTCTTATTTGTGGAGTTGGGGCCTTTACTTTACCTTGGTTTGGTGTTCTGCCAGTTTTCTGCTCACTTGTTCATCCCATACTCTACTTTTTTTTATTTTCCTTATTATGCAGTGTGGATTCTCATATGACGTGTCAGATCTGATTTCTGGGAAAATACTTTCCCACATTCCTTGCAAATGTATGGCCTTTCTCCTGTATGGATTCTCATATGGATTGTAAGCTTTGCTTTCTGGGAAAATGATTTTCCACATTCCTTACATATAAATGGCTTTTCTCCAGAATGGCTTTTCATATGAACTGTAAGACTTGTTTTCTGGGAAAATGCTTTCCCACATTCCTTGCATAAATATGGCTTTTCTCCTGAATGGCTTCTCATATGAACAGTAAGAATTTGTTTATGGGAAAATGCTTTCCCACATTCTTTGCATATGAATGGCTTCTCTCCAGTATGGATTCTCAGATGAATTGTAAGATCTGATTTATGGGAAAATGCCTTCCCACATTCCTTGCACATGAAAGGTTTTTCTCCAGTATGGATTTTTCTATGACTTTTTAAGAAGTATCTTCATGGAAAATGCTTTCCCCACATTCCTTGACTGAAAGGCTTTTCCTCCTAATGGATTTTCATATGACTTTTAAAGGAATATCTTCTCATGGAAAATGCCTTTCCCACATTCCTTGCACATGAAAGGCTTTTCTCCAGTATGGATTTTCATATGACGTGTAAGAGAATGTTTAATGGAAAATGCTTTCCCACACTCCTTGCACACGAATGGCTTCTCTCCAGTATGGATTCTCATATGAACTGTGAGGTGTGCTTTCTTGGAAAATGTTTTCCCACACTCTTTGCACATGAATGGCTTTTCTCCAGTGTGGATTCTCATATGAACTATATGATGACATTTCTTGGAAAATGTTTTCCCACATTCTTTGCACATGAATGGCTTTCCTCCAGTATGGATTCTCATGTGAACTGTACGCTTTGGTTTCTGGGAAAATGCTTTTTCACATTCCTTGCTTAAAAATTCCTTCCATATAAATGGCTTTTCTCCTGAATGGCTTCTCATATGAAATGTAAGATTTGTTTTCTGGGAAAATGCTTTCCCACATTCTTTGCATATGAATGGCTTCTCTCTAGTATGGATTCTCAGATGAACTGTAAGATCTGATTTCTTGGAAAATGCTTTCATTCTTCTATGAATTCTCTCTAGTATGGATCCTCATATGAATTGTAAGATCGATTTATGAATGCTTCACTCTTGATATGATGGTTCTCTCGTATGGATTCTCATATGAATTGTAAGATCTGATTTATGGGAAAATGCTTTCCCACATTCCTTGATATGAATCTTCTCTAGTATCATTCTCAGAGAATTGTAAATCTATTTATGGGAATGCTTCATTCTGCATATGAATGCCTCTATGGATTCTCAGATGAATTGTAAGATCTGATTTATGGGAAAAGGCTTTCCCACATTCCTTGCAAATGAAAGGCTTTTCTCCAGTATGGATTTTCATATGACTTTTAAGAATATCTCTCATGGAAAATGACTTCCCACATTCCTTGCAAATGAAAGGCTTTTCTCCAGTATGGATTTTCATATGACGTGTAAGAGAATGTTTAATGGAAAATGCTTTCCTACACTCCTTGCACACGAATGGCTTCTCTCCGGTATGGATTCTCATATGAACTGTGAGATGTGCTTTCTTGGAAAATGTTTTCCCACATTCTTTGCACACGAATGGCTTTTCTCCAGTGTGGATTCTCATATGAACTATAAAATGCGATTTCTTGGAAAATGCTTTCCCACACTCCTTGCACACGAATGGCTTTCCTCCAGTATGGATTCTCATATGAACTGTAAGATCTGGTTTCCTGGAAAATACTTTCCCACATTCATTGCACACGAATGTTTTTACGATAAAATTAATTTTCTTGTAAAATGCTTTTTCACAGTCAGTGGATCTGAAAGGCTCCTCTCCATTGTCACTAATCCTTCTTTCTTGTTTTACTTCCTCTTTGCAAGTTTGTGGATGTTTTTCATTCACTATTGAAGTCATTTCATATGAATATTCATCTTCATTCATTAGAACTCACAGAATTCCTCTGGCTTTATTTTGATGTCCATCAATGGATCCAGAGGCCAAAAGTCACCATCACTGGTTTTACTAAAGGCAGCCACGTTATTGTTTTCTTGATTTATGGAAGGTAGTGATAATGGACCTTCAATTTCACTTTTCAAAGTAAATTCTAAAGAATGTTCTGGATTCATTTTAGCTTTTCGTCCCGTCCTGTTTTGTAATGATGCGTTATATTAACAATTCTTAACACAAAATTGTTTACAAATGATTAGCAAATAAATCTGTTATAAATTTGTAAAATATCTTGAAGGACTACAACTAGATTTCACTGCTGATGTATGAATCTAATATTGGGAACAGATTTTACTTGTTGTTGTAATTTTTAAAGTACACTTTAAGAGTTGCTACTGGTATTGTTCTATGTAGTACCATTCAACAACATGCATTCCCGAAATCTTGAGGCTAATCAAAACTGACGAAATAAGGAAGGCTCTTCTGAGGGAGAATCTGAAATCAAAGAATGCAACGCTAAGTTAGGAAACATAATGAGAAAACTGAAAAGGCAAAATAATAAATCAAATTTAATTCAGGTTCACATAAAGGTCTCAGGCCAATCAGCAAGATGAGCATTTTACAGTACTATCCAAACATTAATACAATCTAACCAAGCATCAAAACATTCCTGAGGCAGCAATGCAACAATAGATTAACAGTTAATATTGACGCCCACCCTCTTACATCTGTCAACATTCTTAGCTTAACATTACAGTATTACTTATGAACATATCCTAATTAACAAATCAAAGGCCAAGAATAGAAAAATGAAAACAAGAGACCAGAATAGAATTTTGTGGGGGTAACAGCATAGAAGAGTATACAGTCAATGCTTAATCATAATGTGATCCAGTTATACATATTATCCACAGATGCAGCAGACAATAAGAAGAAAGAATAGTAAGGGGGAATTGAGTAGCCAATTCGAGAGTTTTCAAATAGTTTCACTGATTGTTATTGTGGATACAATACATGAGTAGCTTGTAAGACCAGCAACACTGACGACAGTCTTGGAAGGTATGTGCTGCTTTATTTCCTCAAATATGTCATATTTGTTGTTTGTTCTTCGAGGGTGGTCAGGAATGTAAGTGTAGGGAGCAACAGACTCTGTCAAAAAAAAAGATTGGAATGTTTTTGGAAAAAACCTACAACGTGTCAAACCGGTTTGGTCAGGCGAATATTTTTGGTTTTGGGTGGGGACTGAAAATGCCGATGAAGTAAAGCATATCAAATCGAGGAGACGAGCGCAAAAGTGAGCAAAAGTTGACCCAGCTTGTAGCTACGTGACTCGAGCAGGGCAAGTGTCACAAAAGAATGCAAACAAATCCGAGAGAACAGTCGCGTGGAAGAGTTCGTATGCTCATCGGGGCACATGTAAAATGAAATATACTCTGATAGTGAATCAAAAAGCCGGGGCATTAGTCACAACCAGAGAGATTAACCATTTGTAAGTCAAGCCAGAGGGAAGGTGCACAGATGTCCATGAAAAGGTAAAGACTATTTAGTGTTGGAGTAAAGAAACGTTTTATTGAACACTGAAAATTTTTCAGGTACACTGTTTGATGACTATATTCAGTGGAAGACATTTGACTTTCTAATTAATTTTTTTTCTCCCATGTTTAATGGCATATCAAAGTTTACTGGAGTTTTATCCTTATTACCAATGCATGATAATAGTCATTAGCATCTTGAACATTGTTTTCTCAGATTCAGCTACAGCTTGCAGTTTAAATTTAATAGTACAGGCAGTCCCCGGGTTACGACGGGGGTTCCGTTCTTGAGACGCGTTGTTACTCGAAAATCAGAGTAAGCCGGAACATCATCAAAAATCCTAAGAAAATCTCACTTTTACTGCTTTGGGTGCATTGAAAACTATGTAAACTGCATTCTTATTGCATTTTTCATCAAAAAAACTTCAAATATTGATTATTCTGCATTTTTGGTGTCATATTTCTTGTGCCAGATGAGCATTGTAGACGTTGTAATCCTGGAACTTGTGTCGTAACCCTGGAAATGATTTCTGATGAATATAATTGAAAAGCGCCTTAACCTCGGAACGTCGTAAGCCGAACCCGTCATAACCCGGGGACTGCCTGTATATTACCTTGCCGATCTTTTATCCATAGCAAATAAAGATTTACATAGAAATATATCAGTCCTATTCTACATAACATCATTAATAAAACATAATTACAGTAATTGCTTACAATAGTGCGATGGTTGAATAACAAGCAAAACAGACGTTCTTATCTAATTTGGTTGTAGTTAGTAAAAAAAATGTTTCTTGTTCAGTTGTTCATGGCTGTACACATTTACACAAAAAAGTATTACGTTAAAACTACTTTTATATTGGATATGGAGGTAAAGAAGTTAGGCTAATGTAATTTTGTCTCTCTCACTGCCTGTACCAGTTGCGAGCAAAATTTAAAAATATTTTCAAAATATCGGATCGGTAGTAATTGCTAACTCCATCGTAAAACTGGATAATTGTAAGACAAATTATTGTAACTTGAACATTTTTTGTAGATTATAGACAGGGTACAGTACAGGCAGCTCACAGTTACCAGTTCCTGTGGGCCTGACACTAACCGAAAATCGTCGCTAACTGAAATTCAAAAGTCTACAGGCGCCACAATCCAACTTAGGGTCCCCTAAAGGAAGCCTTAGACAAGGTCACAGCCAGATATTTTGCACTAATATGTAATAACTCCTTGATAAAAATGTTTTCATTTGCCTAATCATTTACTATGGTCTTTACGCTTCACCTACTGCATGGTAGTTCTACATATCATTAGTGTCAGAATCGGTGAACTTACTGGTAAATCTTGGCCTAGAATGAGAGAGAGAGAGAGAGAGAGAGAGAGAGAGAGAGAGAGAGAGAGAGAGAGAGAGAGAGAGAGAGAGAGAGAGAGTCACCTTTTGCACACTGTTAACATTTCCTCCATTTCTTTGTTTATCATATCTTCTAGTTTAATATGGTAAAAAAGCAAAAGAGAATGATAAAAGTATTGTTAGTAACATTATAATCGTTGCTTGAACACTACAGCCATAAACACTGAATGATAACGGTTGTTCTGCTGCAACAATGGAACCGAATCTGATAAAATAGCTAGGTTTTTCTTGCATTTCAGCCATTGTACGATAATAAATAAATACCATAGTTATGTTACAAAGAACGTTAATTATGTAGACCAGGACTTAAATACTTTTGCATTACACCTTTATTTGCTATGGAGAAAATATTGGCGAGGAAATAGTATAGTAATGCTAAATTTCAGCTGCAGTCGTAGCTGAAACAGAAAAAAAATTTTCACATTGCTAATGACTATAAATTATTGTGGATCAACAACATGGATGAAACTTGACCGCAAATAATATTGGAGAAAAAAAGTATTTTGATAAAAAATACTGGCCATGAAAGAATACATTTTACTGTTGCTTTCACACCGATAAAAGATAAAAATGTAAATCTTGTATTATTATGAAATGAAATACGATGATAATAGCGAATGGAATCTGTTAATTATTTACACAAAAAACATGTTTCCTCACCATGTATTAACGAAAAATATAACTAAATACAGTTCACAACAAGATGTATTTAAGTCATATTTCACTTAAAAAAACACTTCATATAACAAAAAATAATAACCTTGTCCCATATAAACAGATTTTCTAGAGATTAATTTACCCTAAACAGATGTAAGAAAATCTCTCTGAAGCGAGTTCACCACAATGAAATAATCGTACCTCTACTCTCTGCCGATTTTTCCAAACCAAAACATTGATCGCTTTGTATTTTATAATACTATAGTAATATGAGACTACATATAGTATTATTGGATACAGTGAAGTAAAGAATAACTTTAAATGAGCCAAGGAAAAGATGCAAATTCATTATGTTTGTATTTCATGAGGGTCTCTCGGTGCTGAGGCCTAGCCACTGATAACCAATCAATGGCACCATCTATTAACAAATAATTACAAGACATATTTAAGTCATATTTCAACTTGAAAACACTTCATATAACAAAAAATAACCTTGTCCTATCTAAATAAAGTTTCTAAAGATTAATCTATGCTAAATAGAAGCTAGAATATCTTTCTACAGGCGAGGAAGGGCATATAAAGAGAAAGGGAGGAAACCTGTCACTTGCTCATACTTTCTCTTTGTAACGAAACACCTTAAGCGAGATGCTTCCTGTTCCTCCAGGGGAGCCAGGTGAGCTACACAACTTTTTGAGCAGCCACCACAGGACCAAAGGAAAAAGTGTCCAAGGACCCATGGGCAACACCCTAAAGGTAGAAGGATGTGAATGTGGTTTTTCATGAACACACTCCCCCCCTTGGTACCTGTGGAGCCAACAGGTTCTTCCAGAATGCAAGGGATGGACCAATGGCCCTCACCTCATGAGCTCCTACTCAGAAAGCACTCCTATCTACCTCGTCAGAAATAGAGTACGCTTGCTTGATTGACAAACAGAGTCAGAAAGAAATCGTGTTCTTGGTCGAGCCAGTACTAACAAAGAGTTGTCAACACTTAGCCTGGAGATGTCAACACCTATTAAGATAACACCACAGCACTTGAACTGGACACAGTAGCATATCGTCTTGATCACTACCGGCAATGTACTATAGGGAGGGGATCAAAAAGAATTTAAATATGGTGTCAGTGACCAACAGATTGTGAGTCTTCACTATGAATTCTGGGACAAACTCGAGCGTGACAGATCCTCATCCCACCAAGTGTTTAACATCAAAGGAAAGTTCGCCAACTCTCTTCGCCGATGCCAAGGCAAGCCAGAGCACAGTCTTGAAGGTCATATATCTGTCTGACGATTCTTGTAAAGGCTAGAGTGCACAAGTCAGGCTCTGTTAAATGAGAGTCACATCCCACTCAGGGGGCCTGAATTCCCTGGGAGGCCAAGACTGTTCAATGGTTCAAAACAGCATGGAGATCTCCCACAAGGAAGAGAGATCGACAGCCTTTAAGCAAAGGACTAGTCCAAGGGAAAGCATCTTTCTTCTATAAATGCCCCTGGGTCTGGCACAACAGAACAGAACACCAGGAGCTTTCTGTTGCACCAGGTTGCAAAGAGGTCTACAGCTGTTAAGCCCCAAAAGATAAAAAAATCTTTCTGCAAATTCTTGGGAGTAGGAACCACTCTGTCCTTATTTCCTGACCCTGGCAACTGAGCTTGTCTGCCACTATGTTCTGGTTCCCTGGGATTTACCCAGCTGACAGCTCTACTTAGTGTGCTACAGCACCACTTGTGAACCTGCACCACCAACAGGTGGAGCTGAAGGGAAACCAATTCCCCTACTTGTTGGCTAATGCCAATACTGTACAGTGGTATCATTGATATAAACAACATGAAATGCCCCATCACTGGATCCTGAATCTCTTGTAGAGCCAAAAATGCCACCTTGAGATCCAAAATATTGATGTGGAGGTGGTCTGGGGGAAAAAAAGTTTCCAGTTCCACACACCTGAAACCAGCAACTCTTCCAGGTGTGAGCCTATCATTCAGTCAATGCATCCAAAAAATAGAAGCATCAAGGGCATCTGGGGATGAATTCCTAATGGCACTAGTATTACAAGGTTGCTGTCACCTAACCACCAGGATAGTCCTTCTTTACTTCCTTTGAGAAAGGAACCGGGAGGAACAAGGAGTCCCTAATGGAAGACCAAAATTCCTCTGTTCTCCACTGAACACACTGAAGGTGAAGCTACTCATGAGGGACCAGCTTCTCCAAGGATGACAGGTTACCGAGAATGACTTGCGAGTGCCGAGCTGGTTTTTCCTATTGAGACAGGAATAACTGCATTGCCTCTCTAAACTTAGTGATATGCAGGTCTGAGGGGTAGACTCTTGCTGTTGCCATATCTATTAGCATGCCCAGACTAACAGATACTTTACCTTCTGTTTTGGAGTGAGATCAAACTTCTCATAATGGATCGCAACACCCGGACCTGACAAATC
Organism: Macrobrachium nipponense; assembly: GCF_015104395.2. Lineage (NCBI taxonomy): Eukaryota > Metazoa > Arthropoda > Malacostraca > Decapoda > Palaemonidae > Macrobrachium > Macrobrachium nipponense. The sequence goes on along the minus strand of NC_087214.1, from coordinate 1,786,859 downwards.
TCAAGAATACAGTCTTCATTCGTGCGCAACTATGACCAAGAGCTTGCCAGGCCTAACCAATCATCAAGATACCACAGAAGCTGTAGCTTGTCTGAAATGGCCTAGGGTGAGACAAGGATGAACAGTCAAGGTAAACACAAGGGGAGCAGTTCAGAGCCCGAAACAAAGTGCTCTGAACTGGAATACTGTAACCCTGAAGGTTAAGCGGAGGTACTTGCAGGAGGACTGATGGATGGGTATTTGAAAATACGAATCCTTGAGGTCTAGACCTAGAGAAAGAATACAATAAAATCCCAAGAGAAGTGATGTGGTGTTGAAGAAGAAAAAAGTCCCAGAAAAGCTGGTTATGCTGGTCGAGATGATATATCAAAGAACGTGTGTGAAGGCAAGTGAGTTGACACACCTAGCTGCAAAATTCTAGGAGAGGACTGACTATCGGATGCAAGAGTTTGCTTACGATGCTTCCAACGTCTAGGTGCTAGCACAGGGCGTTCAATAATAATACTGATTATGTAAAATAAGTAACTTTTCTTGAATCCAGTGACTACTGAGCACCACTCACTAGATGCCTTTCCAGCGGTAATTCAGGTGAAACCTATAAGCATATCACAATTGCGACCGAGTGGTTGGGGGAAACCCCCATCAGACTCCCTTCAGTCGAATCAGCTTAGTCGCGAGTCAAAAATTGACTGAGAATCAGATCAGCTGAGCACGAGTCGAACAAGCATGACTGCAAGGGGACGAGGCTTCATCGACAGAAGAACACCTCTTCAGAGGTGGAGAGACCAAAGAATCACGTCATCAATGCAATCTGAGGTGACAAACCACTGGAGTAGGATGAACTCTGAGCAATAAAAGATACGCCTTTCCAGCGATGTTCGGTCGAAACCTATAAACACCAGACCAGTCCGACCGAGGGGGGAGGGGGGAAAAAGAAGCCTTTTCGATGGCTGTCTGCCAATACCTGGGAAAAGCTACAGGTTTGACTCACTTTGACTACCAGAATGTCTTCTCCTTGGTGCGGAGGAGCAGGACAGTGACTTTAAGTCTAGAAGATCTGGGGGGCCAGATAGTCACCTCCTATAACACACATTCAGAAAGACGCCTTTCCAGTGACTGTCTATCGATACCTGGGACTGACAACAGGCTCGACTGAGGGACACTACCTGTAGGTCCCCCCACAACCTCCCTTGGGGACCTCCAGTATGTCTTCTCCCTGGTGTGGGGGAGCGGGACAGTGACCTCTGTCTAGGAGAATCGAGGGACAAGAAGCTACCTCCTCCACAGCACAACACTCACTGTTACATTTATTAATTCATGATAATCAATATAAAATGCTGGCAAAACACATGGGAAGAATGATGGAGCCTTCTCGGTTCTTTGTAAGTAATATTTTAAGGCTCTGACTGGGCATCTCCGCCTTTCTTCTTCGTTTGGTTCTAGAATATCCGTCAGATTCTTAGCCCTTAAATGCCGAAGTGGTATTTCAGAAATTGTCTCCCGTATGACGGCGGGGTTCGGGAGTGAGCGCCGAAGCGGAAAAAAGTTTTTTTTTTTTTAAATCACAGCACGCTTAGTTTTCAAGATTAAGAGTTCATTTTTGGCTCCTTTTTATGTAATTGCCTGAAGTTTAGTATGCAAGCATCAAAAATGAAAACAATATCATTATCATATATAAATATTGGAATATATGACAGTGAAAAAAAATTCATATATAATTGTATACAAATCGCGCTAAGAGCAAAACGGTTAAAGCCAACAAGTTAATTTTTTCCCGTTGTATTGTACACTAAATTGCGATCATTTTGGTATATGACACATTGTAAAACGATCACATCAACACAAAATATTATTACAAAATGATGCATGAATTCTTAACGCGCGGACGTAAAAAATGTTTTTTTTTTTTCAAAAATTCACCATAAATCGAAATATTGTGCTACAGATTTCCAATTTATTTAAAAATTAAGATAAATGATTGAATATTACTAGACTGTAAAAGTTTTAGCTTACAATTGCATTTTTTGACCATTTCGGTCGAGTCAAAGTTGACCGAATGTCAATTTTTTTTATTTATCGTGATTTATATGCAAATATTTCGAAAATGAGAACATCTACGACCATGAATAATTTTTTGTTGTATTCTACATGAAATTGCATACATTTTCATATACAAAACTCTATGTAACGGCTAATATGAAACGGAGCAAATATTATGACAATGTGACGTAAGCATTTCGGAGATTTGCAGCGGAGAATCCACGCGCGGAGGGAAGGAGAAAGCGTTTTTCAAAAATTCACCATAAATCAAAATATTGTGCTACAGACTTTGCTAAAGGAGACGCAAATGTATATCTAAGAGGTGTTTCTTTCCAAGAGGCGGCTACATGGGACGAGTTCAAAGTTAGGTTACGTGCCGTGTATGGCGGTGAAGAGGCGTTAGACGTAGTACTAGCTTTAAGAAATATCCTTAACCAAGCCTCTATGACTCAGCTTAATGTTGTCGAGCGGGTGCTAATCGCCGACCGGCTAAATGAATATCAAGTAAATTTAAGTAACTCCGGGTGGGTTACAAGTTCCAGAATCACCGTGAAAGATTTTATCCGTCTCATTTACCTCACAAGCATTACAGCCATGTTGCCTGAAGCTTTAGTGCGGTGTTTTGACAAAAAGCTGCAGCCAACAGTACGGAATTAGATGTGTATAAACAAATAAAAAAACACATGTCTAAATGTACTGACCTGATCCCTCGCTTACTCAAGTTTTTGCAAAAAATGAGAATAAAACCACAAGTAAACGTGGTCCATAATAATAATAATCAAGCTGCAGGGATGTAAATGACCAGGTCACATGATTTCAAGACTGTCGGACACATTTTTGTTCAATACATAGTAGTTCCACTCATTCATAATCGTTGCTTCTCGCGGAATCAACAGCAGAATCCTAAAAACACGCAAACAGTTGCCAATGAAACAGAAAGAAGGGTCCTCAGTACTATAAAAAAGAAACAAGCAAACAGTAATGCTGCTCCAACAGCAGAAACAAACAAATCGTGCTTCAGGTACCTCTGTTCCTGGGCCGTCTAGCCAGAACTTGCAAGGTCAAGCGAATTTTCAAGGAGTGCAAAAGCAAATACCACGTAGTTTAGCTCCAGGGGGGGAGAGGGACGATGTTGGGTCATTCATATCAACATCTTTTGTATCAAATAATCAGTTTAATCATTTATCAGATCATTGTGAGGCAATCGATTTTCCTATGAAACACACGGCCGAATCCAAAAAATCTGTGCAGGTTCCCGTTAGACTTTGCAACAAATTCATGCAATTATAAGTCAAGATGAGTTAACCAACCAAACCTTACATGCAGTAAATTTGGAACATAAGTCATTTACTTTGTTCTTTGATTCCTGGTAGTCCACGTAATATCATGGATTTTGAGGACTCATCATTTACTCTTTTCAAACTTCCCTACGAGAAGTCCCGAGTAAGACTCTCGGGATAGGAAATAATGAATTAATGTGATAGGAGTAACTCATGTCAGTACAAGGTCGGTAAGCGCACGTTTGCCGATACCTTTATCGTTGTACAAAACATTAATATGTATCCCGCAGTAATTATCGGATACCCGTCTATGGGCACTCAAAAATATTACCTTAGCCCCTGCAAAACACGGCGTGTATATCAAAGGAAAATTCTATAAGTCTTCTAATACCCTAAAATCAGTTTTTAGAATAAGGAGGAAACAGAAAACAGAGTAGTAACATATATCGAAGAACCAATCACTTGTCTCATGACGCAAGAAATCATTCATGCGACCCAACAGAATTCTCGCTCACCCGTAATATCAGCTTGCACGCAAACTCTCGAGCCGAACGTAACTTCGAACATATTAGTGTGTGTAAAGAAAACCTTGCCGGGATCTGAAATGTTAATCCTTTCCGACACTCTGAAAACACACGGAATATCCGTCACACAAGCCATTTATACAGTCGGCTCACAACAACAATGTAACATCGAAGTCTGTAATCATTTGAATACCACTTTAGTAATCCACAAAAATCAACATATCTTGGATGTGGAAGTTTATAAACATCACATTCTTACCGTAGCTGAGATCAATCACGCTCAATCAGTTGCGGATGAATCCCTTTTGCAATCTATAAAAAATAAAATCAATAAAGACATTCAAGAAGAAGAAATTCAGCAGAAATTTTTGAATCTTTTAACTGAATATCATGATGTTTTTTCCACTACGGATGGAACCTTAGGAAAAACGGATGTCATCGAGCATCAAATAAAGTTAAAATACAAACAGAAAGTTATCTATGTACCTTCATACAGACTTCCTATGAAATTCCAGAATGAGATAAATGAGGAAGTAGGTAAAATGCTAAAAGAAGGAGTCATTAGGAAATCAAACAGCCCTTATAATTTTCCGTTAATAGTAGTACCGAAAAAAGATCGAACTTGGCGGATATGCGTCGATTTTCGTCGCTTAAATGAGGAAACAATCCCTGACAGATTCCCAGTGCCATGTACTGAGGATATTTTATCTTTACTAGGTCAGAACAAATATTTTACCTGTTTGGACTTACTAAAAGGCTTCCATCAGATTCCGTTGGAAGAATAGAGTATCCCATACACTGCCTTCAGCACAGCCAGGGGACATTATGAATTTTTGCGTATGCCTTTTGGTTTACGTTGTGCTCCCATAACTTTTACTAGAATGATAAACATTGTGTTTGGAGACCTGTTAGGAGATATCCTACATGCCTATATGGACGACCTAGTAATCTTTTCTAATACCTTAGAAGAACAGCGTAAATTAGAGTTAGTGCTACAAAGACTAAGGCAGCATAACCTAAGGGTAAAGATAAGTAAGTGTGAATTTTTTAAAACAGAAACTAGTCATTAGTTTAGGTTTCACGGTGTCTAGTCAAGGTCTTAAAGTAGTCCATGATAAGGTATCGTTTTTAGCTATCCGTAACTTTCCGATACCTACTAACGTTCAAGGGAATACAGCAATTTTCTAGGATGGTAGTGGCTATTATGCGCCGCTTTATACGCAACTACTCAATCATAGCCGCTCCCCTAACCGGTCTTATAAAGAAGGGCGTAGATTTCATATGGTCTGAAAAAACATCAACAGGCGTTCCGATACATTGAAAGATGAACTGTGTAGTTCTCCTATCTTGAAATTTCCTGACTTCGGTAAGGAATTCTTTTCTTATTGCAACAAATGCCTCAGACCTAGGAGTAGGTGGTGTATTGCTTCAACAATATGATAAACAGTTTTTCCCTATAGCTTTTTATTCATGTAAACTGAGACCTTCCGAAAGTAAATATGCAGTAATAGACAAGGAAGGGCTCGCTATTGTTAATTCACTAGTGGCATTTTAAGTTCATAATATACGGTTATCCCGTCAAGGTTCTCATGATCATAAGCCCCTCAACCGACTTCTTTAAAGGCTTTAGTCACAGCCCTAAGCACTCGGTGGCATATGATCATCCAGACTTTGGCGCGAGGATCAGGTATTTACCTGGAAAGCAAATATCATTGCTGCGACGCATTATCACGCAACCCCTCGTCATCTTGTACAGAGCCATTAGCTGAATTAATAGATATCTCAACCTCCACGCCCATTGTCTAAACTATATCTGAACAGGAAGATCTGGGTTGGAGTGCTGAACTATTACAGACGGAACAAAGAAAAGATCAGCAAATAGAAAAAATCTAAATGCGTTAAACGGAAATCCGAAGAAAAAAGAATATATAAGTATAAGCAGCAGAATTATATAATCAAAGACAATATCCTGTGTAGATCCGTGACGAGGAAAAAACTCGCAACACACCACAGTTGAATAACAAACAGGTGGTGGTACCTATTTCACTCATACACACTGTCTTAAAATGGTTGCATGAAAATCCACTGCATGGACACCCGAGTTTTTCCACCATGTCACAGAAAGCCAAATCCTTATTTTATTGGCATACGATGCTTACAGATATAAAAAAGCACATAGCTAATTGTCGCACTTGTCAAGAATACAAAGGGCACACGAAGACAGCTGTCAGCCTAGGGGCTTATCCCGTGCAACCTTTGAAAGAGTACACTTAGATTTATTAACAGGGTTTTACGAGTCAGACAGAGGAAATAAGCACCTCCTAGTAATCATAGATGCCTTGACTCGATATACAGAACTGATAGCGCTTAAAAACAAAAAAACCGCAGTCGAGTGCGCTAGGAAGTTTTACGAGTGCTACATTTGTAAACATGGAATTCCAAAACACAATCATATCAGACTCGGGCGGGGAGTTCAATAATCATTTCCTTAACTCTTTGTGTGAATTCCTTGCATAAAGAAAATCAATACCATGATCTATCACCAGAGTCTAATGGGCTAGTGGAAAGGGCAATCGTAAGGTTTTAAAACATTTTAAGGGTCACCTTAGGGGGGACAGACCCCCAACTGGGACATTGCCATACCTGCGGTACTAAGCACACTTAATCACTCTATCATGTGTCTATTAAAATGACACCGCACGAGGCACTGTACGGTATCCCAGCTAGAACACCTTCCATGTATTAACGCCTACAACCAATTTATCAAATCCTCTAAAGGATGTTATGGATGCAAGCATAAGTCGATATAATATTACTTTGTAAGAATTTAGAAGAAGCACAAATTATAATGAAAAAGAAATCATGATAAAAGACTAAGCCAACTAGAACATATGCCGTGGGCGATAAGGTATACATACAAGTATACGTACATAAGGGTTTAAATTATAAACTGACACCTAAGTTTGAAGGCCCGTTTAACATTTTAGAAACATTAACAGCCAATAGATTTAGGGTTCAAAACGTAACCCAACCCACTGATATGAGAATCGTTCCATTGGCACTATCAGAAACTAAAGAGGGTAGATGGAGTGAGGGAAAAATGGTTGTATTTATGAAAACTTGTATAATAATTTATATATATATATAAAAATCTATCTATATGTACAACATTCTTTAACAGAGTTATTACATATATTTTACTCATTACAGGTTTCCAAAATGAATCTGTTATTGTTAGGAGTGATATTGTTCGTTAAGACATCTTTGTCGTGTGGGAAGAGCACTAAAACGAAAGAATTAGAGTTTAATCATGGCACTATTATAGAAAGAACAGAAGACGTTTTCATTACAGCAAGTAATATAGTCATAGAAGTAGACATGCAGTCGATATTTTTGCCTGAGGATGACACCCTTAACCTAAAGAATGACCTGTTGAGGTTTGCTGTTTCGTTAAGGGAAATGCACCAACGTTATTTTCATGCTAACTGCAGAGATTTCGCTAGCTCAAACCCTAAGCGTCGCGGAAATGTTATCATATGACTTGCAGAATAAAACCACTGAGGCAGAAGAACTTGCTCGAGACCTGCTGATGTGGTCTGTGCGGCACAATATTCTCGAACGTCGCAACCCACTTATATTTGCTGGATTAAACATCTTGGGATCTTTTGCCAGTTTAGGCTTAGGAATTTCAAATCGCCTTAAGATAAATAATCAAAATAAGAGAATTGAGTTTTTGCAACATAAAACCGAATTAGCTTTGTCCGAACTGCGTAGCCAGTTATCCTCAATCAATCAAATAATGAGTTTGGTGAACGAACATTCTAGTAATATCGATCAGATTATGGAAGTACAACACTTGCTGGCTACCTTAGCTTATTATAGTTCGAAAATAGATCATATCCGTACCAAATATCACATTTTTATTGAGGAAATCAAAGGACTATGTAGAAGCTATTACGTTAGCAACAAAGGGTGTGTTCATCTCCACACCTTATGCCTATTAAGGATCTGACTTAACTTTGGAGAACGGACGGGAGAAACTAGGTTATATTCCTTTATAGACGCCCATAAAATAGAGTTTTATTATAGCTTAATATCGGTAAGCGTTGAAAATACAGGATTATGATCACTATCCCTTGATTCTTCCGATGCCTGGCAATCATACAAAATAGCACCGTTCCCAACTTTCATGACGAATAACTCAAGTCCAGTAATATCCAATTTGACGGGACATGTATTGATTTCCCCTGATAAGAAATCATATACAGTCATTAAGGACTTAGATAAATTCACTCACTGTTCAGAAGCCATGAATAATACAGTTTGTACAGCTGACTCTTTTGAATTCCATCCTATATCAATGGATTCATGTGAGTTAGGCATGGTGCTAAACGGTTCTCTCTCCCATACACGCGAAGGTTGTCTGAAGAAACTTTATCCCTTTGACAGTAATAAGTTCAATTACAGAATGAACAACGGCTCCTGGATCCGATACGACAAGGAAGGTTTTCGAAGGTCATGTCCGGACGGGACCACAACCCATTCCCAAGTCTTTGTCGCAGCTGATGGTTGTACAGGGACATCTACAAACTACACAGTCAGAGGGGTCAACACTATAATACGTGAGAGGTCTTACTTCACGAACTACACGTGGGCGACTACAATTATCCCATCACAACCTCTCCCATACAACGCACGGGTGGCTCATCGTTTGACACAACTGGCTGAGACGGACCACACGTCGCTGACTAATGCAGGAGGAGAAAATCTTCATTACTACGTGCTGCTAGCCGTGTTTTGCGTTACGGCAATGATTATTATCGCCGTTAACATCTTTGCTTGGCGTAGGTTGTGGCGAACACAGAAGGATCTTCAAGGGAACGTTTTGCCGCGTCCAGACGACACTCCTGTTGCATTAAAAGCGTATACGTCAGGGCCATCTGAACTGGCCATTTCACCTGGTCCTAGGAAAACTGTCTGGAATTGTGTAGTGTGTGAAAAGCGGTCTGTATGCTGGCAATATGTAGGACAAGAGAGACTCCAAGCCTTTGCATTTTGAACAGTTAAAAGTATCTTTCGGGCACCTAATAAAATATTGTAGCCCAATATATATATTAATATACATAAAAGTATCTTTCGGGCACCTAATAAAATATTGAAGCCCTATATATTAAACTATTGGTGCGTGTACGTACCAGGAATCTATATCTGTGCACAATTATACAATTATATATACAATTATACAATTATATATCTTTACAAAGAGTGTCAAGTACTCTTTAACAATTATCCATGATCATGCTATGTATATCTACTGAGTAACCGCTACTCTTAATCGGGTTACCTATTACTATAATCTTCATGTATACATGTTAACCTTTTAATTTTTTTTCTGGTACCTAATAATCATTATTATCAAACATGGATCTATATTTTCCATGCATTTTTCTTTATTCATGAATATGTCCAAAAAGGGTATGTAACAAAACCTTTTATGCACTTAATCACTTGCTTATGATTATGTCTAAATAGATGTTACGGGCACACTCCTAAGAAACCATGTTTAAAGTAACTTTTGTTATTCAAGGCTTGAATGGTAGCTGTCCGAGCCTAATGTAATAAATACATTCTTTGTAACAGATAATTACATATCTGTAAATAGAACCCATGACCTGAGGGGTCATCGGTGAATAAGGAGCATCCTACGTGACAATCTCAAATCTAGATCACGCTGTGCAATGCTTGCAGTAGCCTGGTTTGCATTTGGACATCTCATCGTTTCTGTTTACAAACAGCCAACAACACCTTCCATAGGAAGTGGTTGACATGTTAACCTGCACCGGAAACTTATGACTTCCGAGCCGGCGGACTACTTATTCTTTTTTATGTATAAATCGCTGAGATAGCTAGTGTTTCGCTATCGACACGATGCTCTATATTGTTAGTTCTATTCCAGTTATCAAACGGAGTGGTCTTCTGACCAAACCATCTTCTCTAGTGATGGAGTTGAGAAATTTAGCTGTTTTAAGATATCAACTTCCTCCGTTTGAATTATCTCCCTTATTCTAAGAAGAATCAACTTTACTAGATATAACGTAGGCGAGAAGAGAAGTAGAACCAGCAATGCTTACAAACAACAGTCGTAAGAAAAGACACTCAATCTTTCGCCAAAGCGGAAGATAATAGATATGATTGTGGAATTTTGTTTTGAAAACGAACTGATTCAATATGCTTAAATTTAAAACTGGTCTCCAGCCCCCCGATGTTTTGGGGACTACGAAGAGTCTACTGTAAAACCCTTCCAAGTCTTGGTCTTCCACTACTTCTACTGCTCTCTTGTGAAGCAGTAACTTTACTCTTGAGAGGGAGCTGCAAAATTTTCTGAGTTCTCAGAGTATGCCAGTAATGTTATCCCTCTTACGCCGTAGGGGTATAATAAAAATCGTCTCCCGCATGCCGAGGCGGTCTCGGAGCGCCGAAGCGGAAAAAATATTTTTTTCAAAAAATCACACCGCGCTTAGTTTTCAAGATTAAGAGTTCATTTTTGGCACCTTTTTTTGTCATTGCCTGAAGTTTAGTATGCAACCATCAGAAATGTAAAAAAATATCATTATCATATATAAATAATGCGATATACGATAGCGCGAAAACAAAATTTCATATATAATTGTATTCAAATCGCGCTGTGAGCAAAACGGTTAAAGCAAAAGAATTAATTGTTTTTCGTTGTATTGTACACTAAATTGCGATAATTTTTATATATAACACATTGTAAAACGATTAAAGCAACACAGAGAAAATATTATCACAAAATGATGCATGAATTCGTAATGCGCGGACGTAAAAAAATGTTTTTTTTTTAAATTCACCATAAATCTAAATATAGTTCTAGAGACTTCCAATTTGTTTCAAAATGAAGATAAATGATTGGATATTACTATACTGTAAGAGTTTTAGCTTACAATTGCAGTTTTCAACCATTTCGGACAAGTTAAATTTGACTGTATGTTGAATTTTTTTTTATATGCAAATATTGCAAAAATGAAAAAAGCTACAATCTTCAATTATTTTTAGTTGTATTCTACATGCAATTGCGCAGATTTTCACATATAAAACTCTATGAAACGCCTAATATGAAACGGAGCAAATATAACAATAATGCGACATACGCATATCGGAGATTTGCGGCGGATAATCCGCGCCCGGAGGGATGGAAAGTTTTTTTATAAATTCACCATAAACCTAAATATTGTGCTAGAGACTTCAAATTTGTTTCAAAATGAAGATAAATGACTGAATATTACTAGACTGTAAGATTTTTAGCTTACAATTGCGTTTTTCGACTATTTCGGTAGAGTCAAAGTTGACCAAACGTGTTTTTTTCTATTTATCGTGATTTATATGCAAATATTTTGAAAATGAGAAAAGCTACAACCTTCAATTATTTATTGTTGTATTTTACATGAAATTGCGCAGATTTTCATATATAAAACTTTATGTAACGGCTAATTTAAAATAGTGCAAACATTACGACAATCATACGAAAAAATTTCTGATTTTCTTCGGAAGTTACTGCGCGGACATAAGGAAAATGTTTTTTTTTCATAAATTCACCATAAATCAAAATATTGTGCTGGAGACTTCCAATTTGTTGCAAAATGAAGGTAAATGATTGAATATTACTAGAATATAAGAGTTTTAGCTTAAAATTTGCGTTTTTTTACCATTTCCGTAGAGTCAAAGTTGACCGAAGGTTGAAATTTTGGCACTTATTCATTATTTATATGAAAATATTTCAAAACTGATAAAAACTACAACCATGGGTTGTTTTTAGTTGTATTGTGCATAAAATTGCGCACATTTCCATATATAAAACTTTAAGTAACGGCCAATTTAAAATGGTGCAAACATTACGACAATCGCATGAAAAAATTTATCGGAAGAGTTACCGCGCGGACGTAGGGAAAGTTTTTTTCATAAAATCACCATAAATCGAAATATTGTGCTAGAGACGTCCAATTTGTTGCAAAATGAAGGCAAATGATTGATTATTATTAGAATGTAAGAGTTTTAGCTTACAATTGCATTTTTCTACCATTTCGGTAGAGTCAACGTTGACCGAAGGTTGAAATGTTGGCACTTATCGTTATTTATATGAAAATATTTCACAACTGATAAAAGCTACAATCATGAGTACTTTTGAGTTGTATTCTCCATGAAATTGCGCACATTTTCATATATAATACTCCATGTAATGGCTAATTTAAAATGGTGCAAAAATTATGTCAAAGTGACAAAATAATTTCTGATATGTGTCACTGATACTTTTTAGTGCGATAAGAAAGAAATTCACGCTTGCGCGCCTGCGTAACGACTGTAAACAAAACAACGCCTTGATCTGTGAGCTCCCAGCATCCCCAAAAGGCGCATGATTCAAAAGTTTTCGGCGGGTAGGCCTATAAGTATTTTTCCGCGAATTTAAAAAAAAACTTTTTTTATGTCAACGTTTAATACGTCCAATCGGCACCCGGGAGACAATTTATGTAGACGTTTAATACGTCCAATCGGCGTAAGAGGGTTATTGGCGAACTGACTAAAAGGTGGGCCTTCTTTGAAGGGAATGATATACCCCGGCTGTAACATCTTGACTACCCAAGGTTCTGCTCCTCTTAAACTCCATTCCCTCCAAAAAAAGGCCCAACCTGGCTCCTAAGGGTGTGCGAAAGACATACTCCTCACTTCTGATTTGTTGTCTCGTAGATCATTTTCTTAATAGACCTGGTTGGAGGTCATAGGTTAGTAAGGGGTCTTTGTTGGCCTCTTTGTTTTGCTCCACGAAATTCTGGGTTCTGGAGAGGAGAAAAAGACCTATTGGTGTTGATCTGTCGTTCCCTCGTCCGTTTCAACGATTGTGCCAAAATTTTGTCTTCTGCAGAGAAGACAAAATTTCAATGACTTGTTCTTCCCGAAAAAGGTGTTTCTTATCGAATGGGGCAAAAAGCAACGCTGACTTCTTTGTCTTGGTTACCCCTTCAGTAGTAAAGGAGCACCACAGATCCCTCTTCTTCGATATGCAAAAAGAGACGAGAGATGTCAATTCCGCTGAGCCGTCTCTAGCAGCCTTGTCTGCGCAAGACAATACACCTAGTAAATCGGTTGTGACATCTGTCATCATTGGATCAACCTCCACCTTCCTGGCTAATGCACCGATCGTCCAGTCTAAGAAGCTAGACACCTCTAGTACTTTGAAAATGCTTTTAGAAAGGTGATCCACTTCCACTGACTTGAGCATAACCTTGGCTGAAGAAAAGACCGACTGTCTAGCACAGTCGATGAGGCCTGAGAAATCTCCCTGGGAAGAGGCAGAAGTTCCCAAGGAAGGAGATTCTCCTGTGTCATAATAACGGTGACTTCGTAATCAGATTTGCAGGAGGTGTGGCGAAAGATGCTTTACCCATTTCTCTCTTTAACAGTAACCAGGTGTTCACATCTTTTAAGGCTTTCTTCGTAGATGAAGAGAGAACCAACTTGGGTAGTGACAAATTGTCTGAAGCAGGTTTCCTCATAAGGAAAGTTGAAGCCGGCACTGCTGGGGTTGCAGGCAAGAAATATTCCGGGAAGTGGTCCAGAAGTACTTCAACAAAGTCGACTAAGAGGATGAAGGGTTTGAGTCCTGTTCCTCTTCTTCCTCGTCTGAAGAGATAGGCGATAACCCCGTTTCTTCTGCTTGCAAAGGTGTAGGAGCTTTCTGCAACAACAACATGATATCATCCAATTGTTGTTTCAGGGAAGCGAGCGATGGATCCAAAGTTGAAGAATACGGCTGCAAGCTGGGTGCAGCCACTCTAGACTTGGCTGACATGGGAGGTGGGTGCTTCTTCGCTGGTGTCGAACGTTCAGCCGAACGCGATCATCGCATCGTAACTGGAGAATCACAACCAGCAGTCCTAAGTACATCCAGGATAGGTTTGGATCTAGGGGCCGACAAAACTCTCTCCGAAGTATCCTTCTTACACCTGGCCAAAACAAACTGTCGCTCTATACCTGAGAAGGTTTCAGGACTTTCCCAAGCCGACAAGGATCAGGCGGCGATACTGCGAAGCTACATGTAGGTCGAGGACTCAGTATGTCTTCTTTCTTCTTCTTAGACGGAGGAGGAGACTTATTTATATCTTTCGACTGTCTCTTGAGGGGGCGGTGACATGTCTTGGAATCACCCACAAAAACTCTTGCTGGTAGTCGAGCTGTCCAAATCCGACGACAGATCATGTACACCGAATGAGATGCCTTTCCAGCGGCACTGTCGACACCTGGGAATCGCCAGCAGGTTCAACTGAGGGGGCAAACCCCACCGGCATCCCTTTGACATCCGGTTATGTCTTCTCCCTGGTGCTGGGGAGTGGGACAGTGACCTTCGTCTAGGAGCACTGCCGGGCCAGACGGCCACCTCTACACAATCACTATGCACTTCACAACACTTTGATTGCCTTTTTCCATCAAGGCCTTAACAGAATTACTAAGTTCCATCACTGCACTTGCTAAAAATTCGAACTTCTTATCGAATTTTGATTCGAGGCTAGACATGGTGCTGGGATCAAGAGCAAGCGAACCTGGAATAAGAGTTAGTGACACAGGAGAAAGAGGAGAAATGATTGGAGAATCAACAGGAATTACAGGAGAAACAATTATGCTATCTTCTACCAATTCAGTAGCCTGGACATTCTCTACACTCGATCTATTCTCTACCCTACGAACATATGTTTTATAAAGCATAATCATGTGTTCAGCTTTTCTTGTTTTGAAGTGCCGTAACAACATTCCAATTTTTGCTTTACATTTTGCCAATAGAATTGCTATTTGATCATTGCATAACATGTTCCTATTCATCACACCAAGGTCTTTAACTGCTTCCTTATTTGTGATTGTCTCATTATTAGGTCCCCTATATGCATATAGCTTTCCTTCTCTGTCTCCATAGTTTATTGATTCAAATTTATCAGAGTTAAATACCATCCTATTTACCTCTGCCCAATCATATACTTTGTCAAGGTCTCTTTGTAGTGCGTTCCTATCTTCATCACAAGTTATTTCTCTACTTATTCTTGTGTCATCGGCGAAACTACTCACTACCGAGTCCTTAACATTACTGTCTATGTCTGCTATCATAATAACAAACAGTAATGCAGCTAACACCGTACCTTGTGGCACACCGGAAATGACCTTAGCTTCATCCGATTTCTCATCGTTTGCAATAACTATCTGTTTTCTGTTGTGTAAAAATTCTTTTAACCATCTTCCTACTTTATCCACTATATTATGTTTTCTAATTTTTCTTCACTATATTATGGTCTACCTTGTCAAAAGCTTTTGCAAAGTCTAGATAAACCACATCTGTTTAATTTCCGCTTTTCATATTTTTGTATATGTTCTCACGGTGGACTAACAGTTGGATTTGTGTACTTTTTCCGGGTACAAAACCATGTTGTCCTATATTAAACAGATTATTTTTTATTAAATAATTCATAATATTTTTCTTCATTACCCTTTCATACACTTTCATAATATGTGATGTTAGACTCACAGGCCTATAATTACTTGCCTCTAGTCTTGATCCACTTTTGAATAGGGGTATATATGCTAATTTGTGCTCATCATAAATCATGCCTGTATCTTACACTTTGTCTTAATAATATTGCAAGTGGCTTTACGATAGAATGAACTACTTTCTTTAACAAAATAGCAGGAACACCATCAGGCCCTGCTGCAGCTCCATTTTTAATTTCATTAATAGCCTGCACAATATCAGCTTCATTAATATCTATGTCAGCTAAATATTCACTATTTTCTTCCCTTACTTCTATATCATTATCTTCATTATCTATTCTAGGGGTGAATTCTCTCTGAATGGGTATCTGGAAATATGCGTCCTTCAAGTCCACCGAAAGCATGAAGTCGTTCTCCCTGATGGATTCGAGCACGGAACGTGCCGTCTCCATCGTGAACCGAGACTGGCGAACGAATCGGTTCAGGGGAGAGAGATTTATCACCGGGCGCCAGCCCCCGGAAGACTTCTCCACCAGGAAAAGATGGCTGTAGAAGCCCGGTGACCGATCCCTGACGATCTCCACAGCTCCTTTGCTCAGCATGGCTTGGACTTCCTGCTGAAGTGCTACATCCTTGGATGATACGGAAACGTAAGTCTGAAGGTGGACCGGGTTGGAGGTGAGGGGTGGCCGAGACTCGAAGGGTAGTAGATACCCCTCCCAAAGGACGTCTACTATCCAGGTCTCCGCTCCATAGCGCTGCCATGTTGCCCAATGGCTCGCAAGGCAACCCCCCACTTCCGGCAGCAGGTGAGGGGGAACGCCGTCCCTAGCGTTTCCCACCTCTCTTCGACTTCATCTTCCCAGCTCCCCCTCATGAGAAGGAGGGCTGGGAGGAGGGCTGGTTATGGTCGCTCCTTGAAGAAGTTGAAGGCAGTCTTTCCTCTGGGCTTCGACAATGCGATCGTCTTGGCTGCAGAGGAAGCGCTAACCAAACTCTTGGGCTTGGCCGCAGTAGCTCAAGGCTGCCCAGACGCCTTCGAGACTGCCTGGTGTACTAAACGGTCACTGTCGTCAGTGCGCCGTCGTTCCACCACAGCGTCCACCATCTCTCTTGGGAAGAGAGAGGAGGAACTCTGCATCGGTCCGTTGCGAAGACCCAGAGCCGCCTCACGCCCAGCCGGCCTGGTCACGCCGAAGAAACAGGTTGGCCCACAGGTTTGCTGTCTGGTGGGCTAGGTAAGAGATGGCTCTACCTCCAGACTGGCACAGTCTCCCGAAAGCCGGGTCACCTTCAGGAGAGATGTTCCCCGAGGTGGCCGCGACCTTAGACACTGTGAGGGAACTCAGGTCTAGCCAGGAGACTGCTTGGAATGCCGCCATGGCAGTCGATTCCAAGGCGAGTGCCTCTTGCAGCGAGAACCATAGGTTCTCCAACAGGAGCTGCTGCTGAGATACCCCTGGAGTTAGCCTAGCTAGCTCCGGGTTTACCTGTTTGGGCGGCATAGGGTCATCCAATGACACGTAGAACCTTCTCTGTCGCAGTAGAGGCGGGGGAAGTAGCTTGGAAGACCTGCCAGACCATAGTGAACCCTCCTGTCCGGAGATGAGAGTGTCCATCTGGCCCAGCAACAAGTCAGCCAGAGTAGATCGCGGCAGACCCACCGTCGTCCTGGGTTCCTTCTTAGGACCCCAGAACGACTCGAGCCTGGACGTAGGCTCAGAAGGTGGGAGCGGCAATCCTTCCCTGAAGTCGTTGTGCTGACGGATCAGCGCAATAACCTCCGAAAACGAACTCTGGATCTCGGGAGTGACTGCATCCTGTGGAGTAGGACTGTCAAGTCCCTCCAGCAAGAACGCCTCCCGAGGAGGAACCGCAACAGACCCCTCATGGTCTCGTCTGGCCAATTGCACATACGATCGGGTGTAGGGCGTCGTGGTGGGACCGTGAGGAGCGCACTCCCCACGATCACTCCAGTTCACCTCGCTCTTCCCGGTGTAACCCGAGGAAGTTGAAAGGATAGGAGAGGAAGACCTAACGCTCCCCACTCGCCCACCGGCAGAACCATTGTGCTTGGGGGGCTGCAGGCGATCGAGCTGCAGGCCTGGTCGTGCGGCTGGACCGAGAACAGCAGCTCCGGTCCCGAGCGGCTGGACCGCGAACAGCGGCTCCGGTCCCGAGCGTCAGAGGAGCTGCTGCTGGTCCCCCTACCCGCCCGGTCCCGGTGGGAGCGGCGGTCAGGGGACCGGCAGAGTCCGCTGTCGCGGTGGGAGCGGGGCCTGTTCTCACAGCGCGTCGTGCCGCTTTCTGGCGATCGAGGGGACCTCTTCCTTGCCTCGGCCCGCGGCCGGTCTGGGACCGTCGGTCAACCCTGGGTACCCACGGATCGCTGGTCTGGCGGGAGTCACCTGAGCGACTCTCACCAGTCTTCCGCTCCGTGTCTCGGTCTTGGCGCCGAGCGAACTCGGAAGCCTGAACCTTGGCTGTACGGTCACCCGCGGGCGACCGCACACCCGGTACCTCTCGCGAACGAGAGGCCGAGACGGAACCTGATATAGCGGCAGAGCCCCTAGCACCAGGTGAGGAGGTACCGGTGTTAGCCGGTACCCCTCTGGTCCCCGTCTTCTTCTTCCTTGCGGAAGGAGAGACGGGCCCCGGGAGGACCAGCGGAAGACCCCCCGTCACACCGGAGTGAGAAGGGCCCTTAGAAGCTCCTGAAGGAGACTTCTTGGGGGGTAGGGGGGGAGGAGGCAGCCTTCTTCTTCCTCGGCTGTGAAGCCTTGGAAGTCGAAGGGGAAGAGGCGGCAGCAGGCGACGACAAAGAAGACGACGAAGACGACGACGGCACCTTCCTCTTCTTCTTCGTCAGCTTCCTCAGGACAGTCGTCAGGTTCCTCCATCCAGGATGGAGCCGGCAATTGCTGAAGCAACACAGCCCGGCTGCACCTGTCTGGAAGGACCCACGACTGGAGCAGCAACACCAAGGGCAGGACCGACGTCAGCAGGGATTGGTCCAGGTACGGCAGGAGGTGGGGCAGCAGCCAGCGACATCCTGGGTACTGGCGGCAGCTCCAGGGGCGAGCTCTTGTGCCACCAGAAGTTGGGGGCTGAGGTGAGAGCGGCGAACCCGGGTGGCAGAGTCACGACCCTCCTCGGAATACCTGGAAGCAGCGCCTGGACAGCAGCTGAAGGTGTTTACCATGGTTACGTGTTGATGTACACCAGGTGAGGAGGGTGGCATACCCCACGGGGTCGACGGTGGTGGTAGTGGTTATTACGCCGGGTCGTGTGTTACTGGAGCAGAGCCACTCGCCAGGTGATGCAACAGCCCCCCAAACACTCGGTGTCCCCTGGAGCACCCAACCAAGAACCAAACCTGGCCGAGGTCGTCACCCGCGGCAGGCATACCTGAGGAAGCAGGAAAGGTCAGGTTAGTAGGGGAGGGTTCCCCCTCGCCCCGGGGGGGGGGGGGGGGGTGGGGGGGGGGGGGTGGGGGGGGGGAGAGTCCCACCTCGAGCAAACGGAAGACCCCGAATAACAACTGAATGTTGGGGTATCTCGCCTCCTTCTCCAGCCTCGACGGATCGGGCGAAGAGGAGCGAGAACCCCCTGCCCCCCTGAAGGATAAGGAGCCATACGCGCGAGTTGAGATAGAGGGAGGAAGAAGACGACGTGTCTGGAGACCAGGGGAGTAGCCGGAAAACTTTCCGATGACTCCCTGGAAGGCTTAGTCGTCTTCCTCCTCCCCTCAAATCGCGCCCACTGCTCCTCCGACCACACACAACAAATATCACAGGGCTCGGTGCGAGAGCATTCGCGCCCCTGACACCGAGCACACAAATCATGAGGGTCAACTTCAGAAAGGAGCGGAAAGCCCCGTACTTACGGCCCTCCACACCAGGGCATCTACGGCTGATGGGGGGGGGGGGTGGGGGGGGGGGGGGGGGCGTGGGGAACTCTCCAGCTCATGAGAATCCATAATTAAATGAAAATCAAAAGTCACAAGTACTTACAGGATTTTCACACAAATACACTAGAAAGAGAAGGCAAACCAAGGTTTTGAAGATACGAAGCATGCGATGATGGCGGGCAGAGAGAAGTGGAGAACACGTCTGTCACCCAGCGCGGCCGAAAGCAAAGTGATTCTTCACCTCCCAGTCGCGCGGTGCCCGCACTGTCGGACAAGCAGTTAACTACCGAACTCCCTTGTTCGAAGCTTACGACCGGTTCCAACTGCCGCAAGTTACATTCCTATTGTTAAAGGACCGATGGTTTGTATTACGTATCAGAACAAACACGTCTTCACCTGAAGACAGCCAAAAACAAATTATGAATGTTTACATCTGACCCAGCAGGTCTCCCCACCTAGCTGCCGGCAGGTGCTGCCTAACCACCTTCCTCAAGAATTTTATTGGCTGTGCTCCAGCTTTGCCATAAGCAATTCCTATTGTAAAGAACCTCAGGTTTGTATATTGTGTAGGAACAAATATCAGTCAGTGCATCATGAATAACTAACAGACTGGGTTTTGAACAAAGTGACTAAAGATTCTATATAGTTTACATTAAATACTACATATAATTCATGGACATTCTCTCTTAGTGCAATGACTTCCCTTTTATATCACTTACCTAGAATATGTTATTGAGGAAATTAACACGATACTAAAGAAAACTTCCTTTCCTTCGCAGATTGTTATCAGTGATCATCCGTAACAATAGTACACGTTATCTGTGACGAGAGATGTGATCTCCATTAGCACATAGAAGTTTTCTATACACAATATTATACCAATGAGATTGTAGAATAAGCACATAAAGCTTCAATGCAAATGTTAGATTAATGCTGTGCAAAACATGTGTGAAAAAATCACAATTCTTTAAAAAGTAAACTATTTTTCCTAACTATACAAACCTAGGTTGTTTACAATAGGAATTACTTAAGGCATAGCCTGGACACGGCTGCTGAATTCTTCAAACAAGGCAGTTCAGTAGTTAACTAGTGGTCCGTCGTTGGTAGTCCCTCCAACCAGATGTACCATTCCAATTTGCTTTTGGCCCAGGTAACAGATTGGTGGGTGGCATGAGTGGGCAGTTAGTGTAAAGGACCTCAGGTTTGTATAGTTAGGAAAAACACAATTTACCTTCAAAAATTGTGATTTGTTCCTACACGATATACAAACAGTCAGTCCTTTACAATAGGAAGACTCACTGATTGGAGGAAGGAATCTGAGTGAGTTTAGTGAACCAAATGGGGTTCAGCCTACCTGGATTTCTCTTCCTGAACATAAGAACAAAGAAGAAGAACCAGCCACTGGCATCTGATCAGAGTTATGAAAATGCGAGATCAGAGTCAATCTTCTGGGCATTTCCCATAAGGGAGAGATGTGAGTCGTCATTGTGGTAAGGCAAACGTACCATATGTTTGGAGACTACAAGGCAAATACAAGTATAGGTTGTCTTATGTCAAAGCCCCCTTCCCTGCCTTGTAAGGGAAGGGGCGGATATTTTGCTTATATTGCTAATAAAAAGGAATAGATAGGTTACTTTAAGGTCTGCATTAACTCTCTACCCAGAGGGAAAGAGTAGGATGAAAGGGATGAAGAAGAGCCAGTTGCTCCACATTCATGGTCAATCATACCGTATAATGAGGAGAGATGCGACTCTGTCTAAGCTACACAACTTGTTGAGCAGCCACCACTGGTCCCAAGGAAAATATGTCCAGGGACCTGTGGGCAACATCCCAAAGGTAATGAGAAGTGAAGGTGGTCTGGCTTGCCCTGACCCAACAGGTTCTTATGGAATGTGAGGGATGGGGCAATACCCCTGATCTCGTGAGCTCTCAGATGAAGTGTATAGGAGTCATCGCCAGCAGCAGAATATGCTTTCCTGATCGTCTCATGAAGCCAGAAAGAGACAGAGTTCTTGGACACCTCTTTCTTGTAACCACCGGTGCTAACAGAGTCGTTGAGACTCAGGCCACAGTACTCTTAATTAGATAGTGCCATAGTACTCTAATTAGACTAAGTAGCATCTCACCAGGATCATCACCAACGAAGTCACTCAGGGAGGGGATGGAGAAGGACTTGAACCTAGCATCAGGGATCAATGGATTCTGAGTCTTTGCCACGAAATCTAGGATGAAGTCGAGTGTAGCCGTTCACCTACCTCTTCAGTGTTTAACATCAGAAGAAAGACCACGCAGTTTGCCTACTTTCTTTGCCGATGCCAGGGCCAGCAGAAAGAAGGTCTTGAGGGTCAGATCCTTGTCTGAGGACTCTTGAAGTAGCTCGTAAGGGCATGAGTCAAGCTCTGTAGCACATGAGTCACATCCCACACAGGAGGCCTGAAATCCCTGAGTGGGCAAGACCTCTCAAAGCTCATCATGAGTAGAGATATCTCGAAGAAAGAGAAGATATCCACAACCTTCAAGCTTTAGGACCAAGGCCAACGCAGCCCTATAGCCCTTTACAGCTGAAACAGAGCAGGACTTCTCTCAGCAAATGTAGACAAGGAAGTCCGCGACCTGCTGAAGAGTGGCTTCGACCGGAGAGATACACCATCTATGGCACCAACCACAGAAGATGGCTCACTTTCCCTGGTATACTGCTGCAGAGGACTGTCTGTGGTATCATGCCATCTCAGTTGCTGCTTGACGAGAAAAGCCTCTTGCTCGCAGGAAATGGTGGATAACTTCCAGCCAGGAAGACACAGGGACTCTACTGCCTGATGGTACCGTTCAATGTGCGGTTGACACACCAGATTCCACCATAGGGGGATCTCTCTTAGTGCCTCGGAAAGAAGAACCAGGAGGTCAGGATACCAAACAGCCTGAGGCCATTTGGGTGCCACCAGAATCATCCAAAGATTCTGTGTGATCCACATCCTGCTGATTACAGCTCGAATCAGGCAGAACGGGGGGAAAAGTGTAAACTTCTAGGTTGTACCACGGATTTTGGAATGTGTCCTCTTTAGCTGCCTATGGGTCTGGAACAACAGAGCAGAAGGTTTCCACCTTCCTGCTGAACCGGGTGGCGAATAAGTCTATGACACGATGCCCCCATAGGCTGAAAAGTCTTTCTGCTACATCCTGGTGTAGGGACCATTCATTTCCCATCACCTGACTCTGGTGGCTGAGCTTGTCTGCCACTATATTCCTCTTGCCTGGATTATACCAGGCTGACAGCTCTATTGAGTGAGCTACTGCCCACTCGTGCACCTGCATTGTCAATCAGTGTAGCTTGAGAGAGGCAAGTCCCCCTTGCTTTTTGACATATGCCAGTACTGTGGTGTTGCCGCTCGTCAATACTACAGTGTCCCATCACTCGTTCCTAAAACTCTTGGAGGGCCAGGAAGGCTTCCTTGAGTTCCAGGACATTGATGTGAAGGCACTTGTCATGAAGGTTCTATACTCCTGCAGTCAGCAACTCCTCCAGGTGTGTGCCCCATCCCTTGTTCGATGTGTCTGAGAACAGGAGCATGTCCGGAGGGGGAGTGGACAGATCCACTCCTATGATGAGGTTCCTGTCGTCTAGCCACCAATGCAAGTCTTCCCTTACTCCTGAGAGAGGAACGAGGAATGACTGAGGATCCTGTGACTGGGACCAAAGGTGAAGGTGCCCATGAGGTAACCAACTTCTCTAATGACAACAGGTGACCAATCACAACTTGCCAAAGCTGAGGAGCAGGTTGTTCCTACCTTGACAGGAACAGCCGAGCTGCCTCTCTGAGCCTGCTGATACGAGAGTACGAGGGGAAGACCCTTGCTGCTACCGTGTCTATCACCATGCCCAGATACGTCCTCTGCTTGGGTTCAAGATTGGCCTTCTCCAGATTTATTAAGACCAGTAGATACTGACTCGGTCAAGATGGAGGACAACACATTCAGTTGTTGGCCTTGATCAGGGAGAACGACTTTATGCTTATGGTGGACCTAAAGGCACTATGCGTTTCCTCTTCTTACCCTTACTTCCCTTCCTTGAAGGCAAGATTAGCTGAAAGGGGCGTGATGGCACATCCTTCGAAGAGGAAGAAGAAGGCTGGGTCGTTCCTCGGTCTCCCTTAGAAGTGGAGGACTTCTTTGGGGCTGAAAAAGAGCTAGCCGGACTTTAAGGTCTAGCCGCAGTGGAATGCGAAGACACAGAAGCCTTCACCAGTCCTAATCATCATCCCAACTCTTGTCCACCGGATCATCTAACTGTTCGCTATTGAAGAATGAAGTAGAAGCCAGAAAAGGTTTCTTTCCATAAGGCCAAAACCAACTCAGAGCCAAGCGACCTGGTTGAGCAAGAGAAGACAGCATCACACCTCTTGAGAACCAGAATAGCCGTACCCCCAGACTGACACAGTCTTCTGAAAGCAGAAGCTTACATTGTCGCTGCCTCATGCTGAAAGAGAGAAATACTCTCGCTCGTCAGTTGCTGCAGCGACAGATCTAAACCTTAGTGAACCAGGTCCAGATCCACCTGCTCTGTTGGCAGAGGCCTTTCTGAAGGTGTGTAAAAGCACTTCTGGCAAGGTAGAGGAGGGGGAAGCAGTCTATCCGATCTGTTGGACATAAGTGAATTCTCTTGCCCTGAAACAAGATTATTCACCTGGTCCAATACTCCATCAGCCAAGGCTGACCACAGAAGTCCCATCGAAGCCCTGGGTTCCCTATTGGGTCCCAAAAAAGATTCAAGGTGGGAGGGGCAATCTCCTGTAGAGGATGTGGCTGCTGCTTCCCCAAGATCGTTGTGCTGACGTATCAGTGCAAAAATCTACACAAAGATCCTCTGTATCTCAGGGGTGTCTGAGTCTCTTGGCAAAGGACCAACCGGTCCTTCCAGAGATCATTCCTCCCGATCTACCCCCACGTGAGGGAGAACCTCGCCAGACCCCCTGGATCCAACCTTGACAACTTAAGCGTATGTTCGATGGGGTCCTAAAACACCAGTGATGTTGGGCGCCAACGCTGAATCCCGTGGAGGAGGCTCTTTGGGATTTCTACTATTCAGCTCACCCCTCCTGCTGTAGCTCAAGGAAGTAGAGCAAATAGGAGAGGTAGATCGGATGCTTTCACTCCTCCTGGCAACTCTGCTGCCGGGGGGAGTGAGCTGCTCCCTTGCACCAACCCACGGGGTGACAAGTGATGGGTCTAGGAAAGTGATTGCAAGGACAATACGCTCTGCTTAGGAGAATGCATCGGTTCTCGCAGCGCTGGTAGCAGAACTGGTAGCAGTGCTGGTGAGAGCAGCGCCCTTGCTAGCAGTGATGTGGCTCACTGCCTGGCAAGAATAAGCATCGTCTTTATGATGCACCTCAACACTCTACAAGGCCGAAGCCTGTAGCAAATAGGATTTGTACTGGGGACCTCTTTTCCTCTCACAATGCCCTATCCTGGGGGACAGGGACTCAATCCACCAGCTTCTGATGAAGAACCAGGTTTGGTCTTTGTAGGTGGGTCCGAGCCGCAGCTAGGTCCCTTCTCTTGCATCCTGCACTGTCGTGATGGAGAGCTGACTCCCCGTCACTGACTGTGGATGTATGCTTCCCTTGGGAGGTTGTATATGTGGAGAAAAAAAACTCATGAATGAGTCTCCGACACAGCCCCGGTCCACCAGCAGTGACCTGAGGGCAGAGTCTCAGTTTCCTCTCCTGAAGGAGTGGGAGTTAGCCGACAGAGAGCGACCGGACGCAGACCCTTAGATGCCTCTAGGCAAGGCTTCTTAGGGGGTGGAAAAGCTATCTTCCCCTTCTTAGTTCATGAAACCTTCAATAGGGGAGGCAAGGCAGAGCGGCAGACGACGACGACTAAGATGAATACGAAGACAGCGCTACCAAGGAACATCAGCAGGAGCAGGTCTGGTGGCAGGAGCAGGTTCTGGGGCAATAACAGGTACGGGAGCAGGAGCAGGTCCAGAGGCAGGAGCAGGTCCGGAGGCAGGGACAGGGTCGGCAATAGAGACAGGCACAGGAACAGAAGGTTCTGGTGCTTATTCCATGGCAGGCATAACAGTAGGTAAGGCTGGCATCCCTGCCATATCACCAGGTGACAAGGGAGGCACAGGGAACCTTGACACTGATGAGCCAGCAGCAAGACCAAGTGAAGACCATGCCTGGCCTAGTCCTGACACCTCACCTGCAGAAGCAAAAGTCGGGTTAGGGGTAGTCCCTCCTCACTCTGAAGGAGGACCTTCGAAGCGAGCAGAGACACTAAGAGGAGCGTTACCCAGGTCAGTGGCCACAGTTCCACCACTCCCCTTCCTTTTCCACCCTCGAATCGTCGGAGGAGGAAGTGGAGAGAGAGGCCTCCCCCAAATGGGTGGCAGAGGGTACAGGACAGTTGGCAGGAGAGAGGCATGAGGATGAAGGGTTTGCAATATTAGGAGTGGTTGGGGGCAAATTACTCCCCACCATGGGTTTAGGTTTCCTCACATACCTCCTCCTCCTGGCAAACTTCCCCCACTGAACAGCGGACCACAGGGGACACTCCGCACACCTGATATCTCCATGGCACTCACGCCCTCGGCAGGAGGCATGTAGGGATGAGGATCTACCTCAAATGAGGTGCGGATCTTTCTACACTTCTTGCTGTCTACCCTGGGGCAGCGCCGGCTGGGGGCAGAGGGCAACAAAGGCTGTAAATCTAGGGTTTGCTGGTATTCATTTAAACACAACAATCACAAACTTTCAACAGAAAAAGGAATAAATCCTATCAAGACAGCAAAGTTGAAGAAATAGTGAACAACAGTTGGGCAAAAAAACAAAAAGCGGTGAAGAACACGTCCTTACCTTGAGGATGGGTGAAAGTCAAATTGAAATGTTTACGTCCCGTCGGAGGGAATACCAACGACCAGACTGGTACTTAACTACTGAACAGCCTTGTTTTGAAGAATTCAGCAGCTGTGTCCATGCTACGCCTTAAGTAATTCCTATTGTAAAGGACCGACGATTTGTATATTGTGTAGGAACAAATGTAATCTTTCCCATTCCTGTCCTGTGTCCTTTAAAGTACCTATTAATGTTTCTGGGTAACTTCAAATTAATATTTAACTAAAAATATGTCATTTTAAAATATACTACTTTCATTTAAACATTTCAAAATGAAAATGTATTGCCGGACTAGTTTAAAGCTTTATTTGCAACAGTTTACACATACAGTACACCACTTCAAAAGGAGAGTACAATAATTCTGCAATGTAATGTACACAGATTAATCTATGGAGAAAGATATAAATACCATTCTAGGTTTAGTTCCAATGAACTACAAAACCAAAACCTGTTCCTTCAAAACAATTATCATTAGGTGTTTAACCAGACCACTTGGTCTAAATATCTGACTCTCACTGGACTAGGCTATAAGATTCATTTATTTCCCAAAAATGACATTGGCTGTTGAAATTTTGACATTCGCATAAAAGGTTTCCAACTGAAAGTGTAGGCCTGCTTTCTTTTAATACAAAGACTGGTCTATGTGGACTAATGAAGTAGTACACACGGGCCAGGAGTGGGGCAAATTTGATAGTAGATGAAATAACCTCTCAAGATTTTTTTTTATTTGAAAACAAATATTCTACCAGAGGTTGGATCTGCTTTTTTGATATCAGGTTTTAATATGCCATAAACCCTGACTTTCAAGATACAAAATGGGTTTATGTAATGCTAATGATCACTAACTGAAATGGTTGTCTGATTTGATTACAGAAATATTATACTGCAACATTCAGTTTTGGAGGTAGCTAAAAACTAATTCAGAACAAACTGCAGCATTATAAAATACCAAATTTTAATAGGATTTACTTTCAGTGCAGCTGGAAAGGGTTGTTTAACTTTAAACAAGGTGGAGTACACAGTTAACCACCGACTACGGGTGGAAGTCCCTACCCACCAAGTTAGCGAAATCGCCTTGGGAGAAAGACAGAGCTTTCAGTCCCGCTTCTTCTCCACCGTTTCGTACCAGATTCCTGCTCTCCCGATTAGCCCTCGATGGAGGAAGAGCAAAGGAAGTGTTGCCTTTCGCCTTCCTGAGTCCATCCAATCTTGGATTCTTTTAAATGCTCTCGGTTCGCAGAGAGCGAACAAGTGGCCATATTTTAACGAAGCCAGGTGCTTTTCCTGGTCTTCGATGAGGCCAACTGTGAAGGCGGAGAGCAAGGAACCGGTGCCTGAAACTTATCCGGGAACAAGTTTTTCAGAAGGTGAGTCAACGTCTTATAATCCGAGGAGGATGACGTTGTTGGCTCTTCATCGTCCGCAGGACACGAATCACTAGACGATTCTCTTTCTCTAGCAGCAGCGTCCTTCAAAGATCGTGATGTTATTAATCCTTGAGGCCCTGTTCACAAGAGGGTGCCTCTGTCTGAAGTAGGGTAGAAGTACCAATCCGTTTCTGTTTCACCGCTAACTTCGACACTTTAAGATCTTGGAATGGTAACATCCTGCAGCACATCATGACGCTTCGTACTTATATACTCTTCCAAGGCGTCCTCCCGAGCGTCCTGGAGAGTGTCCGATGCGTAGGACGCCGAGCGTCCTGGCGAGCGCTTCGAAGAGCAGGACGTCCAAATGTCGTTGAAGCTTCCTCAAAAGCGGTCCTGATTAAACGTCACGCAAAGCATGACGTCGAGTTTCATTAACATTATCTTCCTTAACGACTAAATGTGCAGGACGTCGAGCGTGTCGTGCGTATTCAGAGACGTCCTTACGAGGCTCTTGATCTTGGCGAGCCTCGCTCTGATCTTGGCTCACGAGAGGAAACTTAGAAAGATGATTGCCAGTCGGAGATTTCTGGACGTTCACGACCTTTTGACAAAGACGCCGGCCGCCTGTGCGACAACTCACGTCTTTGTCATTGCTCTCTTCTCTCCTAGACATCTCTCACAAGGAACGCTTTCACGTTCTCGAATGAGTCGGCTGCTAGAAGGTGACGAAGAGGCCGAAGAACGAGGAGAAGGAGCCGGGGACTGCCTGGTTCTCTTGACAGGCAGCCACCAGTCCTTCCTCCACTGACAGGGTTCTGTCTCTCTCTTTGCAAAATAGGACGCCAACTGTTTTTGCATATCCATCAGTATCTCTCTTGACAGAGAAAATTCTTGATCAGGAGAAGGACTAATCCTGTGAGAGGAAGACGGGCGAGGGAATGCCCTCTCCTTCGTCTCAGGGGCAAATTTAGAGCGACTTGGGCGCTGAAAAGCGTCCTCCTCCGATGAAGTCTTGGTCCTTTTCTGTGGTGGGAAGGCTTCAAAATATTCAGGTGACGAATGAAAAGAAGGTTGATAAGAAGGATGTGAAGCGTCCTCTTCTCTAAAACCTCTCTTAAGAGGGCGACAAGGACGACGGCCGCCTGTGCGACGTCTTGCGCCCTTGCCGCTCTCCTCGCGAGAGGCTCTCCGAGAGCTCCAGCCCCAGTGAGGGGAGGACGCCTCGGAGGATGAGAAACATTCTTTAAGGATTCGTGCCCGCGCACGATCCTTGGCAGCCTGGGAAGCGTCCACAGATTCTGCCGAAGGGACGTCAGACCGGTTTTTAGTTCCCGTAACCCTCCTTCGGCTTTCGACTTGCCCACTCCCTAAGTCCTGGGAGTCCGACAGAGGTCTAGACCTGGAGGCATTATGGGACCGATCTGACGCCCCCTCCACAACACTAGATGCACCAACACTTTCATTGCACTTCAACACATCCGATTGTAGTGCGAGCACTTTTGACTCCAGGGCACGAATCGACTCCATGATCGTAGAGAGCACATTTCCTTCTGTAGACACCTCCTGATTGCCCGAAGGCAACATTACAGGGTTAGGTTCAATAAAATCTACAGGGGGGGTCGATGGTGATACAATATTACCCTGACTTCTATTCACAGAAGCACTCCTGGAGGAAGACCTCCTGATTCTATCACGCTCAAGCTTTCTTATATAAGAATCATACGCCTTCCACTCAAGATCTGTCAATTCCTCACACTCGATGCATCTATCGTTCAACAAACATACATGACCTCGACATTTCGTGCACACAGAGTGAGGGTCTACCGAAGCTTTCGGTAGCCTCACCTTACATTCTTGCACACCACACACCCTGAAACTAGTAGAACTAGATCCAGACATCGTATTAAAAGAAAAGTCAAAGCCAAAATCCAAATCAAAACACTATCGCGTATGCCAAGCCAACAATCCAGTCCAAAAAAAAACCAAAAGTCAATCAGGATACTCAAGGCAAAAAAGAAGTTTTCAAAATCCTAGGCGGAGGTAATAGAAACAGGTGTTCACACTACCGGCGACAGAGAAAAATCTGAATAGAAAATGGGAATGGTTCCTGATATCCGCCTCCCAGCGGCGGGAATGGGTACTAACCACCTAGCCGGCCACTGCGTGTGCCGGGAGTTTTGAAATTCTGTCGGACTT